>NC_047121.1:39769932-40369932 GCF_902500255.1 Thalassophryne amazonica
ATTTTAAATTTTAAACCGTCTTGCAAAAAGCAGCAATCTGCTCATCAAAAACAATGTAATTGTTGACCAAAAGTATCCATCTCACTAAGACTAAAACAGAAGTATTATAGTTCCACATAGAATTTCATTTACTGACATGTATTTCCATTTTAATTTTATCTAATTCTAACTTCGCAACAAATACTGACAAATTTTAATTTGTTAGGCTTCTAAATATGCATTATTTCACAAAACAGAGAATTTTTCTAAATATGTCAAATTTCACAAAGGTAGTAGTGTTTTCTCAAACATGCCCTTGTTTAGAAACCAGTAGTGTCCCTCACAATATGGCCGCCAGCTTCACGTTATTAGCTAACACAGTGAAAGTTGTGTCTGCATACAGTATATAATATTCAACTCGACTGATTCATCCAGCTTCAAATATCAGCTATGGCACAGACAACAAAATAAAAAGCATTTTCACTTCATTTGCCAGAACATTGTGCAGTGCAAAAGCCTTATTTCAACATTTTCTCAAATAAAACAGCTTCCACAGACAGTATGGTGTCTCTGAAAGGTTTTCTGGTATCATGATTACTATTTCAGTTTTGAAAAGATGTTGTCTAATAAACGGTGCATCGCCGTTGAAATAGTTAAACTGTCTGTGCGGACGTACTGTCATAGTGAAAAAGCGTAGTTCATATTTGTAAACATCCGCAGAATTCTGCCAACATAAACTTTTAATTGGAGATATTCATTCTAAAGCCGCACATACGTAGGTTCGACTCATGTACGAGCTCACAAACAGCATACCAACTGCACTGTACAAGTGCACAAGCAGCAAATCACAAGCGTCGCAATCCCCGAGTAATCTGTCATGTGGGTTAGCATCGTGGAAAGTTCCTTAGAAATTGTAGCTTCTACCGCAGTCCAAATGCGTCCAAAGTTGTGTTTGATTCCCAAAACCCAAAGTTCATGTCCTTCATGCTTTAAGCTCCACAGCTTCTTTGCTCCTCAGACTTCCTACCTTTATAAACTGTTATAAAAAGTTTGACAGACCTGTCAAAGTCCAGCGGCTACAGAGACACAAAGGAGAGGTATAACTGCAACCTCATATCTGATTAGATTAAGCAGAGGTGATCTCTTGTAAATATCCTATGTTGCACCTTTTTCTGGTTGAGCACAAGAACATTGCAAAAAAGCCATACTTAAATGTGTCACATCCTTATGTCCAGATCTCAGTTGGAACCATGGCCTCCTTTGTTCCAACAGAGGGCATGAGGTTGTGTTCAGACAGGAAATCCAGAGGAAACTGGACCAGGAAACCACGAATTTTACGCAGCTCTTCCTGAGCACGTGCCGAGTCTGTGTGGGACAGGCCTGGTTTGGACTGGTACTGCTCCAGCTCTGTCATGTTCCGTATCAGAGATGAAGGAAGGCACCGAAATACCTGCAAGCAAGACAAAACTAAGCTAATATGATCACAATACAATAACATAGCACTCTCAATGGAAACTACCGTATTTTTAGGACTTATAAGACAGTTTTCTTTTTTGTGTGTTTTTTACTTGTTTGGCTGGTCCTGCAACTTACATTTTAAATTGAGTTGTATGTCAAAAAATACTGCATACTTGAAACAATCTTGTCTCTGCAATTACAGACCTGTCTACAGACAACTCCTCTGACTTCATGCTTGGTTTGTGCTCTGACATGCACTGTCAACTGTGGGACCTTATATGTAGACATGTGTTCCATTCCAAATCATGTCAACTAAATTTACCCCAGTTGGGGTTAAAGGCTGTGAATACATGTGATTTCTTAGTATTTTTAATAAATTTGCAAAAATCTTAAGAAATATATATATATACTTTTTCACATCATTATTATGGGCTATTGTATGTAGAATTTTGAAGACAAAAATTTATTTAATCCATTTTGGAATAAGGCTGTAACTTAACAAAATGTGGAAAAAATGAAGCCCACTGTGAATACTTTCCGGATGTACCATATATCAGTATATGCGGTATTCAGTAGTGTATATATTGTCAGTATATCAGTATTGTAAATTTTTAGTTTTTTTTTTTAATATCAGTATTATATCAGCCATCAAAATAACCCATCTCAGTCAGGTTCTAATTGTCTGATCCACACTACAGAGCAGAATTTGGTGTCAATGCATCATTAAGCTGGAGGACAACTGCTACAAAACAAGAGGAAGAAGAAGAACATCTGAAATGAGCAGGATGAGCTGGGTCTTTGAAAATAAGTGAAATTAGTAAACCATGCTCTCAAATTGAAAGACTACACTCATGAATAAAGAGGGAATATCCTTCACATGCTCTTGAATAAAGAGACAGAATAACCTTTATATAACTCAGCAAATGATTTGTTTGTAATTTATGGGACAGCCAAAACTACAAGGAGGAGGATGGTTAGGCTAAGGTGAGGCTACCTACAAGGTTTTTGAAGTATATAATCAATTAAAAGTTTATTTACACTAGTGAGATTCACATTTTCCTTTGTTCTGTAGAGTCAAGAAGCAGTTTACACAAGTTCTTTGAGTTTAACACAATAACTTTAAATAGCCCACGAGCTTCTCCTCCCTAATGGGGAGTTTGCATTATAAATCAATAACGTGTTGATTTGCTTCTTGTTTGAATGAAGCAGTAGCACCACATTTAAATAACAAATGTGACTGATACACCCCCACTTTAGTTTGCATATTTGGACAGTTGCAACTAATACTCCAATGCAACATCTGGTTCAGAAAATATGGTAGTTACCGGCTTTTTCTTTGACAGTATTGTTCAGGCAGCAAACAGTGTTAGAGGGACATACTGAACAAACAAACTATGTATAGTGTTCTATACTATTCTGCCTATCTATCCACACCTTGTAAGGATGTGAAGTGACATCTCAGGAACCACTGATCATACTGTGTTGAATTATTTTTTATTCATTTATGTATTTATTTATTTTTGCACTGGACGTCCTTCTTGACATAACTCCAGGTCTAAATAGTGTACAGCTCCTGGTGTTCCCAAAGTGTCTCCGAGCCAGGTACTAATCATGAGCTACTCCGCTTAACTTCTAAGATCTGATTAGGTGCTCACAGAGTGGAACGGCTGCACCTACAGTGTTAATTCTGGTGTCAAATTACTTGCAAGATATGGGTTTCCATGCAGTCTAATGGAATATTTTAACAGAAGATGAAGTGTTATGGCCCCCTGACACGAGCATGACTTTGATTCACACACTTGCACGGCCATCGTCACGATGATCGCACCCGCTGTGATCCCAGCTGGACGCCGTTCTTTGTTCCACTGTCTGCCACGCGCTCTGCGCTGGATGCTGTGTATATAAAATAATTATTTCGTGGCAGATTAATCATTTTGTCTGCAAATTGGCCGTTGAAAACGGCTGTAATCATGAATCCTGAATCACAGAGGACCACTCTCGCTCCAGCCGTTGGTGTGCACGCCTAACAAGCTGCAAAAAGCATTTTGAGCCATCTAAAAAGGTCATTATTTGTCATGTTTACATTGTCATGGCTTGATAAAACACTTGTGTGTTCTTTCCTTCTTGTGTGCAGTTGTTAAAGTATGTTTATAAAAGATTTAACTTCTTGTTATAATGTTCAGACAAGCTGCGCTCTGATGCGATCCACTGACGTCACCACTCACTCCGTTCACTTCTTTACTCCACTTGACGAGCTGCACATTGTGTTGGCGATTAGATCACGCCACATAGCACAACATTTATGCCTGAAAGATTTTTTGAACATTTCAAAATTCTCTGTGCGCAATAGCACGCACCAGTGCCCCTCTCACGTCCTGTCTGCACCAGTTAAAGACAAGTTTACTCTCCAGCACAACACAGGTCGTGCTAGTGCATGAATCAAAGACATGCGCATGTCAGGTGGCCTTAAGGTTGAAGGCAGAGGTGGGATGAAGTCCATTTCAAGTCATTCTCAAGTCATGAATCAGCAAGTCCCAAATCAAGTCTCAAGTCAGCTTGCAAACAATTGGTGGTCATATGACTTGAGACTTTCTGATTCATGACTTGAGAGTGACTTGATGGTGACTTTGTCCCACCTCTGGTTGAGGGTAATGGGGGAAAAAAACAAACAGAATTCACTCAGATCTCTGAAATCATGTAAACTAGAGAGCATTTTTTTTTGCCTTTAAATCATTCAGAAAATTTTCTATTGAACCCAATTCACATTTCTCCTGAAAATTAGCAGAAACACGTGTTTTGACCATTGACCCTGATGACACAACCTCTAGTATTTAAGTAACTGGCATGTCACAATTGCTAAAGTGAAAAAAACAAACTTATCAGAACAAAGAATCACAGCTCAAAAGAATCAACAGTTCAACTTGTACTTTTCAGCTTTTAGTGAGGCAAAGCAAAACAGAAAAAATTTTGCATATTGAGAGCCTTTTGACATCAAACCAACAGTAAACAACTAGTCCAAAAAAACTCCACCTAAAGCTCATTTCCCACTGCAAAATTTGCCTCATTAAAACAAAAAATGAACTACTGTCAAGTTTGCAAAAAGGTAGCTGCCATGCTTATCATTTTTGCATTATATCAAATATCACATCACACATTTTTCACAAGTTTAAGATGAGCTATGAGACTCAGCTCAAAGCCCAGATGCTGGCGCCATTTTAAGGCCAATATTTGAATTTTTTTCCATGAAAATAACGTGTAAAGAAGCAGGGGTTTTTTTTGTTTTCTTATTCAACCCCTGGCAAAAATTATGGAATCACCGGCCTCGGAGGATGTTCATTCAGTTGTTTAATTTTGTAGAAAAAAAGCAGATCACAGACATGACACAAAACTAAAGTCATTTCAAATGGCAACTTTCTGGCTTTAAGAAACACTAAGAAATCAGGAAAAAAAAAATTGTGGCAGTCAGTAACAGTTACTTTTTTAGACCAAGCAGAGGGAAAAAAAATATGGACTCACTCAATTCTGAGGAAAAAATTATGGAATCACCCTGTAAATTTTCATCCCCAAAACTAACACCTGCATCAAATCAGATCTGCTTGTTAGTCTGCATCTAAAAAGGAGTGATCACACCTTGGAGAGCTGTTGCACCAAGTGGACTGACATGAATCATGGCTCCAACACGAGAGATGTCAATTGAAACAAAGGAGAGGATTATCAAACTCTTAAAAGAGGGTAAATCATCACGCAATGTTGCAAAAGATGTTGGTTGTTCACAGTCAGCTGTGTCTAAACGCTGGACCAAATACAAACAACATGGGAAGGTTGTTAAAGGCAAACATACTGGTAGACCAAGGAAGACATCAAAGCGTCAAGACAGAAAACTTAAAGCAATATGTCTCAAAAATCGAAAATGCACAACAAAACAAATGAGGAACGAATGGGAGGAAACTGGAGTCAACGTCTGTGACCGAACTGTAAGAAACCGCCTAAAGGAAATGAGATTTACATACAGAAAAGCTAAACGAAAGTCATCATTAACACCTAAACAGAAAAAAACAAGGTTACAATGGGCTAAGGAAAAGCAATCGTGGACTGTGGATGGCTGGATGAAAGTCATATTCAGTGATGAATCTCAAATCTGCATTGGGCAAAGTGATGATGCTGGAACTTTTGTTTGGTGCCGTTCCAATGAGATTTATAAAGATGACTGCCTGAAGAGAACATGTAAATTTCCACAGTCGATGATATGGGGCTGCATGTCAGGTAAAGGCACTGGGGAGATGGCTGTCATTACATCATCAATAAATGCACAAGTTTATGTTGATATTTTGGACACTTTTCTTATCCCATCAATTGAAAGGATGTTTGGGGATGATGAAATCATTTTTCAAGATGATAATGCATCTTGCCAAAACTGTGAAAACATTCCTTGCAAAAAGACACATAGGGTCAATGTCATGGCCTGCAAATAGTCCGGATCTTAATCCAATTGAAAATCTTTGGTGGAAGTTGAAGAAAATGGTCCATGACAAGGCTCCAACCTGCAAAGCTGATCTGGCCACAGTAATCAGAGAAAGTTGGAGCCAGATTGATGAAGAGTACTGTTTGTCACTCATTAAGTCCATGCCTCAGAGACTGCAAGCTGTTATAAAAGCCTGAGGTGGTGCAACAAAATACTAGTGATGTGTTGGAGCGTTCTTTTGTTTTTCATGATTCCATAATTTTTTCCTCAGAATTGAGTGAGTCCATATTTTTTTCCCTCTGCTTGGTCTAAAAAAGTAACTGTTACTGACTGCCACAATTTTTTTCCCGATTTCTTATAGTGTTTCTTAAAGCCAGAAAGTTGCCATTTGAAATGACTTTAGTTTTGTGTCATGTCTGTGATCTGATTTTTTTTTTTTATATATATATCTGTACAACATTCAAGAACGGGAAAGTTTACTAACAGCGTTGCTACATTTCTTCCTGTCTGGATGAAATATTCTGTCCAACTGACCTTCTCATAAATGGTGGCGTTGCGCCCAGCTGTGGTCATCCAGACCTCCTTATAGAAGCGATCACTGATGGGATCAGTCAGGTCAATGCTCGTGTCGGTGTGACCTCCGAGGATCGTCCTGTTTACAAAGAGAAACAAGGTACAGACAACAGAAAGAGGAGGCAGATAGACAAAACAGATGGTGGCTTTTAACAAGTAGGGAGAAACATAGACATCTTAAATGTTTTGAAACACTGACAGAGAACAATGATGCTTGTTGACTTTTGTTTCTTCAACAGGTTAAGTCTTTACAATTCAGAAAGGGCTCTTTGGAAGGATAGTTTGGAGGCTGTGACCAACAAAAAGGCAATTAACTGGAAAAAACATAACCTTTTAACAATGACGCACACACACACACACACACACACACAGACACACACACACACACCTGAAGCATTCAAGACGGAGCTGAAGTGCAAAAGGTCCAGCTTCATACTCCTGCCCGTCCATCACTGCAGAAACCTTTTCAGAGTCCTCTACGATCACTGCCACCTCACTGTCACGTTTTCCCAGCATGCTTCTGTCATTGATGTTAGCAGATCCTGCAGCAACATGGACAAAGATGTCTGACATGAGCTGTATATCTTCGAATTTACACCTCAGAATGTTGCTACAGTATCTGTCCTTCAAAACTGTTCATGTTATAAAGAACTGGATTGCTGCTCACTATGTTGCTTAATACAGCAAAAACTGAAGTTCTTGTTTGTTCCCCTGACAAGTTTGTTGCCTCAGTGATTAAGAACCTTGGATTTCTGTCTTCTTCAGTTCACTCAATGGTCAGAAATCTGGGTGTTACATTGGACCACTCTCTCAATTTGGATTCACATGTTAACTGTCTTGTACAATCGTGCAGCTTCCATTTACACAAAATTACCCATCTTAGAAACATTGTGTCTCAAGCTGAGCTGGAAATAATCATTCATGCTTTAATTTTCTCATGTCTGGACAATTTTAATTCACTGTTCCCTATGGGCATCTGTGTGTGTGTGTGTGTGTGTTCAAATCTTCAGAATTAGTCCATTATTTTAAAATTAACAAATATATGTTGTATTTTCACTTTGTACATTTTGAGAGTTCACATTAATGTAGTTATTCTATCCTGATGAATTTGATTTATAAATCAAAACCATAAGTCAAATCTGCTTTCCTTTTCAAGACGTCTGCCTCACGGCTGAACCTCTGTATTCTGTCAAGGTAAATGACGCTTCTCTACAGCAGTGGGCAGGGTGCACAAAGACAGCAGTGCTGATTCATTAGCTATGTTTGGGTTTGTGATCGCCTTTGATTCTATCAGAAGCGCTGGCGGTGTTTAAACTCAAAATCAACTTGTTAGTAGCTGAGAGTGTACCGGAGACAATGCTGAAAGTTAGCGGTTTAGCTGTAGCTTCCCATAAATTTTTGGGTGGTTTATTGGTTTAGCATTATAAAAGATAACTTTTCAGTTAGCTGATCAGCGGCTATCAAAGCTAACGTTTTGATTAGCTGTGCCCACTACTGTCCCCATCCAACCTGATGGATCTTACGTACTTATGTACATATGATTTCTTAGTTTTCATTTTTAACAAATTTGCACAAATTAAAAAAAAACCTTTTTTATGTCATTATGGGGCATTGTGAGCAGAATTTTGAGGGAAAAATAATTTTACTCTATTTTGACATTAAATGTGGAAAAGGTTAAGCTCTATGAATACTTTTCAGATGCACTGTAAATCAGGCCTTAGTGTTTAGATGGCTTGTGTTTTCTTTTTCCTCTTACTAAATGTTAAACCCACAGACAAATGACTGTTTGGGGGTGGGGGGGGGGGGGTAGCATCATCTCCAATAATAAAACAAAATCTTTAAAAAAAAAAACACTTGAGATGCACAAAGGACACAAGCCAGCACAAAATCAGCCAGATCAGCCAGCAGAGGGCAGTGCAGGGCAACGTTACACCAGACAACACATTGTAACCGTTGGCACGTTTATTTACTGCACACATATACACAGCAGAGACAGATTTTTCAAATTGTCACATTTGTTGGAGGCAACATTCCTGAAATAATCATGTGTGAAAACACTAACAAAATAGTTGAACAGTCCCAGGTGAGAGACAGACTGACCGATGATGACTGTGTTGTCATCGGCAATCAGCATCTTGCTGTGGACGTAGATGAGCTCTGTGACAAGGCGTCCTTCCAGCTCAGCGTGAGTCCGCAGACCAGTAATTGAGATGTAATTCATCCACTGGTCGTCCACTGGGTGACAAGACATGACAGGAGAGAATCAACTTATCAACAAGTGTCTAAAAAAATACCCTTATATTCCCCAAGGATGCTGTTTTGTTTTGTTTTTTGTTTGTTTTGCAGAGTTGGAACCAATAACACCCTTTAAAAGCCAATTTTCACAAAGCTTGTGGGAATGTTATACATTATCTGAAGCAGCGACTGTTCAATTTTGTCTCCCCGCTCCCCCACCCACCCACTCAACTCCAAGAAAGTGCAAATTACTCCAGTCAATTTTCATGAAATTAAGTGAACAATCCCAGAACATCTGCCTCTTCATTTATTCATACAGATTGTGCTACAATGAAAACATATGTATGCAATCCTTTCCAGGCCACTGCTGCCCAATGGACCAGTGCTAATCTCTGTATTCCCTTGTGTGAAGTGGAGGAGAGTCTGTGACTCCCTCTGGATGCAAGTCCAATACCCTTTTAGAGCAGGGTGTTGTGTATTTTGTGTAGTACCGTAGTCTTTAATGACTTCAAAGAAGTTTGTGGGCCCTATTTTTTAAAGTTATGGCCAGTGTTTAAGCTTGGCAGGACCGCTGACAGCTCTGTCTGCCGAATGTATTTCAAAATAAAAGCACATCAACATCAGACCAGTAGTAGATGCACTAAAGATACTGTAAAGAACTTTAATCGCTCCATTTCTTGTTAGAGGTCAAATGTAATGAATAAGGAAAATGTAATATTTAATCTAAGGCTTAAACATTATCAATGCAGTTTACACAATCAAATATCTGAAATCACATTGTTAATGGCAGTCCTTTCAAAAAGAGAGATGCTAGGAAGTGAGACAACCTTCTTTGGTAAGCTGTTCCAAACACTGACAATTCTTTGGGGGGAAACTATACAGCTTCAGGTTGGACTGGCAGCTGCGTTTTGCTAAGCTTGAGGTTGCTACCCCATGTTCTCCTAGAGTCATCAAGCTGGAGATGTTGTATACATCTTGACTGTCTCAATCGTGTTACCACAAAGATGTCTGAACCTGAGTGTTGGTAGATTCAGTTTCTTCATTCTATACTAGTAGCTCATATGTTTTAGGAAGGGAATCGATTTCATTGTTTTTCTTTGTATATTTTCGATGGGTAATATATCCTTCTTGAGAGATGGGCTCCAAACTGCACTGCCATTCTTGGGATGTTGATGGGCTACTGCTCTGTGGAGTACTTTGAAGATCTGTGTACAAGTGCACAGAGCAACGTCTTATTACACCTGTCATACTGTTAGTCTTGTTGATCTTCAGGTTGATGTGATTTCTATATGTTCAATGTCTGTCAAAGACTATACTCAGGTTACGCTTCCTCTACTAGCAGTGTTGCCTTGTTAGATTTTTGGGTATACCCCAAAAAGTAATGAGGTGGGTTGTATTATTCATATTACCTTTCTGTTTTCATTTTACTTAAAATGCATGCCATGGTTCTCAGCAGGAAACCGATTTATTGCCTACTCCGGGTAGGGAATATGGCTTTGCCCCAAGTGAAGGAGTTCAAGTACTTCGGGATCTTGTTCACGAGTGAGGGGACAATGAAGCGTGAGATTGGCCGGAGAATCGGTGCAGCAGGGGCGGTATTGCATTTGCTCTACCGTACTGTTGTGACGAAAAGGGAGCTGAACCAAAAGGCAAAGCTCTCGAGCTACTGGTCAATCTTCATTCCTACTCTCACCTATGGTCATGAGGGTTGGGTCATGACTGAAAGAACTAGATCACGGGTACAAGCGGCCGAAATGGGCTTCCTCAGGAGGGTGGATGGTGTCTCCCTTAGAGATAGGGTGAGAAGTTCGGTTATCTGTGGAGAGCTTGGAGTAGCGTCGCTGCTCCTTCCCGTTGAAAGGAGCAAACTGAGGTGGTTCGGTCATCTGGGAGGAGACCCCAGGGAAGACCCAGGACTAGGTGGAGAGATTATCTCTACACACTGACCTGGGAATGCCTCGGGATCCCCCAGTCAGAGGTGGTCAATGTGGCATGGGAAAGGGAAGTCTGGGGTCCCTTGCTGGAGCTGTTGCCCCCGCGACCTGAACCCGGAAAAGCGGTTGAAGATGAGTGATGAGTGAGTGAACACAAAGATTAACTTAACGTTTTTGCTTTTAACTAACTTCTGTTGACAAAATATTTTTAATTAAAGTCAATGTTTCAATTGTTTTGAGTGCCTGTTCAGCTAAAAAGCAGAAGCACACCTTGTCTAACTAATTTTTTATAGCATTGCAAGATTTCAAGATGCTTTTTTGTGGCTTGCAATGTATAAATAAACTTTTGAGGATGATTACCCCCCCACCCCAATTGATCCAACAAATTTACAAAGACATCCTTTGTTATCACTGCTAAATGACGTGTTTGAGACTTTGGTTGAAATACACAGTTTAGTATTTACATTAAGATTTCCCAGCAGTCAAAGCATATTCTTGTACTTACTCTCTTTTTTCAGTTGGGAGATTATTGAGTATTCTCCTCGGATCATGGTTCTGACAGAGACAAAGAAGGAACAAAGAAGAAGAAGGCTGATGTCATGTATAGCACACAAACTATGTAAATGTTACAAGCATGACTAAACCTGAAGTAAGCAAACAAACAAACAAACAAAAAAAAACTACATGCTCTCCGACCACACTTCCACATATACAGTAGTCTTCTTTCACTCAGTTGTTCCTCTTTCACTGTAAAAGTGTCAAGAACTTCACAAGCTGACCTGTAGTTGAAGTGCATGACTGCCTGGATGGCACTACCTCCCCCAGTGGTGATGTCACCCTCAAATCCAGGAAGCAGAGGGGTGACCACATACACCCGGTACTTCTTACCTTCCCTATGAGTAAAGACACATCAGCAACAAGACACCAAGTATGTATTACTGAGAAGAATTCCCCATTCATAACAGTTCAGTCACACAAAAAACACTGCATCCATAATCTCTGACACATCATACAATCAAATACTAGTTGCACTTATGCAAACATAGTACTTGTGCGCTCTGATGATCCTTTCGATGATGGCATCTCCGATCTTGTTGTATACTGTCCTGTTGTCAGCACAGCTGATGAAGAACTGATTCTGAGAGGAAAATGGGACATAAAAAAGACAATGCAGCAACCGCGTGCGGTTTTTGCACATCAAGTGTCACTGTTTTTATGACAAAAAAAAAATGAAGCTTTTTATTCCACGATAACTACCACAATGACAGTGCACTCTCAATTTCTTAAAACAATTGCTCTCATTAAAGCAAGCTTCACTGACGATGCCTTGTTACTAGTATCATTCACCAACATGAGAGAATTCAGCATGAGATAGTAAAATGAAATAAAGGACGGTATTAGTCGGAATATAAGATGAGGTATTTCTCTTGGAACAATGTGGGGTTGTTTTACAAGACTTTTACATGTCTTATACATTCACAGCACTAGGTGGCGGAAAAAAAACCCTTACAAAGAGTGTTCCCACACAGTTTAGCTTGTTTTTTTTTATTATCCACAACTACCCACAACACAACAAACAAATCATGCTTTGAGGTAGAATTTGCACTCATGATGTTGACTGTTGCTACGCTACATTTTAACACCGCACATATTTAGCCACACAACTTGAACAAAATCACCACAAGCACCAGCATAAAGTATTCACAAATAACATAATAAATGACAGTTATTTATATTTCTTCTAGGACCCCTTGGGTTCCTGTTCCCACGTCAGAGCAGTGTTGCCAACTTTGCGACTGTCTCTAAATTTAGCGACTATTCAGACCCCTCCAGTGACTTCTTTTCATAAAAGCAATTAGCAAGAAATCTAGTTTTTGGAGACTTTTGGAGACTCTGAGGTGAAATCACGTATTTCTCCTCAATGAGCAGCAGGTACTTCTGGGGGACTGGAGCCCTCCCCTCGGCCAAAAGCACTCACAGGAGACCGCCTGACTCCTCCACTCGAAAAAGGAGGTAGGCAACCAGCAACGGAGATTTTAATTGGCTGAGCTCTTTGCGCTGAGCGCTGATTGGCTCACACAGATGCAAGAGAGGCTGCTTCCCGCCTTCCCCACGCTCCACGGTTCCGGCGCTCCGTGTGGCTACAGCTCCCCCTGCTGACGAAGCTATGGACACGAGCAGGGCAACATTTAGGGCACCAGATACACAGAGGAGGCAGATCCACGGAGTATGTTTTAATTGTGGCTCGACAGAGCACCAAGTGAGAGACTGCCCCGGGCGGTTAAACACCAACGCCCGCCCCTAGAGACTGGGCTAAGGGTGGGCCGAGACATTCACGTGGGACACACCCACATTGCCACACGACTCCCAGTTACGATCCTCTATGAGGAATCAACCCTGAAAGCCCCAGCACTGGTGGACACGGGCTCTGAAGGGAATCTGTTGGACAGCAGATGGGCCAGGGAGATAGGGCTCCCTCTGGTGGCGCTTACCTCGCCTGTACAGGTGCGAGCACTAGATGGCTCCCTACTCCCTCCAATCACTCATAAGACACCACCTGTAACTCTGGTGGTGTCCGTAAATCACCGGGAGGAGATCGAGTTTTTTGTGACTCCTGCTACCTCCCGTGTGATTTTGGGGTTTCCCTGGATGTTGAAACACAATCCCCGGATCGATTGGCCGTCCGAGGTAGTGGTTCAGTGGAGCGAGACCTGCCATCGGGTATGTTTAGGTTCCTCGGTTCCTCCCGGCTCCCAGGCTAAGGAGGAGGTCAGAGTCCCGCCCAATCTGGGGATGGTGCCGGTGGAGTACCATGACCTTGTCGACGTGTTCAGCAAGGATCTGGCGCTCACTCTTCCCCCCCACCGTCCTTATGATTGTGCCATTGATTTGGTTCCGGGCAGTGAGTTCCCGTCCAGCAGGCTGTACAACCTCTCACGGCCTGAGCGCGAATCAATGGAGACCTACATCCGGGACTCGTTAGCCGCCGGGTTGATCCGGAATTCCACCTCCCCGATGGGTGCGGGTTTCTTTTTTGTGGGTAAAAAAGACGGCGGACTTCGTCCATGCATTGATTATAGGGGACTGAACGACATTACGGTTCGCAACCGATACCCGTTGCCCCTATTAGATTCGGTGTTCACGCCCCTGCATGGAGCTAAGATGTTCACCAAGCTTGATCTTAGGAATGCGTATCACCTGGTTCGGATCCGGAAGGGAGACGAGTGGAAGACGGCATTTAACACCCCCTTGGGTCACTTTGAGTACCTGGTCATGCCGTTCGGTCTCACAAACGCTCCCGCGACTTTACAAGCATTGGTTAATGATGTCTTGCGGGATTTCTTGCACCGATTCGTCTTCGTATACCTAGACGATATACTCATCTTTTCTCCGGACCCTGAGACCCATGTGAAACATGTCCGTCAGGTCCTGCAGCGGTTGTTGGAGAACCGACTGTTTGTGAAGGGCGAGAAGTGTGAGTTCCACCGCACTTCTTTGTCCTTCCTGGGGTTCATTATCTCCTCCAACTCCGTCGCTCCTGATCCGGCCAAGGTTGCGGCGGTGAGAGACTGGCCCCAACCCACAAGCCGTAGGAAACTGCAACAGTTCCTCGGCTTTGCTAATTTCTACAGGAGGTTCATTAAGGGCTACAGTCAGGTAGTCAGCCCCCTGACAGCCCTAACCTCGCCAAAAGTTCCCTTCACCTGGTCGGATCGTTGCGATGCCGCATTCAAGGAGTTGAAACGGCGCTTCTCGTCTGCACCCGTTCTGGTGCAGCCCGATCCTAGTCGCCAGTTAGTGGTTGAAGTGGACGCCTCGGACTCAGGGATAGGAGCCGTGCTATCCCAGAGCGGGAAGACCGATAAGGTCCTTCACCCGTGTGCCTATTTTTCCCGCAGGTTGACCCCGGCCGAACGGAACTATGACGTCGGCAATCGAGAACTCCTTGCGGTGAAAGAGGCCCTTGAGGAGTGGAGACATCTGTTGGAGGGAACGTCCGTGCCATTCACGGTTTTCACTGACCACCGGAACCTGGAGTATATCAGGACCGCCAAGCGGCTGAATCCCAGGCAAGCCCACTGGTCACTGTTCTTCGGCCGTTTTGACTTCCGGATCACCTACCGTCCCGGGACCAAAAACCAAAGATCGGATGCTTTGTCCCGGGTACATGAAGACGAAGTCAGAACGGAGTCGTCGGATCCCCCGGATCCCATCATCCCGGAGTCCACTATCGTGGCCACCCTCACCTGGGATGTAGAGAAGACCGTCCGGGAGGCCCTGGCACGAAACCCGGACCCCGGAACCGGGCCGAAGAACAGACTTTACGTCCCACCAGAGGCAAGGGCTGCGGTCCCGGACTTCTGTCACGGTTCCAAGCTCTCCTGTCATCCTGGGGTGCGAAGAACCGTGGCAGTCGTCCGGCAGCATTTCTGGTGGGCATCCCTGGAGACCGACGTCCGGGATTATTGTCTCCGATCGCGGTCCCCAGTTCTCCTCGCACGTCTGGAGGAGCTTCTGCCGGGAACTGGGGGCCACGGTCAGTCTCTCGTCCGGGTATCATCCCCAGACCAACGGGCAAGCAGAACAGGCCAATCAGGAGATGGAGCAGACGCTACGTTGTGTGACAGTCGCGCACCCGGCGGCCTGGAGTACTCATCTGGCCTGGATCGAGTACGCCCACAACAGTCAAGTGTCATCAGCCACCGGCCTCTCCCCTTTTGAGGTGTGTTTGGGGTATCAACCCCCATTGTTTCCGGTGGTTGAGGGAGAGGTCGGTGTGCCCTCGGTCCAGGCCCACCTGCGGAAGTGCCGTCGGGTGTGGCGTGCCGCCCGTTCTGCTTTGTTGAAGGCCCGGATGAGGGCGAAGACCCATGCAGACCGGCGGCGGACCCCGGCTCCTACGTATCGTCCTGGGCAGGAGGTGTGGTTGTCCACCAAAGACATTCCACTGCAAGTGGCCTCCCCTAAACTACAGGACCGGTACATAGGACCGTTTAAGATCCTCCAGATCATCAATCCCGCCGCAGTGAGGCTTAAGCTCCTGGCCTCACTGTGAATTCATCCAGTATTCCATGTCTCAAGAATCAAACCACATCACACCTCACCCCTCTGCGCTCCAGGTCCGGCACCACCTCCTGCCCGGATCATCGACGGCGAGCCGGCTTGGACTGTGCGCCGGCTACTGGACGTCCGACGGATGGGCCGGGGTTTTCAATATCTGGTGGACTGGGAGGGGTATGGTCCCGAAGAACGCTCCTGGGTGAAGAGGAGCTTCATCCTGGACCCGGCCCTCCTGGCCGACTTCTACCACCGCCACCCGGACAAGCCTGGTCGGGCGCCAGGAGGCGCCCGTTGAGGGGGGGGGTCCTGTTGTGTGGGCCGCTGAAGAGGAGGTACTGCTGGCCCACCACCACCAGAGGGCGCCCTGTCTGGAGTGCGGGCTCCAGACATCGGAGGGCGCTGCCGCCTCACAGGAGCAGCCAGGGTGACAGCTGTCACCCATCACCTGAGACAGCTGATGTCAATCACCAGGGAGGTATATCAGCAGGACGGCATCTCCACCTCATTGCCGAGATATCGCTCTACTAAGGAGGTAACGAACTCAGCCAGTTGTATTATTCTGAGAATTAATACTGTGTTGCTTGTGCTTAGGTCAGCTGAAGACCGTATTGGACGAAGTAGGATAAGTACTCACATTCCAATCCTACAGTACTATTTTGAGTAGAGGTGGAGGTGGTGTTTCCACCCCGTGTGTTGCTGGGTGCGGCCGCTCCCACACCTGACTGTTTCTGTTCCTTGCCAGCAGTACCGGATCCGACGAGCGGAGGCAGTGGCCACCTGGGAGTTCGGGACATGGCGGCTCCAGTATTCCCGGGGTTCAGTGGCAGAGGAAATCGGGTGGTTCCGGTTCGACTCAGACAGACGTCTCCTATCGTCGAGCCTGCCCACACGACACCATTGGAATTCGGCTTACCGCTATAAGGGTAATCTGTTGTGTTTGTTGTGCGTGTTCACAACAGTAAAGCTTTGTGATTTGACTTCCTCCATTGTCCGTTCATTAGCGCCCCCTGTTGTGGGTCCGTGTACCTACACTTTCACAACAATGACAGTAATATATATATATATATATATATATATATATATATATATATAAGGGCTGATTGATAAGTTTTGAGCCTGAACCATAAAAAGTAATTACTGTCATTGTTGTGAAAGTGTAGGTACACGGACCCACAACAGGGGGCGCTAATGAACGGACAATGGATATATATATATATATATATATATATATATATATATATATATATATATATATATATATATATATATATATATATATATATATATGCGCTTTCATAATAATCATTTTCAAATAGATTTATTTTTCAGGTCAGTAATATTACCTTTGCCTCCTCTCCCAATCTTAGAAGTACTAAGCCACTCAGTATGTTATTTTATAATTATCGTCTTTTGATAATCAATCAATCAATTCAATCAATCAATTTTTTTATATAGCGCCAAATCACAACAAACAGTTGCCCCAAGGCGCGATAATGCACATGAGTCTACAGTGCTTTACCTCTATGTAGATGTAGTGCTTGCTCTTGGCAATAACCTGGATGTAGGCATTATGGATGGACTCCTCATGGTACTTTATGCCTGCTGACCAGTCTGCTGCAGATCGCAGCACCTTATACACACAAACACAGGATTATTACAGATTATATTAATGAAGATTATTTACCTGAATGTATTTTGTTTTGTATATTTGTGCATAATTGTTTTGCTCAAGCATATACTGTTTTTGCAACCCTGTTAGGATAACAACACAGCAAACATCTCACAGTACAGTTTTACTTTTTAAAGGTATTGAACACTTAATAGACAAACAAAGAAAGATACTGTACTGAGTCTAGTCATAGTATTCAGTGTGAATGGAGCAGCTGTACAGAATTCACTGAAGTGGCAAAATCAGAAATGTAATAACACGAGAAAGAAAAGAAGGCTTTCTATGGAATCTGATGCATTACTTATTTTATCCAAGCGTTTCACCTAGCGTTTCTTTGAGCTACAAAAACCTGTCAGCCACTTTTATAGTTGCATAACGTTTTGGCCTACAGAGAGTTTTTTTTTTTAAGGCACATGCTTTTATCTCTTTCCAGCAGTATTTGAGCATGAAAACACTGAGATGTGGCAGGAAGTGTGAGAGAGTAGCAATATGTGGTATTTGCTGTTGGATTTTCTCCATCATATATAACAATGACTCTATTACCCCAATTACAGGAAAACATGAAAAATTATACCTTACAAATATTTTTTCAAATATTTGGGACAAAAATGATACATATTTGTCATGACAAATAAAAAAATATTTGTCATGTTGTAAATTAAGTCTGAATGTTAAAAGAGTAATTTTTTTAAATGGTAAATGGACTGCATTTATATAGCGCTTTTCCATCTGAATCAGATGCTCAAAGCGCTTTACAATTATGCCTCACATTCTCCCCGATGTCAGGGTGCTGCCATACATGGCACTCAAAATGACTGTTTTAGTAACTTAGCTTTTTTTAACCGGCATCACAGACCGAACGATCCACCCCTAAAAATCGGTCCGCCTTTTGCATCTGCACATGCGTCATTTCGGACCACAGCAGCACGTCTGAGACGGAGTATCTTCACCAAAAGCAATCAAATGGATTAATGGGATTATTAACCAACAGATGATAAAGGTAAAACCTCTGAAATCAGTCTAAAGTCAGTTTTAAGCAGAAATAAGGCAAAATTCCGTGATGCTTTGAAATGTCCAACGCGCAGTGAACGCATCAACTAGCAGCTTGTTTAACCACGGCACTCTGATCACTTCTGCAGCCTTTTATGGTGAAATAATGCTGAATTTATGTGAAAATGATTGTTGTACAAAAGCTTCAGATATCTGTTACTGAGATAGATGATGGCAAGTGCAGTTTGAAGCAGAAACGAGGTGTTAATCCATGAATGAGATAGATGATGGCAAGTGCAGTTTGAAGCAGAAACGAGGTGTTAATCCATGAACCTTGTTATCAGGGGGAACGATTTTTAAGGGGACTGCGCCACCAGCTAGTTAAGTAACTGACTTGAATGTTTTCTTGTTGTTCTTTTACCTGTACTTTGGTGGTAACACAACTGGGTACTTCGTATCTGAGCTCACTGGCGCTGCAGTGAGACTTTGGCAGCAAGAATGGATAAGAGAGAGAGCGATACTTCGGCTTCATGATCTGCACAAGACACAGAAGGAGAGAAAATAAGCAAAACAAATTAATATAAAGTTAGAGGGAGGAAAGCGGAGACAGTTGGCGCAACAGAAAAATATATGGCACCATGGAGAGCATGACTACATGGAATAAAGTTTCCCCACAGTGTGCCAGCCTGACTTTTCCTGTTATTTAGCCAAGTCAGAGCATTATGTGCCCTCTGTATACTTGTTTAGGGGTTTGTGCATTTCATAAAAACAGAAGACGTTAATAATAGAGATGTTTATTGTGTGTATCTGCACAAAACAGAACTGAAGTGGGCATGCCAATATGCCCCATCTAAAAACAGCATGGAACTCAATTACAAAAATATTTATTGGCTGAAGGGCAAAATAATGCACTGTTCTCTACTATTAGCTGCTGTAGTCACCAGTTTGCATTATGATGATTATTAATGAAGTAATATAAATGTGAAATCCGTATAATCAAGATTGCAAAACAAATGCAGGTAGAATCTTAAGTCCTATTTTTTTCTAAGTTCCTGTTTTGTGTGTGTGTGTGTGTTAATCGTGTGTGTCAGTGCCTTAGTGAAGTTCCAGCGCTGAATAAAGTGTCGGGCTACATCCCGTGCAGCCCCGCCGTGAACCACAGAGGAAATGTCATGCCAAGGCATTCTGGGAGTGGTGTACCTGTCAATGAAGTCTGCACAAAGCAGGACGACAGAGGAAAGAACAAAGCGATGATAAATTCCCAAAGGACGCAAACAGGGACACGATTAAGAGAGGAAAAAAAAGAGCAGGTGGCATTCAACAAAAGGTGAAAGAAGAAATGAAGGGTACACAGAAAGGAAGGAAAATTAAAATGGAATAAGAGAAGACGTAAGCAGGAGAGGAGGTAAATAACAGATGATAAAAAAGACAAACAATAACTCTTTTAGTACAGGTACTTTACCTTCCCAGATGGTAATTTGTGTACGCAAACTAGTTTGGCAAGAAAAAAAATTCAAAACTGCAAACGGATCATGAACAGGAAAAACTCTGTGACCTGAATGTGAGTGAGTGTGTGCGTGTGTGTGTGTGTGTGTGTGTGTGTGTGTGTGTGTGTGTGTGTGTGTGTGTGAGAAAGAGAGAGAGCGAGAGACCATCAAAAGGTTTTTCCAGCTGGATCCAATCCTTGTAGACAAAGTTGCAGTAGTCTTTGCCATGCCAGAAGCGAGTGTTACCCAGCAACTCTCCGACACCAGTCTTTAAACTCTGCATGGAAGCGCTTCCTGTGCACAAACACAGAATTCCAGCATGCTTTTATAGTGATTTTAATTCAGATTTGAGTTTCATGTAAAATTCTGACTCTTTATTTTGGGCATTTGTCATTTTCACTGTCTGTCACTTCTGTTTCTCTCTGTCCTCCCTGTAGGGGACAGAAAGGCAGACTCATGACCAAAGTTTTTTTTTTTTTTATAAATACAGAACACACTCTACTTGTCTTCCAGCTTTCCTACTGCGAGTCTCTTACAGTCTTTCTTCACAGAGACACAAACAAACCTGCACTATCCACGCTGCTAATGCTGTCTGCATGCTGCACAGTATGTTTGTGCAGGTGTCTGTACAGGGTGAAGGGTGACTTCCTGCTACGACCGATCCCTTTCAACTTGGGTAAGTCCACTGCATCACAGGGTGGTGTCCCGCGCCCATTGCTCTGGGAAACTGCATCAGCAGAGGACACGTCCTTACTGTGTAGAGTGTTGCTGGAGCCAGACTGAGGACAGAAAACATGAGGGAAGAGCAGCAAAGGAAAGGATTACATGGTAAAATACAGCAGAAGAAGAGTGAACTGTGCTTTTAAAAAGTGTACAGCACATTTGTGCAATTATATAGAAATGATATTCACCAATGAAGTTACAAGAAAAAAAAAGAAGCCAACCCCACAATCAATGCCAAGGATCTATAGAACGTTCATCTCTGGTTCTGAAATACTGATTATTTCAACATTTTGCTCATAGCCTGATGAAATCACTTTCTTCCCCAATGCAAAAATGGACATTTTTGGTCACTGTCAAAAAGTCAACCAATTGGCAGGCGTGTGTCACATAATGCAGGGCAAGTAGCTCAATGGGACTGTTACGCTCTGACATAAGGCATCACATGATAAATCTGCTTCTGGGTCCAAACAAAACACTTACGGTTATGTAAATTGAAGAGATTAATTTCATAAATGGTCGGTACAGCCGCGACAGCATCAGCAATCAAAACAAAAACGCCAGGGAAGGAGGCCTTCCTGATCAGTTGTAGCCACTTCTGTTTGTTTGTCATTGGCTGGGAATCTATAAAACGACAGCTCTGGTGATGTTTCTGACCTACTGACTCAGTCGCACATCCGGGAACTCTGCCCGTGAGGTCTTAGCTTCGAAAGAAGCTCAACTGATGCAGATGACCAACGACCACAAACCGCTGACAAAGCGCGCATTTTTTTTTTTTTGTTTGGACCCAAAAGCTGAAAATCACGCGATGCGTTACGTCTCACTTAACAACTGAATGGGGTAAGATGGAGTTGGGCTACCAATATGTTCACCGAGATTCAATTCACAGTCTCAGCACCTTCTCTGTGTATTTAGATAAGACACTTTATGTGCATTGCCCCAGTTCACCCAGCTGTAAATGGATACTGTCTTTGGCTGGGGAAGTAACCTGTGATGGACTGGTGTTTCATCCAGGAAAAATGTGGACTCTCATCCTCTTCATGTTATCAAAATATCAGAATGAATGTATGCCCAGTCCTGCTCAAGTGGAAATTTACCCTGGTAGTTGTAGTACAGCCAACAAACATCCATCAGCTAGCATCGTCTGGACAGTAGTCAATACATTTACAATTTCATGAGTACAGAGGCGCCCACAGAATTGGGTTTAAATTGTTATTTATCTGTACTTTTTTGAAACTCTACTTTTGAATGTTACAATTTACTTTGCACATTTGAGCTCCTTTGTGTGTTTCTGACCTGCTCCAGCGCCACAAAGCGTGTCACACTGCCTACATCTGTTAGCCGGTGTTCTCTGTCATCCCAACGACCGTAGGCTAGGTCAATCCCGCCCACGAAGGCCACCGATTGGTCGATAACAACGATTTTCTCATGATGGGCCCACAGATACACAGAGGAGGAGACGTGGTCTGGATGACGCATCACCTGGATCACATGTGAAACACAGTTTTAAGTAAGTGAACATTTGCACCACATGGACTGTAAATAGTTACAGATTTTAAACTAGTGGATAAATACAATGCTGAGTTGTGTCATTTACTTTTATGTTATACTGTATTTACGCTAGTGTGTGCAGGTTTTGAAAAGAGGGCGTTTATTAACAATCATTTGTATGCACGTGCTTGCATGCATGCTATACACAGTATGGCCTTACGGTACATATGGACATGCGTACTGCATGTAAGAGAAGCAGTGCAGACTCGAAACAAATGTTTTTCTGCATGCAGCAGCTGCTACACAATGACATAAAATGGCTCAGCGCAAACATTGCTACTCCCCAGCATTCAAGGTAAAAGTCGTGAACAAAGGCACTGAAGGTCCCAATGAGCACAGTGGCCTCCATCATTCACAAATGGAAGAAGTTCAGATCCACCAGGACACTTCCTAGAGCTAGCCACCTATCTAAACTGAGCAATCGGCGGAGAAAGGCCTTAATCAGGCCGGTGACCAAGAAACTGATGGTCATTCTCTCAGTGCTCCAGCATTCCTCTGTGGAGACAGGAGAATCTTCCAGAAGGACAACCATCTCTGCAGTAACCCACCAATCAGGTCTGTATGGTAGAGTCCCTTTATTCAGAGAGTAGCGACATGACAAGCCGGAAAAAAAAGTCACGTGACTCGTGGTGCCATCTTGGGGCCAAAATAGCGTTCATTTTTAACCTATCTGCATGTAAATCCAGCTTATTTATTTATTTATTTATTTGCTGAAAATGCCGGGTTGCTGTACAGTTGGATGCACAAATAAACACAAGGGCTTCAAGATGTACAGATTCCCTTCAGATCTGAACAGAAGAAAAATTTGGGAAAATAAAGTCAGCCGTGTGGGATGGAAGCTGACATCATTGTCAAAGCTTTGAGAGGTAAATTTATTATTCAGTCCCATGTACAGTAAAAGTCACCTAAACTGTCATCGTATAAACCCAATATTCACAGTCACTGGACAAAAAAATTCACAATGTTTTTATATTGTTTTTCATGTAATAAACACCGTATATAATGGAGTTTGTATAATGGATTTTTGCTCACATCTGATAAAATGTATCATCCACTTGCAATGTATTTCCATTAAAAACCCAGAGCAGTCTGGATGTGAAAAATAACAGAGGTACTAGTTCAGCGTTCTAAGACTCGTCGATTTGAGTAAAGTGGAACCGGAGTCATCCGTGATTAAAAGCCAAACATTTTATTTTTTTCAAACCGTGTTCAGACATGTCAGCCTGACTTTTCTGCATTCACTCTTTCCTCTCATATTTTAATACTTTTTGCAGTGTGCACGCTGATTACATTTTGGGATCACATACATTTAACAGAAAAGTACACAAATTTACAATGCAGAGTTGGAAAAAGAGGAAACTGTACAGCTTACCTTTGAATTGGAGGTGATTATTGTAGAAAGAAAAGCTTGTTGAGAGTCAAATTAATCCAGAATAAAGCATAATCCAGTGACAGAGAACTTTAAAACTGTCATGCACGTCATTGCACGACACAGAATACAAAGTTGCTATTTTTATATTTATTTTGATAGTACCTGTACCTGGATGTGTTGCTTTATGTGATTAATTGATTACAAAAAAAAAACTGAAAACATAAAAGGTTCATTCAGTAGTACAGTACAACTGGCCCCAAAATGGTGCCAACTCCTCAGTTGTCCCTACTCTCTGTATAAAGGGACTCTATGGTAGAGTGGCCAGACAGAAGCCATTCCTCAGTAAAAGGCACACCTGTAGTTTGCCAAAAGGCACCTGAATGCCAGGCGTCATGTTTGGAGAAAACCAGGCACCATCCGTACAGTGAAGCATGGTGGTGGCAGCATCATCAGAGTGACTGTGCAAGAAGGAGGAAAGTCACCAAGACACCACCGACAACTCTAAAGTTTGTGAGTCAAACTTAAGACTTCACCTATCTTCTTTGTGACAATGTTATTCTCTGTGCAACTCTACAATAACGTCTACAAAAGGTATAATTTGCATTATGTACAGTCTCTATCACAGCCACTGAGGTTTGCACCTATTGGTTGTCATGAGTGTCTTGGTGGCCTCCTCATTCGGTTACCCTCACAAACCCCTTATTTTACCTTGATGTTTGGGTGCAGGTGCATGACTGTCCTCTTGCTGTAGCCCGAGTTGATCCCCAGAGCAAGCTCCACCTCCTTGTACAACATCACAAAGATGCGCACTCCCTGTTGCTGTGGTCAGACATGAACAACACATTTTCTTACTGATAACATCTGACTGTACCCATTTCTATGTTTTTTGTGGTGTGGTGTACTCTTTAAGGTGTATTTCCATGAGTACTGAGTTTTTTCCATCCCCTCCAAACCAGACTTGGTGGTGGATCGTTTCAGAAGTTAATGTAGTGCAGACTCACTGCTTTGCGTTTGAGAATACAGTCAAGCCTCCATCTGTTGCCCTCAACCACAGGTCTCTTCAGGAAGATTTCAGGACTCAGCCTGACAAAGACAGAAGAGTTGGACAAACAGATCAACACAAGGAGAACTCAAGACAAATATATGGGCTAAAGCAAAAAAGGCAACAAGTATCCATCCATACCATGCCAAGCGCATTAAAAGAGAATTAAAAAAAATGTTTCTGTGCTGCCAATCATACCACAGTTAACATAACAACAAATCTCCGTGAGTTATTTACGGCGGCATCCCGGGTTTGCATGCCTATAGTCTGCATTTCACAGACTGATACCTCACTGGTTAAGACCATAAGTCCAGTGATTAGTGCTTTGCCATGCACGGATTTGAGCCACATCATACTACATATTTGGAGACCGTAAACATAGCGGAAGCTAAATCGTCCGGCAGAGGTGGGACAAATAAATCACTCTCAATTCATGAATCTGCAAGTCCCAAGTCAAGTCTCAAGACAGTTTGCAAACAATTGGTGGTCATTATGACTTCAGACTTGACTTGTGACTTGCTTCATGACTTGAGAGTGACTTGATGGTGACTTCACCCCACCTCTGTTGACAGGACAGTAAAGGAGAATTAAGTTCTCTATAGGCCCTGAGGCCCGTTGGTGCCGGTGCTTATCTCTGGATTCCTCATCATCAAGCAAATAAGAATCTACGACTCCCCTTGTATGGGATGCAGGTTACTTTTCCAGCTGACCTCGGTACTCAGTTACCGCTAGGTGGACTGAGACCATGTATAGTATGGTCAGTTAAGTGTCTTGTCCAATGACACAGACAGATAGTATGAGCAGGATTCAAACCCAGATCTACAAACTGCCAGGCAAGCTCCTTATCCACTCATCCACCTTCTCTGTGGTAAAAGGAGATTACAATGCTTATTTAACATAAATAAATAATAATGAAAAACAAAACATGATAAAATATGTGATAAACAGAATACCAGGTACGTTTAGGTTTGTGAATGCTGATAATACATAATACAATGAACTGCAATGTTTCTTACATTTAACTCATCTTCAACATTAAACTGGCAATATCGTCATGTCTGAAACCACACAAAGTGCACAGATGCAATGGCAAAGTGCACAGACACAGTGCATTGTGACAGTTAATTTTATATATAATCTGTGCATGTAGATAAACACATTAACTAGAGACAGGCAGGCAGACAAAAGGGACATAGCACTAGTGTAAACAGATATGGAGGCTGCAGCTTTCTGCCACTGAATTTCTATTCTGGGTATGTGGGGCTATAATTAGAGCTCCCACCATTGCATGTCCATCCAGGCAGCTGAGGCTTGTGGGTAATACACAATATAATGTGTAATAGCCTGTAATTGACTAGCTAGGTATGCTGGAAGCTTTTTTTTTTGGTATGTTTATCAAATTACTTGCCTAATTGCCTCTGTGATGGAGCATAAAGGGCCTTTCACACCAAGTGCGCAAACGCAGCACGCATCACTCTAAAACCCATTATTTTCAATGAGAAGAGATGCACAAAACCTGATCTTGCACAACGCTCCACCATGAGCACGCACCGCCACTCAACGTCACTTACTGTGGCCAAAGTTCAATTCAATCCAACTTTCACTGCTGCATACTGTGAGGTAGCTTCACACGTCCAATAGCAACGAGGCATCAGGCCAAAACGCGAAAGATGACAGAGTGCAGAAATGTGTGTCAGAGAAACATCAGAACTGCTCATTTACATAGCAACTTTCTAAAGAAAATCCTTACAAATGTTTTTTTTAACCTCAAGATTAATTTCTGACAACTGTGCATTTTGCAGTAAAAGAAAATTTCTGACATTAGAAAACTTATTTTAATAGCTTTAAGCAAAAAAAAAAAAAAAAAAAAAAAGCTTCTTTACAAATCTTTGACGTTCATCTGGAAATTAAAACCATAACTTGTCCGTTGTTGTTGCTTCAGATGAGATGATTTTCTTAACATGATAATGAACTTTGGACATTTATTTTTAGACCAATAAAACAGCATGAAAAGTAATGTGTACATTTTTAATTCTGGTAGATTTGTTCGTATTTGCATTTCAACCAGGAAAGAAGACACTGTAAATAAATATAAATATTTATTATAAACACAACAGGAGATGATGTAACAATAACTGCAGTGTGTCTGTTCATTAGGATTTCTCAAAGTGACATAAACCTCATGATGAAATAATTTTTTTAATTTAATGATTTCACCATTGAATTACATCCTCAATGACTATGTGATTGCTTTTAATGTTATCAGGACAGAGTAATTGCTAAAATATGAATTTGACTATTTTAGGGCCCTGTCCCACTGGCGTTTAGGAGGATTTGCGTATGGATTGCGCACAAAATTGGCTCATATTCGCTTAACATCCGCAATATGCGTGAAACATGCTTGTATGAGTCGGTCGACACCCACACACGTCCGCAATTATCCGCAGAGGTGCGTTTTTCCGTTACCAGGATTTCTGAGCTGCACATTTTGGCTGCGGATGACATCTGCCTTACATACTCCATACATAGTCAATACTATGTATACTACAAACATACTCAATCTATGTGCTGTATATTCGCTGTCATCTGCTGATATCCGCAACTGACAGGGATTTGCGGCTTGGCAGCGGACTGAGACAGTGTGTAAAACGGATATTTTGCATGCCCATAATGTCTACATCACGAACTAAAATAAGATGTAGCGACTGCATACAGATTGGCCACGAATAAAGCATTTTTATTATGTCTGCTTGGCATGTGATTTGCGGCAGATGCGCTGTGTTCACAGCTGGACGCCGTTCTTTGTTCTACCGGCTGCCACGCGCTATGCGCTGGACGTTGCCTATATAAAATAATTATTTTGTGGCAGATTAATCATTTTATTCTGCAAATTGGCTGTTGAAAACGGCTCTAATCACCTCCTGAATCACAGAGGAAGCTGCAGCTGGGCCGTTTGCGTTTGTGCAAGCTGCAGAAAGCATTTTGAGCCGTCTAAAAAGGTAATTATTTGACTTGTTTACATTGTCAAGGCTTGATAAAACAGTTGCGTGTTTTTTCCTTCTTGTCTGCAGCTGTTACAGTATTTATTCCTGTGTTTATAACAGATTTAACTTCTTGTTATAATCGTTCAGACAAGCTGCGCTCTGATGCAATCCGCTGACGTCACCACTCGCCCTGTTCACTGCTTCTTTACGCCAATCAACTTGTCCAAGTCCAGCACTTGCTCCAGAGGCTGTGGTGTTGGTGTGAATAGTGATGCCAATGGCCCGAGTGTGCTTCATTTATGACCACAATGCAGATGAGCGTGCACGCACAACATGTGCGCGATGCATCATAATACACCCGTAATACTGCCGTGGTAATCGCAATGTGTCTGATCCGTTTCCTCACTACATGCGTTATACAACCGTGATTGTTCATCATATATTCGCTATATATTATTAATATATCCATAATTCATACTGGAACATTTGTCATTTATGGCCATTTTTGTTGCGGACGACAACGAACGCCCGTACTTTGTATGCTCAATTCATGCGCAATTAATCATCTCCCCAGTGGGACTGGGCCCTTAGTGACTGTGAATGCTTTAAAATTGTGCACAATTAGGGGTGGTGCTTCTTCTACCCGTGCAAGTGTCTTACTGACTGAACTTATCTTCATGGATATGTTTAATGATTCGTTCAGTTAATGTGAAAATATAAAAGAAAACAGCTTTTTCAAATAAAAAAATAGTTGCTCCTTAAAGAGTCTTTGCTTTATTTAGAAGTGTAGCAGCAGGTGTGGGTTTTCAGAGATGACAGGTGAAATGAACCCTCTGACATTTAACCAGATGAAGGTCTCCTCCACAGCTTCAACCTCATAGTGGAGTTTTTAGAGACAGAGCTCCATCACTGGAAGTTTTTGAAGTGCATCTTTATTCACAAGGTTTATTTCAAAGCAAATGTTGAAATGTTCCTGATGTGGGACAAGTGAAGAAATATATTTCTTAAAATATAAAGAAACATTAAACAGTGCTGTGGTATTTTCTTTAAGGTCAGATTATAAGATAGTAAAAAAAAAAAAATTAAAAAAAATCTAAGTTCTATAAAGTTGAGACTATTCTTGTAGTCACAGCAGTAAAATAAAAAAACTACTGTGCAGATTTATTTGGTAAAAATAAAAAACAGATCAAACAATTATCAACAAATATAAAATGTTCACTCAGCTCGACTAAGTGATTGATCCTGCAGCTAAAGGTTAAGCTAATGTTAGCCAAAAAAAAAAAACTTCAGTGTTCATGGTACAATAATGTTATGTTTTATTATCAAATTACTCACACACCTCAGACAAATTTTGAGAAGATCCGTTGCTCAAACTGGTGTGTGTGTATATATATATATATTGAAAAGTGAACAACTCCAGATTGACTGTGTCTGCTCAATCATACCAGCTGCTGTCTCTCTCTGACCGAGTCTGTGGGTCTCTGGCCAGCTGGCCATTTCAGCTCCGTCTGGCCTCACTCTGACACAGCTGCTGAAATAAGCTCCTGACAGCCAGTGGTGGGGACAGTTTCGCTAATCCGCTAACCGCTAATTATCAAAGCTAATGTTTACATTATCGGATTAGCTTTTCAGATAACTTTGAAAACCATCATCGGACCAATTATCCTCCGATAAGTTTTGGTCCGATAATTTTTTAGACCGATAACATATTTTTGGAGGCGTGGTGAACAAAGCTTTACAGTTACAAACACTAATTAAGTTTAAAATCAGTTGAGTACCTACCTGTTAAATGTTTTGTAGTAGATGTGCAGTTCTATCCTCTGCAAACAAAGGAGAGCTGGTTCCAGAAAAAAACAAAAACGCTCTCTCCTCTGCAGGCAAAGGAGAGCTGGTCACAATAAAGAAAAAAAGCTCATTTCTTTTGACCCCATACTGATACGCTGGCAATATCACCCAAGTCATCCAGAGGCATACAGTTTTAACTTATGGTTAAAATATTAACCAAACTAATTTCTGACAAGTTATTTAAATTAACGTCACTTCTGAAGTTTTATAAAGTGAAAATATTAGATATATGTTTAAGTTTTAAAGTAATGCACTAATTTTTGAAGGTTTTAGTGTGGACATTACCCATAATGCTGTGCATTATGGGTAATCTCAGTACATTCACGACAGAAGAAATGCATCTGAGACGCTCAGATCAGGCTCCACACAGACAACAGCATTAAACCCTTTGTATATTGTGCTTAAAACTCTCGTGAATATATTCTCTGGGTTTATAGACGTTGTTATTGTGTTTGTTTTATGTAAAAATGCCAGAAGAAGCCCAGGTTGCTTCTCCATTATTTTCAGTTGGAATCACTGCAATCTATTCTTGTTTGCTCTTTAGAATCCTGTTTATGTCAAACACTGTCTGCCGTTTTTGTTCCAGAGTAGTATATATAAGATGTTTGAAATTCAGTTTGCGTTTATTAAATTCCACGCATCTTAAACATAGCAGACACGGATTATCTGGAATTTTGTTTTAGCAGGTTTTCACGGTCTGTACTGCCATCTACTGGCCAGTAATGTTCATGGCAGTATGAGCGGCTGGACGTCAGTAGATGGTAGTGTTCTATTTATTTTGACCCGGTTATATTAGCTGCCTGTCAAATAACAACTTGACGTTTTGGCTTTCTGCAAATGTTTTTTTTTAACAAATAAAAAAGGCATATTTTACAAAAGCACATTTATATGTAAACACCAATACACACACACACACACACACACACACACACACACACACAGACCTCACAGTAACGTGTTGGTTTTTACATAGAATGAATGAGTCAACCAATCAGTGTTAGTGGATGCACATTTTACCCATAATCCCTTTGGCATCTGTCTGTGTTTGTTACTGTCCTGCCCTTGGCAGATAAGAACTATAAAACAGTGTTTTAGCACCATCTAGTGGTTGTTTGCTAGAGCAGGAAATTGCATGCTAATACAGGAAGTTGTCATATGCAGCTGCCTTTTCATCCTCATGCACAACTAGGAGCAGACATGTGTTCCTTTCTGCAGCCATCCATTCGTTTAGGCTTGTGAAAGCATCATCTGTAAGTTTTTTCTTGTTTGTTGTCTCATATTTAAGCCATATTTGACAAGATTAGTGTTAGTGTGACACGTATGGTAAAATGGGAACAGACTACATTTAAAGCTGCATTTAAAGTGCACGTGCATTGTCATTTCATTCACATACAGCATAAATAAATAAGATAATTAAGTTAGAAATTAATATGGTATGCAGTGAGCTAAAGCTACTTTGTCATTAAGCAATGTTTGCTATTTCTGTTTATGTTTTGTACAGTTTCACTCTGGTTTATGGATGCATCATCAACGGCATCTTATTAAAGGGCAAGACTAAGATGATTCCTGACTCTGCATTTCTTAAACAGAGTTTGGCTGGCTGTTAGTTTGTGTCGCCACACAAAGAGAACAGTACAGTTACAAAACTTCAGAATTAGTGCATTATTTAAAATTAAAAGATATATGTTCTATTTTAACTTTGTACAAATGACAGAATTGACATTAATGGAGTTATTCTATCGGTATTAATTTTATTTATAAATCAAAACCATAAGTCAGCACTGCTTTATTTTCCAAGACCTCCGCCTCACAGCGACACTGCTATTGAGTAGAGAGTTGAGCTTCGCTGCTCCTCTCAACTGCTTCACTGCTGCAAGTTATATAGTAAACAGGAGCTTCCAGCAGTAGGCACGGCACACAAAGACAGAAGTGCTGACTCATTGTTTGGGTCTGTGGTCGCTGTGGATGCTACCAGAAGCGACTGTGGTGTTAAAACTCAAAATCAGCTTGTTAGTAGTTGCAAGCGTACGGGAGACAATACTGGAAGTTATCGGTTATTGGTTAGCTGTAGCTTCCGATAAATTTTTGGGTGGTTTATCGGTTTAGCTTTATAAAAGATAACTTTTCAGTTTGCTGATTATCTGTTATCAAAGATAACGTTTTGGTTATAGCTGTGCCCACCACTGCTGACAGTAGGGTTATGGCCATCACATGTTCTTGTGCTTTTTGCTCCTAATCTTGTGGTTATGACTCGCAGACTGTTTCTCTTTTTCCTGTCGCAAATCCATGATGGCGATTGTCGGCGTTGTTCACTGGATGCTCAAAAAGCCAGATAGTGACATAGAAATCTCCGCCCCCTCTGTGCGTCCAGACCCGTTGTTGCCACATCCACTTCTGCAAAAAAAATGCGAGCAGATGCAGCGGTGTGAAATGCCCTTAATACTAATGCAGCTGTGACTTCCTCTTCAGCATCATATCTTTACTCCATCTGAATCACACTGGACTGCTACTGCAGTGTGATTACAAGACCAGCACAAAGTACCTCTGGTAGATTAAGGATAGCGGACTCATTTGCAGCATACATGTATGTACATACAGTATGTAGACATCATCTTACAATATGGCATGCCCTGTAACTATGGCAACCTGATACCATCTTAAAAGAACAACAACAACAACAAAAACAACCACAGCAAGAGATTTGAGATTCTTGAGCCCCTTAACATATCTTCAAAACTTGGTAATAATTTGATTTGTGTGGACTAGATCCATATTTCATGCAGTAAGTGACATTAGGCATGAGATGTTCCCTCTATTTTTACTTCAGGATTAAGTATACCACTGGAGATATAAATACAGTGTCCTCCAAAAGTACTGGAACACTTGGCACTTCATACATTTGAATTTGTTTATGTCATTTCAAATACAACAAAAAATACAAAAAAATGAAAAATTCTAAAATTATCTTCCTTGAACTCAAACTAAAAGCAAATCTCTACAACTTGATATAAATTAATTAAAAATATAAAAGCCAAGATCCCTCCAATTTCAACTCTGGACAGATTTATCATAGAGTGTCATACTGTTCGCATTTCTTCATAATTGATGTAAATAAAGTCATATTCAGTGACTTGGAAATGTTCATGTATCCATCCCGACTTGTCTGAAGAAAATTGGCAATAAAACCGATCATTTACAGGTATTATACCAAAGTGCTCCATTACTTATGCAACCCATCATCTTGGCTTTTTTATTTTTAAACAATTTATATAAAGTTGAAGAGATCTGCTTTCAGTCTGAGTTTTTGGAAGATAATCTGTGTGTGATAACATTGTTGTGTGATAAACTGCCAGTATTTCCACACTCAAAAAAATAACTTGCTCAGTTAACATATAAAAAATTATAATAAAGTATTTCCACCCAAGTAAAATGCCTTAACGTAGCCAGAAACAATTTTGCTGGGTGTAAATTGTTGGGTCAACATGATGAATTTCTAATTTCTAATGATTTCTAATGGTAAATGTAACAAAAATAAAAAGGAAGCCCCTTGTTTGAAGCTTCCTTGTTTGTGCTCAGGATCGCCATAGAAGATCTGAGGTGGATCTGCATGTTGAACTGACACAGGTTTGACACCAGATACCCTTCCTGACGCAACTCCACATTACATGGAGAAATGCGGCAGGAGTGAGTTTGAACTGGAACCTTTCGTACTGGAACCAAGTGCACTAACCACTTGTCCATCACCCCTTCCTTGTAAGTACTTACAACTACTTTTAAAATAGTACAGTTACATGTCAACTTAACTTTGCTTCATTATGCAGATCCACCTTGGTTTTGCTGTGGTGACCCCAAGCGCAAAGAAGCAAGAAGTCAAAGGGACTTACTGTTTTTTTTTTGTTTTTTTACATTTACCCTTACAAATATAGTTGGCATGACCCATGGTTATTAAGTAACAGTGATGCTAATTCATCATGTTGAACCAACAAATTTACATTTTGGTCACTCAGCAAAATTGTTTCTGGTTATGTTAATGCATTTTACTTGGGTGGAAATACTATTCTATATTGTAGAAGCTACAGGTTAAACTTATATTCATGTAACATAAAAACCAACAACACCCATGTTGTTTTTTTTTTTGTTTTTTTTTTTAGTGCATCGGGTGAAATTTCTGTTATTTAATTTTGTATGTTAGCAGCGTTAGCACTTTTAGCAACTATCAGTAGCAAGATAACAGTAGGTCCGGTTAATTCACAGTTACACAGGAAATAAATTGGTCATAATTTTTAATACCTACACCCATGTCACCTCACATGAAACCCCACTGCCCAGTCCACAAAATATGCTTTAATAACACACCAAAACCAAGGGTATCTCATTAGGTTTAGCATGTTTGGTAACTCTGACATAGGGTGTGTTCCGGATTCATTCGTCCCACCATGTTTGGTAACTCTGACATAGGGTGTGTTCCGGATTCATTCATCCCACCCAGGTCATACTGGATCTTGCCCCGGTCCATCTCTTTAGCCATTTATGGGTTGGCTGGAACGTAGGCAGAGTAAGCACTGCCAACATGTTGAAGCCCGGCACAGCAGTTTTTTTAGCTTCAAAATGGCTATTTCTGGTCTCTTCAGAAAACCTGTGGGTGTTGTCAGGGACAGTTTGTCCATGATATATTCAGTCTATGGGAAAAACTCACTGCCAATCCAGTGGGAGCAATTCCCTGACTTCCTGAGATTTGAAGGTTTTCATTGTCCTCAACTGCTTTATTGGAATATTTCTTAATGAGCACTACAGGTCATGTAATGAACTACACCAACACGCTCTCTGTTTCGCTTTGACAGTCTGTAAAAATCAGACCCAATTAGTAGCTAAGGACTTCACGAGGAAGACTCCAACACAACAGTGTGTAGCAAGGATGTAAAGTCACACATTCCCAACAGCAAAAACACCCAGACAGTCAATGGAAGTAATTTTTATAAATCTGGTTCTGAATTCAGCTGATCTTAGAGAAAGTCAGAGACACAGTGACCACTGACCATGTGCAGTATTTCCAAGTCACCTGCAGCAATAATTATTGAGCAAGGGGGGGTAGACACACACACACACACGCACACACACACATGCGCACACACGCACACTCCAGCTAAATGTGTACACAACAAAAGAGACTGGATTCTCAGGTGGATTCTGAGACCATGGTGCATCACCTTCTCCAGGCAACATCAGTGAGACCGACAAGGAGATCTTATATATACCCCGATCCAACTGGACAATGAGCTGGAGTGGACAACAAACACAGATGTCCTCAAGAAAGGTATTGAGCTGGCTCTACTTCCTCAGGAGACTCAGATCCTTCAATGTCTGGAATAAAATATTCCAGATGTTCTACTAGTCTGTGGTTGCAAACAACATTTTCTATGCTGTGGTGCAAGCATCAAAGCCAAGGATTCCAACAGACTGAATTGTAAGTAAGTCCCTTCAGCTTCTCCCTTCTTTTCCACTCTGGGTCGTCACAGCAGATCTGAAGTGATTTGCATGTTGACTTGGCACAAGTTTTAGGCTGGATGCCCTTCCTGAAGCAACTCCACATTACATGGAGAATGGGCAAGGATGGTGTTTGAACCTGGAACCTTCCGCACTGGAAAAAAGCACACTACAGTAACCGCTTGGCCACCACCCTTGCACCAACAGACTAAATAAACTCAATATAAAAGTTGGTGGCTGAGGACAGAATGCGGACCAAAGTGCAGAACATTGTGGACAATAAATCACACCCCCTTTATCAAACTGGACAAATTAAAGAGACACAGACTACTCGTGTCTCACTGTGCCAGGCACAAGATACACGGGGTCATTCCTCTCAGCTGTTGTCAAACTTTATACTTCTCCTACCTCTGAGCTGTACAAATACTGGAATCATTCCTCAGAGCCACAATATATGAGACATTATTTCTAATGGCATTATTATAGAGTAATTAACAAACCTTATACCACACTGAACTTTTTTCTGTACTGTCCCAGGGATTTTTTTTTTAGACTTTTCTAACTCTCTACGTTTAAACTTTTAAACTGTGTTACCTACATTGTTGTTTTGCTTCACAATAGTGTTATTGTGTATTAGTGGCTTTGTGGTTAGCACTGTTGCCTCACAGCAAAAAGGTCATAGGTTTGATTCCAACATGTGGCCTTTCTGTATGGAGTTTGTGTGTTCTCCCGTGTTTGTGTGTGTTCCCTCTGGATGCTCCGGTTTCCTCTTACATCCAAAGACACGCAGTTTAAGTGAATTGGAAACTTTAAATTGTCCATAGGTGTGAGTGCAGGTGTGAATGTGTTTGTTTGTCTATATCCGGCCCTTTGACAGACTGGCGTCCTGTCCAGGGTGTACTCTGCCTCACGCTCTATGACTGCTGGGATAGGCTCCAGCCTCCCGTGACCCTTAATTGGAGTAAGTAGATGAGTGAGTGAGTGCTATGATGCACAAATGTTCCCCCAGAAATTAATACAGTCATCTCGTCTGTCTGTCTCAGAGCTATTTATTCTTATGACAAAATCAAATGTTACTCTCCACACAGGTATAATCCGACTTTCAACAGCACTGCAAAACAATAGCTGCATGCAGTAAACAGTTTAATTGCACTCTTTTGGATCAACCCATTTGTTTTTAATGTTCCTCCATCAGAACAGATGCAGAAAACACAAAATCTTTGTCATGAACATTTATATCCTGCACTGAAACTCACCACCAGTCAGTGATGAAGATTTCCTCTTTAGCCTCCTCCAGAGTATTTGCAACATCCTCCATGTACGTTTTCCCATTTACATACCTGCAAAGAGAAAATATCGGTTTGACTGGAGCGTTACAAGATGATAGCATTTATTGTCTTTGAGTTATGTTTTCCTCAAGTACATTTTACTAGGTTTTTGGAAAACGTACTACAGGTGGTGACAGAGCCATCAACTGCCATCTGAGCATTGCCCAGGCTTAGACCACAGACATCTGTCCCATCGGGACATGTTTTTCCCCAAACCCCCTGCACTGGGCTGCCTCACACAAAACAATGTTTCTGATCACATATTGATGATTCATTATGAAGAATCTGCCATCTGAGGAGCAAGGACTGAAAAAGGCAAAAAGAAAAATGAAGAAAAAGCAAATAAAATTAAATAAAACTTGGCTCCCCAGCACTCTCAATATGTTTCCACACACTCCAGTAAAAAATGAACAGATAAATCCTGAATATGCTGCAAGATGCAGCTTTAAAGTAATGCAGTGACACGCTATTGTTAAACCCATTACATTTAATAGCTGAAATCTAAACCAATGCACAGAAAAGACAAGCTACATTGGTATTTGTTGTTGCTGTGGGTGTGTATTCTGTAGTCTTCTCATTCGCACATCATTAAAAAGCTTTTGCTAGTTACTCATTTTGTATTTACCATTTGGCAGGAATATTGTTCTCTTCTTGTGCAAATGATCCAAAACGGTGGTCCCGGAGGAAAGCTTTTCCATACCTCCTCACAAAGCTCTCGATGCTCTGACCCCACCATCGGGCATGTCTGTAGCTACTGCATTTAAATACCAGGGTCCTGACAACACAATAAACAAATGCATAGAGGAGATAGATACAGTACACAGAGTCTCGTTTTTATTGTCATTCAGTAAGAAACATCCCAGATGCTGTCACAGAACGAAATACTGATGCACTGCATGAATAATAACAATTGTTTGCACTAGGGGTCACCACAGCTAATCCACGGTGGATCTGCATGTTGAATTGGCACAGCTTTTACGCCGGATGCCCTTCCTGATGCAACTCCACATTACATGGAGAAATGTGGCAGGGGTGGGATTTGAACCTGGAACCTTCTGCACTGAAACCAAGCGCATTAACCACTTGGCCACCACCCCTGCACAACTGAACACTAGTGTCTAAAAATATGGAAATTCTGCAAATTTACATGAACAGTTATCCACCACATCTCAACATGATGCAGTTTCTGCAACATCTTTTCTTCCCCCTTCTCCACCCACCTGATCCCCTTTATATCGCCCACTCAATCTGCTCTATGTCCCAACAGGCACCCTGTGTGTGCAAGTGTATGTGCATCATGAACACGCCTGTGTAAGGTATATCTGAACAGGTTTTTGAAGTAGTGTTACTTTTTTCTGCCTCATGTTATCCATCCACCAACACTGCACCTGATCACACCTCATTTTTAGACCAAAGCATCCAATGGTGTGCAGATGAGCACAGGTACACTTGCTATTAAGACAATATGGGTGCTAGCAATGAAAATACCAAACATGCAGCATACCAGTATTTCATCTTACAGTATACCATACTGTACAATGAAGACCAAGACTCTGAAGACTTCGACCTTCAGCATCACCAAACAACTGTGTCCAGTGAACTAATGACTGCATAATGACTGAAATTAATTGCCCCTGGTGGGATGAATAAAGTTGTCTAAGTCTAAAATAACACTTCAGGCTCACAAAGTACACCACAATGTGCTTTGACTCCTCTGGCTTATGTTTAGAATGCACTCAAAAACAACACACCTCCATTTGTTAACACTGACAACTCCAATGCAATCCCTGGCAGGTTTCAGGGCTTTCTTGTAAAAGGACTACTACTCCCACAAGAACTCCCAAATACCCATATTTCTAAAGTCCTCCACACAGTTTGCATTTAAACTCCTGTGGAACAGTTTAATCTTGAAGTCTAGCCAAATTAAGTAAGTGATACTGAGCAGATGGCTTTAAGGATAGACGCAACTGTAATTCACAGTTTGCCAACGTTTTCTGTCAACATGTCAGCTTTTGAGGTTAACACGAGTTCACATTTCAGGCCCTTTGTCAGTTCCACTCTGTTTCTTAAGGTGCCCTGACACTTGCACGCATTTTGGCTCCGCAGTCCCGTACACTTCATCGTGACAATCCCACCCGCTGTGCTCCCATCTGGATGCCGTGCTTTGTTCTGCTGGCTGCCACTCTTTGTGCGCTGGATGCTGCTTATGTAAAATAATTATTTTGTAGCAGATTAATCATTTTCTCTCAGAGTTTGGCTGATGAAATTGCTTCCGGAATCACAGAGGACTGTTTCAGCTGGAGCCTTTTTTTTCTCTCTCTCTCTCTCTCTCTCTCTTTCCTGCACTTCATGAGGTGGAGAACACATTTGGAACAATCTAAAAGGTAATTATTTGTAACATTTTTATTGTAATAGCTTGGTAAAACACTTGCATGTTCATCCCTTCTTGTGTGCAGCTATAATCGATCAGATGAGCTGCGCTGTGATGTGGTGCGCTGACGCAATCACTTGCACTCACACGCAGTGTTTTTTAATTGTTTGTGCAATGTTCACATGAAGTTCATGTAATTAATGCGTGACAGAAATTTTGAACATTTCAAAATTTTCTTTGCGCACTTGCACAAAGCCGCGCACAACAGATTACAACGGTTTGCGATGAGTTTACTCTCCTCCATGGCAGAGTGCATGCAAGTGCATGGATCAAAGTCATTCAAGTGTCAGGGCACCTTTACTCTTCTTTTTTGTTCGATATGTGATATATCACCAAACACTATAAGAAAGGCTTTACCCAAAAATATATTGAATCACTTTTTCATAAGCCTTCTACAGTTCTAAAATAAAACTATTACCTGGAAAGACTATCAATCCGTACTCCATGCTTGGTCTCCGTGTCTTTAGAGTCCATTTTAATGTTGAACTCTTTATCGACCAGCAGGACAAAGGAGATCGCCCCCGAGTCTGGTTTCATGTAGAGCAGACACGAATCCTTCACCACCAGCCATCTATGAAACACACACATTCATCAGTCACCATCATCATAAACAGGGTTTGTGTTTTATGTAAGCAGAGGTGGCAACCTTCAGTGATGCCATATCCTAATAATGGAACATAGAGAAATGTGCACCCTTTTCAAGAATAAACTGTGATCATGTACTCTTCCACAACACGTTTTAAATTTTAAAAATAACTGAAAGAAGCTAGCCAAAAAATTTCATTATGCGTATGGATAATGACATTTCTTGATTCTCGATCTTCCATATTACAAGTAATTATTCAAATCTCATTACAATATCAAGAAATAAAATGAGTTTAATGGTACAGAAAAAGTTTTGAAATGATATGCATTCACTGCTTGTACTTTTTTAGCCATATATAACATATGTAACAATCACATGGTTCCAGCACTTTATTCATCCAGTTTATAATACCTATCTCAACAAATTCTTGCTTATAAATGACATTTAGCCAAAGACAATAGAGCACCAAGAGACAACACTCTGATGCACTTTAGTTAATAGCCACTGGTGGGCTGTAGAAGTGCTGCTGCCATCTTGGACTGCTAATGATAAGTGTAATTTAACAGTGCAATCATGACAGTATAATTCAACATACTTTTGTTGTCTTAAATTAAAATTTAACCTTTATTTAACCAGGTTAGCCCCATTGAGATTGAGATCTCTTTTACGAGGGAGACCTGGACAATTATAAAGTTTCCAATCCATCTAACCTGCATGTCTTTGGAAGTGGGAGGAAGCCGGTGTTGCAGACCGAATGGGCCACCACTAAAAATCAGTCCGCCTTTTGCATCTGCACATGCATCATTTTGGACCACAGCAGCATGACAGAGATGGAGTCTCTTCACCCAAAGCAATCAAATGGATTAAATTGGATTATTAATCATCAGATAATAAAGGTAAAACCTCTTAAATCACTCTAAAGTGTTTTAAGCAGAAATAAGGCGAAATTTCTTGGCTTTGAAATGTCCGGCGCGCAGTGAACGCATCAGCTAACAACTCATTTAGCTGCAGTACTCTGATCCCTTCTGCCACCTTTTATGATGCAATAATGCTGAATTTATGTGGAAATGATTGTTGTACTAAAGCTTCAGATATCTGTCACTGAGATATAGATGATGACTGGAGTGCAGTTTGAAGCAGAAACGAGGTGTTAATCCGTGAACCGTGTCTTCAGGGGAGACCGATTTTTAGGGGGACTGTTCGGTCGGTGACACCAGAGCACCTGGTGGGAAGCCACGCAAATACGGAGAGAACAAGTAAACTCCACACAGAAAAGCCACAGGTGGGAATCGTTCCCATGACCTTCTTGGCGTGAGGCAACAGTGCTAACCACTAAGCCACCGTGCTGCCCATCTTGATGGATCATTATTGGGATTTATTTTCATCGCAAGCAGAATACTGAAGACACGATGGATAGTCGTGGTGAACGCTGGGACTGCTGTGACTAATAAAATAAATACATAAAAAAAACTTTCAGCTCTTAAAATAAGCAAATTATTTGTTGGCGGCTGAGAAACACACCCAGAGCAAACACAGCGGTACTTCTTTAAAAACGCTACACAATTCCACAATGAAAAATTAAAGTACTTCCAGGTGTCTTATGTCGATAACTTTTCATGAAGCTGTGATTTTTTTTAACTCTGACATAAACAACGTCAACAAGTCAGATAAATCAAATCAAATCAATTTTATTTATATAGCACCAAATCACAACAACAGTTGCCCCAAGGCGCTTTATATTGCAAGGCAAAAGCCATACAATAATTACAGAAAAACCCCAACGGTCAAAACGGCCCCCTGTGAGCAAGCACTTGGCGACAGTGGGAAGGAAAAACTCCCTTTTAACAGGAAGAAACCTCCAGCAGAACCAGGCTCAGGGAGGGGCAGTCTTCTGCTGGGACTGGTTGGGGCTGAGGGGAGAGAATCAGGAAAAAGACATGCTGTGGAAGAGAGCAGAGATCAATCACTAATGATTAAATGCAGAGTGGTGCATACAGAGCAAAAAGAGAAAGAAACACTCAGTGCATCATGGGAACCCCCCAGCAGTCTAAGTCTATAGCAGCATAACTAAGGGATGGTTCAGGGTCACCTGATCCAGCCCTAACTATAAGCTTTAGCAAAAAGGAAAGTTTTAAGCCTAATCTTAAAAGTAGAGAGGGTGTCTGTCTCCCTGATCCAAATTGGGAGCTGGTTCCAGAGAAGAGGAGCCTGAAAGCTGAAGGCTCTGCCTCCCATTCTACTCTTAAAAACCCTAGGAACTACAAGTAAGCCTGCAGTCTGAGAGCGAAGCGCTCTATTGGGGTGATATGGTACTATGAGGTCCCTAAGATAAGATGGGACCTGATTATTCAAAACTTTATAAGTAAGAAGAAGAATTTTGAATTCTATTCTAGAATTAATAGGAAGCCAATGAAGAGAGGACAATATGGGTGAAATATGCTCTCTCCTTCTAGTACCCGTCAGTACTCTAGCTGCAGCATTTTGAATTAACTGAAGGCTTTTCAGGGAACTTTTAGGACAACCTGATAATAATGAATTACAATAGTCCAGCCTAGAGGAAATAAATGCATTAATTAGTTTTTCAGCATCACTCTGAGACAAGACCTTTCTAATTTTAGAGATACTGCACAAATGTAAAAAAGCAGTCCTACATATTTGCTTAATGTGCGCATTGAAGGACATATCCTGATCAAAAATTACTCCAAGATTTCTCACAGTATTACTAGAGGTCAGGGTAATGCCATCCAGAGTAAGGATCTGGTTAGACACCATGTTTCTAAGATTTGTGGGGCCAAGTACAATAACTTCAGTTTTATCTGAATTTAAAAGCAGGAAATTAGAAGTCATCCATGTCTTTATGTCTATAAGACATTCCTGCAGTTTAACTAATTGGTATGTGTCCTCTGGCTTCATGGATAGATAAAGCTGGGTATCATCTGCGTAACAATGAAAATTTAAGCAATGCTTTCTAATAATACTGCCTAAGGGAAGCATGTCTAAAGTGAATAAAACTGGTCCTAGCACAGAACCTTGTGGAACTCCATAATTAACCTTAGTCTGTGAAGAAGACTCCCCATTTACATGAACAAATTGTAATCTATTAGATAAATACATATGATTCAAACCACAGCAGCGCAGTGCCTTTAATACCTATGACATGCTCTAATTTCTGTAATAAAATTTTATGGTATCAATACAGTATCAAAAGCAGCACTGAGGTCTAACAGGACAAGCACAGAGATGAGTCCACTGTCTGAGGCCATAAGAAGATCATTTGTAACCTTCACTAATGCTGTTTCTGTACTATGATGAATTATGAAACCTGACTGAAACTCTTCAAATAGACCATTCCTCTGCAGATGATCAGTTAGCTGTTTTACAACTACCCTTTCAAGAATTTTTGAGAGAAAAGGAAGGTTGGAGATTGGCCTATAATTAGCTAAGATAGCTGGGTCAAGTGATGGCTTTTTAAGTAATGGTTTAATTACTGCCACCTTAAAAGTCTGTGGTACATAGCCAACTAATAAAGATAGATTAATCATATTTAAGATTGAAGCATTAATTAATGGTAGGGCTTCCTTGAGCAACCTGGTAGGAATGGGGTCTAATAGACATGTTGATGGTTTGGAGGAAGTAACTAATGAAAATAACTCAGACAGAACAATCGGAGAGAAAGAGTCTAACCAAATACCAGCATTACTGAAAGCAGCCAAAGATAACGATATGTGTTTGGGATAGTTATGAGTAATGTTTTCTCTAATAGTTAAAATTGTATTAGCAAAGAAAGTCATGAAGTCATTACTAGTTAAAGTTTAAAGGAATCTTCGGCTCAATAGAGCTCTAACTCTTTGTCAGCCTGGTTACAGTGCTGAAAAGAAACCTGGGGTTGTTCTTATTTTCTTCAATTAGTGATGAGTAGTAAGATGTCCTAGCTTTACGGAGGGCTTTTTTATAGAGCAACAGACTCTTTTTCCAGGCTAAGTGAAGATCTTCTAAATTAGTGAGACGCCATTTCCTCTCCAACTTACGGGTTATGTGCTTTAAGCTGCGAGTTTGTGAGTTATACCACGGAGTCAGGCACTTCTGATTTAAGGCTCTCTTTTTCAGAGGAGCTACAGCATCCAAAGTTGTGCTCAATGAGGATGTAAAACTATTGACGAGATAATCTATCTCACTCACAGAGTTTAGGTAGCTACTCTGCACTGTGTTGGTATATGGCATTGGAGAACATAACAAAGAAGGAATCATATCCTTAAACCTAGTTACAGCGCTTTCCGAAACACTTCTACTGTAATGAAACTTATTCCCCACTGCTGGGTAGTCCATTAAAGTAAATGTAAATGTTATTAAGAAATGATCAGACAGAAGGGGGTTTTCAGGGAATACTGTTAAGTCTTCAATTTCCATACCATAAGTCAAAACAAGATCTAAAGTATGATTAAAGTGGTGGGTGGACTCATTTACATTTTGAGCGAAGCCAATTGAGTCTAATAATAGATTAAATGCAGTGTTGAGGCTGTCATTCTCAGCATCTATGTGGATGTTAAAATCGCCCACTATAATTATCTTATCTGAGCTAAGCACTAAGTCAGACAAAAGGTCTGAAAATTCACAGAGAAACTCACAGTAACGACCAGGTGGATGACAGATAACAACAAATAAAACTGGTTTTTGGGACTTCCAATTTGGATGGACAAGACTAAGAGTCAAGCTTTCAAACGAATTAAAGCTCTATCTGGGTTTTTCATTAATTAATAAGCTGGAGTGGAAGATTGCTGCTAATCCTCCCCCTCGGCCTGACAGTTAGTGTGACTCGGGGGTGTTGACTCATTTAAACTAACATATTCATCCTGCTGTAACCAGGTTTCTGTAAGGCAAAATAAATTAATATGTTGATCAATTATTATATCATTTATTAACAGGGACTTAGAAGAGAGAGACCTAATGTTTAACAGACCACATTTAACTGTTTTAGTCTGTGGTGCAGTTGAAGGTGCTATAATATTTTTTCTTTTTGAATTTTTATGCTTAAATAGATTTTTACTGGTTGTTGGTGGTCTGGGAGCAGGCACCGTCTCTAAGGGGATGGGGTATTGGGGGGATGGCAGGGGGAGAGAAGCTGCAGAGAGTTGTGTAAGACTACAACTCTGCTTACTGGTCCCAACCCTGGATAGTCACGGTTTGGAGGGTTTAATAAAATTGGCCAGATTTCTAGAAATGAGAGCTGCTCCATCCAAAGTGGGATGGATGCCGTCTCTCCTAACAAGACCAGGTTTTCCCCAGAAGCTTTGCCAATTATCTATAAAAAAAACTATAAATAACTATAAAAAAAAACTATTACTCTATTAAATTACTCTGTGTGTTGCGTCTCCTCCAAATTACATAAACTTTGTATATCTGTGATGTCAAATTATATAACCCCGATACATCAGGGGAGGTGGCCAAGTGGTTAGCGTGCTTGGCTTCAGTGAGGAAGGTTCCCGGTTCAAACAATTCAACTTCTGCCAATTCAGCATGTGGCGACCCCGAGTGAAAACAAGGGAGCAGGAAGAGACAGAAAATGTGTAGGCTAAGTGATACTTGAGGACCGGCTTGAAAACCAGTAAACTAGACAAAAGCTGGGACCAGTGGTGGAAACCATAATCAGGAATGCTGTAGCACGTATTGATGAACACTGCAGAGATAATGTTTCAACTCTGTTTGTTAGTCTGAGATTGCACTCCTCACACGGATGTGGTTTGTTAATCAGTTAACCTACTTATTTACAAAAGATGTATCCGATAAGGGTGTGGTTGGAGAATTCAACCAACGTCAATGTTATCAAAAAAAGGTACTGGTCAACTGCATTTATCTCAAAGATTTCTCTCATTAAAGGTTGGTAAAATCTGCCAAAGTGATTTAAGTTCCCAATAAGCTTTAGCTTTGAAGGGAATATGGGTAGAGTTTAGAGCTATCTTCAAGAGCTTTGACTAGTTAACCAGGCACAAACACACCTAGAAACTATTTGATATCAGTGAGGAGAGGCTCTTCAATTATTTTAGAGATACATGGGGCTGTAATCTTTCACTACAGGGTGTAGTCTTTACAAAAAACAAAGCAATAAAATTGTTGCTGGTTTCCAGAAAAAAAAAACATAAAAATAAGTATCTTCAAAGATTATTCTTCTTTCAGCTACTCCCATATTTCATCAGTAGTGAATAAACAGACTCAAGCAGACAGAACACAGGCAAGAGATGGATGAAAAACGCAGAGAGAAACAAACAGCAGTGACCACGTACCGTTTTGACCAGCGGTAACAGGCCTTGCTGTGTCCACAGCAGTTCATTCCCGGGATACGATGCCCTCCTGACCGCTTGTGGATCATTCCCTCCCTGAAAGAGGCAACAAAAAGCCCTAACTGACTAAATTTAAAATGTATCAGTAATAAAAGAAAGCTCCTCAGAAGAAGTGGAATGAGGTCATCCTGTTGATCTTAGTAGCACTGTGAAACTTTAATGTGCATTTAAGTGTACTGAAAACAGGTACAAGCAGAGCAATTTCCACGCACGGAGAAAAAAAACCAAAGATACGAAAACAAGAGAAAATGCTTACAGTCCTTTTGGCCCCAAATCATGGATAAAAGACAGCTGGCTGACGTCAATGAACTCCATCTGAGGACAGACAGAAAGACACTTCAGACACTTAAAATGTAAGACCAAAAAAAAAAAGACACCCAGCGTATCGAATGTAACACACCCTTTATGCAAACTGTATACAACTTTTACTTCCAAACAGATCATCGAGCTGATGGTAAGGTTTAGGGTTGCCACAATTAGTTGAATATTCATGAATACACTACAATACTATCACAATCATCTGAGACTAATTTAATAATCAACATCATCATTTATTTTTTTTTTAAGCTTTGTTTTTCTCTCAAAACTGCCGCTGTATCTTCCACTGCCTTCCACAACAGTACAGCGGCGATGCAGGAGCATCTGAGAAGGAAGCACATTGTGGCTGATTCTGATGAAGAGGGACAGTCATCTCGGTAAGTTAATTGGCTAGTTAGCCGTTAACATTGATGTCTATAGTGAGTTACTTACTTAGCTGTAAATGTTAACATTAACGATGATTTCATTAGCCTTAGCACACATATGTGTTTGCTGTAATGTTATAACAGCGATGTCATGTTTAAATAGGAAATGTGATAACACTAATGTTTTGTAATGCTACGTTACAGTATTTAAAAAAATGTTCCTGTTCAATGGACACCTTTTTTAATGAACTAAAAGTTGAATGAACTATTATCTTAATTGGGCACCGTAGTCTTGTTTGAGGGCGGGCGTTAAAGGGGTAAAATGTGACACATGATGCAATTTCTCTACTTCCGGGGAAAAAAACCACATCATTTTCTCTGAGTATTTGAACAAATTACATGCAAACAAAGTGAAAATGCAAAGAAAAAGTGATGATGTGGTGGGAAAGTGAACATGTGTTGTAGTTTGTTTATGACTTGGAGCACAAACATGTCCAGGCGGTTTTGCAGGCGAGAAAACGTAGCTACTCTGTTAGCTATGTAGGTTAACACTTGCCAACACAACGTCTCCCATTTGCCTCATCTTCCCTTCTCCACTGGGAACCGAGGAAAAAAAAAAAAAAAAAAAACACTTTTCGCGACTGCTTTGGCGATTACAGCTGAAAACAAAACAGTACACCATTTTTCCATGTGAAGTTATGCTGTATATGTTGCACAACGGGATCAGCTGTCCCCATAAATGGTCAAATCTCACAATACCACGCAGGGTTCAAATGAGACTGTGGTGCCCTATTGTCTTTATTTTCAGTTAGCACAACCCTTAAACACTTCAACCTTGAAGCTAATGATGGTTATATAAGAGAAGCTGTATGCTGGTGCGAAAAGCCGCAATTTAGGTATGATCCAATTTGTCGACTAATTGCAAAAATAATAAGTGACTAGTCGATTATCAAAATAATAGTTTGTGGCAGCCCTAGTAGGGATGGATATTATCATTTATACTGAGGAAGCTTTAATTTTTTATATATCTGGTTGATTTTCAGGTATTTAATTCACTTTATTATGTTAAAATAGTTCAAGGAAAACATCTGCTGTATTGATTATGCAGATCATGTCCAGTCCTCAAATAACACATCCCCAACTTTTTTAACTGCAATTTACAGACAAGTTTATTTTATATACTGAACATACTAAAAGGTTTTTTTGTTTTTTTTTGTCAGGTATCTATGAAATACCTTGCACTTTTCTCGTGAGACAAACCTATGACCACAGGGAAAAAAACACTCAAATACCATCACTATGTCAACATAAAGCAGAGTCAGTGTCATGGGTAAACACAGATTAATGACCTGTGGAAACACTCATGTCTTAACTTCCCTTTAGGGTAGACCTCATGATAATCCACACAAAAAAACCCTGTTCATCTTATTTACACCTACATTGCAAATTGCAATCTACATATGATTAGTGTGAGGGCAAATTTCTAGAATGACAGTCTGTTTTCTATTAGGTTACAGGGGTTCTAAACTTTCAGATTCTGCAGTAGTCTGCCATCTGGCGTGGTTACTCACAGTATGGTGGTATTTCCGGTACATGACCATCTTCAACAGCTTGTTCAAATAGTCTTCCAATTGTCTCTGTACAAACACATACGCAAGTGTGACTATGGTTAAATGCAGAGCCCACGCATAGCAATGCGTGCACATATTCTGTGTCGGAGAGTGTTTTTGTTCTGGCAAGGAGTTAAGTGTCATTGTAACAACTGAGTGCCAGCAGAGCTCCTTGGTGACTATATGTTAAATTTAAAAACAAGGAAAAAATCCAAAGATTTTACTGCCATAATATACCTTCCTGCTAGAAACCTGCTCATCTCGCACCAGCTCTTCTCCTCCGCCCCTGGGTAAGGAGGGCATCTCCGTCACTTCACTCTTCCTCACAGTTCTCCTCCTCACTGTGTGGCTACAAAGAAGAACTTAAGATTTTAAACTTGTAAACACAAAAGGAGATGACATTTTGAGGGAACCTATCAAGACACAGTGTTTAGCCACCTTGACACTCGCACGAATTTGATCCCCGAGTAAACTCATCCTAAACTGTGCATAAACTGCAAAGCTGTGTGCCAGTGCACAAAGGAAAATTTAGAAATGTTCAAAATTTCTGGTGCACATAAATTTCATACCACTTGCGTAAACTAGTCATGATCGTTGTGCAACCTATTCGCAAACATTGCATGTCACTGCATGTCATTGTGCGCAGGCACAGTTTACGAGTTAACTCATTGGTATGCAAGATTACGTGCCAGTGCAGGGATCAAATTTGTGCAAGTGTCAAGGTGGCTTTTGTTTTGTTTTTTTTTTACTTATTACATGTGTTGTTGCTAATGTTGAAGCTATAATCACCATCACCGCTTGAACATAAAAAAAAAATATCCCAATTAACTTCTACTATCAATCAACGCTTAATTTTTACGCCCACCAAGAATGTAATAAAATCATCAGCGTTTATTTGTCTGTCTGTCAAAACTACTGCAATGATTTTGACAAAAGTTTAGATAGATTCAGAGGTTCAGATAGATATTATGCCATGGAAGACTCCATTAAATTTTGGGTGATCCAGATTCAGATTTTGGATCAAGATTTCACTTTATATAGGCTTTGAAGGATCACGTCAAAAAACAAAAACAAAAAAAACACTACTTCACAGATTCTCACCAAATATGCACCACAGATAGATATTAGGCCATAGAAGACTCCACTGAATTTTGGAGGTGATCCAGATCCACATTCTGGCTCAGGATTTCACCTTATAGGCTTTTAAGGATTACGTCAAAACTATTTCACAGATTCTCACCTAATTTGCTCTGGAGATATATACGAGGTCTGTCAATAAAGCAACGGTCCTTTTAATTTTTTTCAAAAACTATATGGATTTCATTCATATGTTTTTACATCAGACATGCTTGAACCCTCGTGCGCATGCGTGAGTTTTTCCACGCCTGTCGGTGACGTCATTCGCCTGTGAGCACTCCTTGTGGGAGGAGTCGTCCAGCCCCTCGTCGGAATTCCTTTGTCTGAGAAGTTGCTGAGAGACTGGCGCGTTGTTTGATCAAAATGTTTTCTAAACCTGTGAGACACATCGAAGTGGACACGGTTCGAAAAATTAAGCTGGTTTTCAGTGAAAATTTTAACGGCTGATGAGAGATTTTGAGGTGATTCTGTCGCTTTAAGGACTTCCCACGGAGCAAGACGTCGCTCAGCGCTCTCAGCCGCCGTCGTCAGCCTGTTCAAGCTGAAAACCTCCACATTTCAGGCTCTATTGATCCAGGACGTCGTGAGAGAACAGAGAAGTTTCAGAAGAAGTCGGTTTCAGCATTTTATCCGGATATTCCACTGTTAAAGGAGATTTTTTTAATGAAAGACGTGCGGACGGGTCCGCGCGTCGGCTCGCAGCCGCCGCGACGCTCCGCCACAGGAAAAACACCTCTGTTGAAAGCCTTAAGGACAAGTTGGAACATGTCCTGCTGTTAAATAATTTCTCATATACTCACTCCACTGAAAGCCATCAAAAGCCGCCTGGATTTTACAAATGGTTATCAACACGGAGGTGTTTTTCCTGTGCCGCCGCACCGCGGCGGCTGTGTCCCGACGCGCGGACCCGTCCGCACGTCTTTCATTAAAAAAATCTCCTTTAACAGTGGAATATCTGGATAAAATGCTGAAACCGACTTCTTCTGAAACTTCTCTGTTCTCTCACGACGTCCTGGATCAATAGAGCCTGAAATGTGGAGGTTTTCAGCTTGAACAGGCTGACGACGGCGCCTGGGAGCGCTGAGCGACGTCTCGCACCGTGGGAAGTCCTTAAAGCGACAGAATCACCTCAAAATCTCTCATCAGCCGTTAAAATTTTCACTGAAAACCAGCTTAATTTTTCGAACCGTGTCCACTTCGATGTGTCTCACAGGTTTAGAAAAAATTTTGATCAAACAACGCGCCAGTCTCTCAGCAACTTCTCAGACAAAGGAATTCCGATGAGGGGCTGGACGACTCCTCCCACAAGGAGTGCTCACAGGCGAATGACGTCACCGACAGGCGTGGAAAAACTCACGCATCCGCACGAGGGTTCAAGCATGTCTGACGTAAAAACATATGAATGAAATCCATATAGTTTTTGGAAAAAAATAAAAAGGACCGTTACTTTATTGACAGACCTCGTATTAGGCCATGGAAAACTCATGGTTTACCATTTTGTTAATTAAATATCACACTGCAAAATCTCGATCAGGCGGACCATTCTGGATCACTATGCAATTATTGTATTGTGTTGTGGAATCCAGATCCAGGTGAAGTCCAGGTCATGATGTTTTGTAAAGAAGAATGGTCCCAAATACTTTCAACGAGAATCAGGACTCTCACTGGAAGCTATAGGAAGCATTTAGAGGCTGTTATTTCTGCAAAAGGAGGATCTACTAAATATTGATATATTTTTTCTGTTGGGGTGCCCAAATTTATGCACCTGCCTAATTTTGTTTAAAGAATTATTGCACACTTTCTGTAAATCCTACAAACTTCATTTCACTTCTCAAATATCACTGTGTTTGTCTGCTATATGATATATTTAACTGAAATTGCTGATCCAAACCACCAATGATTTATGAAGGAAAATCATGGAAATCATCAGGGGTGCCCAAGCTTATACATACAGTTGTATAAATGGCCTACAATATGAACCCATTAAATGATCAGTGTCCTAGCCACTTCAGCAGTTTTTTTTAATGTGCACAATAATGTGAGCACAGTTTTTTATCATGTATGTTGTGAAAGTTAACCTCCGTGACGGCAGTGGAATCCTCATGAAGGCTTTGTACGTCTTCAGCTCTCTGTGCAGCTCCATGAAGTGCTTCTCTTTCCTCTTTATTAACCAGGTAAACTCACCATGATTCAGCTCAATTTTAAACACAGCTGGCAGAGACTACAAACAAACACACACACACACACACACACACACACACACACACACACACACACACACACACACACACACACACACACACACACACACACACAAAACAAGGACTGAGCAATCCATGGTGAAAGTATTTCTATAAATATAAATGTTTCAAACACAGCTGACATCTGAATAATTTCAGTTGCTTTCAAGATGGTTAAGAAAGAAAAATGTTCAGCTAGCCACAGTTGATCATTTTGCCATTTGTAATGACACAACTATTCAACACCACACACATCAAACTCACGAATTGCAAGTCAGAATTTCAACAATTCCACAGGTTATTACTGTGCTTGTTTTACCAGGCAAGAGCCTCATGAGAGTCATTCTAAAGAGGATCCAGTGCCAGCTGTTTATTGCTTAGCAACCAGGGCAGTCTGGTTATGAAATCAACCATCAACCACAAACTGCTTCTTCTCGTGTTCTATAAATATAAATGTGAATTTTGACAGCTTTTCTGCAGCCTATGTTGCATTTCACAAAAGCCTTTCTCTCGATTAATGAGGCTGCTTTGTGGGACATCCTATGAATTTGAGAAATCCTTGATGGCTGGCTGATCCACTGGTAGTGTGAGTGCAGGACAGAGTGGAAGCAGGGTCTTTGATTTCTTCCTATTCTGGAGTGGTTCAAGGATGTGTTCTGGCCCCTGACTCTGGCCAATCCTTGCATGAACTGGAAGCTGGATAAGACTGATGACTTCACTTATTTGGTCACTGCAGACAACGCTGTAATCTTTGTGGAATCAGTGGATGTACTGATTAGAGTTCTTGAGAAGGTGGGTGCAGAGCCAGAATGTTTACCTCTTGGAGTCAGCCATCAGTAGTGTGTCTATAAGTGGGAGATTGTCAAATGCAAGAGATTAAATTACCTCAGCACTAACAATCAAGTCTTTGGAAGCCTAAATCTACAAGGCAAACAAATGTCTGGGATGAGCCTGTGAAATCACAATATCCCTAATTATAGGGAAGAATAAATGGCCAAGTCTTCAGACTCCTGATACCTCTGGGGTTACAGTTATAAGTCTTTGATGCTACTCAGTGACCTAAGACAATGACTGAAGGTGTTCTGTACTCACATACTTGGATACCCCTGGAATGACTGTGTTAAAACAGGGATTACATCGTAAGACCTAGATGAGGACTACTGCCTGCATGATGAGGAGTGTCAGCCAGGTTAGACACCACAGCCATGAAAATTCAGTAAGGTATATCATGCATTTTGTCCAAGGGTGCTCCAAGGGGAGCCTCATTACTAAAGACATCCACAACTGGATGAGGCCAAAGGAATTTCCTGGCTGCAACAAACAGATCATTATTATTGGGATAAAATAATGAGCTGCAGGTAAGTCTAGGTGGTTTTCAGTCGGGACGCAAAGCGCTTCTGTGAGGAGGTGGTTTTCAATTTCAATTCAATTTATCTCATTTATACAGCCCCAAATCACAACAAAGCTGCCTCAAGGTGCTACACACGAGTAAGGTCCAACCGTACCAGCCCCTAGAGCAGGGGTGGCCAAGTTCGGTCCTCGAGAGCCACATTCCTGACACTCTTAGTTGTCTCCCTGCTCCAACACACCTGAATCCAATGAAAGGCTCGTTAGCAGACTTTTAATGAGCCTTTCATTGGATTCAGGTGTGTTGGAGCAGGGAGACAACTGAGAGTGTCAGGAATGTGGCTCTCGAGGACCGAACTTGGCCACCCCTGCCCTAGAGCAAGCACACAGGTGACAGTGGTAAGGAAAAACTCCCGCTGATGATGCTGAGGAAGAAACCTCAAGCAGACCAGATTCAGAGGAGTGACCCACTGCTTAGGCCATTCTAACAGTTACAAGGGTTTTTTTGGATGTAGCAATAGCAGATGCTACCCAACCTGACCTGACCTTTCATGAGGTGACGGACTGAATGGGTTCTTATAGCATTTTGGGCTTTTTTTGGTTGAATTTCCTATCAAGAGCAACATATTACCAGCAGAATATGTTTGAATTGATCAGTGGTGGAGTACAAGTGCAAACCAATTCAAGAATCAAATGACTGAATCTTTTGAGCATACTACTATAGGTGCGCATGAACAAAAGTGAGATTCATATATAAAGGATGTGTAACAGTCCTACAGTATATTACACCACACACAGTACCTTGTTGACACTCCTGTGGTGAGACAGGTTGAAGCGGTCCTGTGCAGTGGTGAATCTCTCCACCTCCACGATCCTGGCAGTGATGGCCATAGTGGGGAGGTAGACCTTAGCGCTGGCCTCCTTAAAACCCACAGTGGCATAAACAGCAGAAAACGGGATCCGACAGTCCCCTGGGAGACAGTGAGATGAGGGTGGTTAGCATGCTTTTCTGTTCGTGCGTGTAGGAGTTTGACTCAGGATGGCGAGGACTGAGTAGGTTGCGTGGCGGAAAAGTGGGCCTGTGAGCACACGTTACTCGTTTGCAGTGTTAGGTCAAACATTTCTGTTTATTCACTGGTAGAGTTTGTGAGATCAAAATTATGTAAAGGGAAAATTCCTCCCTCGTGTTTGTGCACTATTATAAATTGTAAACGTGGATGCTTGCTGCAATCCATCAGTCAAGACTCTGCATTTGTATTTTTCGTCACATTTTCAGATAGTTATTATACAGTGTGTCCCAAATTTCCTTTACCCTACCTGGTCCACACTCCTACATTATCACTGGTACCCTGGAGCAACCCTCACAGCTCAGCGGTGAAAATGCTATTTTAGCCTTGTACGAGGGCTGTCCATAAAGTATAGGTCCTTTTTATTTTTTCAAAAACTATACGGATTTCATTCATATGTTTTTACGTCAGACATGCTTGAACCCTCGTGCGCATGCGTGAGTTTTTCCACGCCTGTCGGTGACGTCATTTGCCTGTGAGCACTCCTTGTGGGAGGAGTCGTCCAGCCCCTCGTCGGAATTCCTTTGTCTGAGAAGTTGCTGAGAGACTGGCGCTTTGTTTGATCAAAATTTTTTCTAAACCTGTGAGACACATCGAAGTGGACACGGTTCGAAAAATTAAGCTGGTTTTTGGTGAAAGTTTTAACGGCTGATGAGAGATTTTGAGGTGATACTGTCGCTTTAAGGACTTCCCACGGAGCGAGACGTCGTGCAGCGCTCCCAGGTGCCGTCGTCAGCTTGTTTCAAGCTGAAAACCTCCACATTTCAGGCTCTATTGATCCAGGACGTCGTGAGAGAACAGAGAAGTTTCAGAAGAAGTCGGTTTCAGCATTTTATCTGGATATTCCACTGTTAAAGGAGATTTTTTTAATGAAAGACGTGCGGACGGGTCCGCGCATCGGGACGCAGCCGGCGCGGTGCGGCGGCACAGGAAAAACACCTCCGTGTTGATAACCATTTGTAAAATCCAGGCGGCTTTTGATGGCTTTCAGTGGAGTGAGTATATGAGAAATTGTTTAACAGCTGGACATGTTCCAACTTGTCCTTAAGGCTTCCAACGGAGGTGTTTTTCCTGTGGCGGAGCATCGCGGCGGCTGCGAGCCAACGCTGCAATCCGCCCGCACGTCTTTCATTAAAAAAATCTCCTTTAACAGTGGAATATCCGGATAAAATGCTGAAACCGACTTCTTCTGAAACTTCTCTGTTCTCTCATGACGTCCTGGATCAATAGAGCCTGAAATGTGGAGGTTTTCAGCTTGAAACAGGCTGACGACGGCGCCTGGGACCGCTGCACGACGTCTCGCTCCGTGGGAAGTCCTTAAAGCGACAGTATCACCTCAAAATCTCTCATCAGCCGTTAAAATTTTCACCGAAAACCAGCTTAATTTTTCGAACCGTGTCCACTTCGATGTGTCTCACAGGTTTAGAAAAAATTTTGATCAAACAAAGCGCCAGTCTCTCAGCAACTTCTCAGACAAAGGAATTCCGACGAGGGGCTGGACGACTCCTCCCACAAGGAGTGCTCACAGGCGAATGACGTCACCGACAGGCGTGGAAAAACTCACGCATGCGCACGAGGGTTCAAGCATGTCTGACGTAAAAACATATGAATGAAATCCATATAGTTTTTGAAAAAAATAAAAAGGACCTATACTTTATGGACAGCCCTCGTATGACCAAATAAATCCTTCTTTTGAAAATTATAAGGCACATGTAGTATGTCAGCTGTGCTGCTTACTGAAAATCTCTCATTCAGTCATGGTGTACTGTATTCTGTGCTATGGAGACAAGTACAGCAGAAACTGGGCTTGCTATCTATTGTAGGATGGATTGTGCAGCAATCAGGTGCATAACCAGGCAAAATAAATAAATAATCAATAAATAAAGCCACAAATTTAACAAGCGTGATTAAAGGGGAAATACTGTTCCAAATGATTTTGTTAATCTACCTTTCACAGTTAAATATGTGAGGAATTTCATGATTAAAAATATCCAAGGGCAGACTGACTGAGATTTCTGTGACATCTGCAATATAACATGTCTGAACTTGTATTTGCTCAGAGATGTATCGACTGAGTCAGTCTGCATTCTGCGACACATCCACAAGCATCTAAACAAGCCCTTTCTCAGGGACTTGAAAATGGGTCTTTTGGGGGATGTACAACCTTTTTTTGTTTTGGTTTTTTGGGGGGTTAGGAGTTATCTTTCAACATTTTTTTAAGACACCTGAAGAGAAGTTTCATAGTGTTAAGCAGAGGTGGAAAACCAGTGAGTGAAAGTCTGACCACATATTGGTTTCATCCCCCCACTAAACCAGCTGATTCTATATAGTTCATCACTTCAGGCAGGTAGTTGTGCTAATCAGTGAAAGCGACCATTTTAGGTGCAAAGGGAGAAGTAATACATGGTAGGACTTTCACTGACTGAAGCCGGGGTTCTTTACCCCTGGTATTGTTTCAGAAGTATTTTCCTCTAGCAAAACAGTGGACACTGAATCTGATTCAGTGTATTTCTGTAATCTCACAAACTCAACTGTGAGTTGTTTAGTTGTAATTGGTATGTAATTTGTTTGTCAAGTATTTTCCAGATTTATTGCATTCACAATTATCACGCCTGCAGTATGTGTGGGTTTGGAGCGTTGTTGGCAACATTCTACTCTTTTGTTTTCTTGCTCGATTGCTTGTTTATTGTCATGGGTGCTGACTTATTTCTTGGAGGATTCAGTGAGACAAGATGTATGCATGTAATAAAATACAAACACACCTAAGTAGTTCCCTTCATAGTCCATCTCCTCTCCCTCCTCTATGTCCAGTTCTCTGGTATCCAAGCTCTCCACAAGTTCGGCCATCTTGATACCGTCTGTAACCACAGTGGCGTCCGAAACTTCAGAGTTCACCAGAGTGAGAACGCTGGTTGTGGGCTGACTCTTACCCAACATGCTTAGCACTTATCCCCACGAGCAGGGCACTCCTAGAAGGAAGACAGAAAGAAAGAAAAAAGAGCTTTCAGACAAGTGTTGTAAAACAAATAACAGGCTACGTTTGAGAGTACATCTGTGCTGACAGTTTGTCTGTTTTTACTGGAGGCAATCGTTGGATTTTCCAAAGTACCTGGAAATTGGTCCATTTTGGTGGTATCCAATGAGAAATCTGACTTATACAAATTGAGATACAATGATTTAAATGTACTATTAATTTTATCAGGCTCCGTGTCAATAATCACTGAGTCATTTTTAATTTGCAGCAAACACTCCAGCACCCCATGTTGACTGGAACCTAGGTTTCATACTGCACTGAAAATTTGTTAAACAGAGTACAATATGATACTAATTGTAATTAATAAGAATAACAGCATACCAAAAGGGTGCAGACTACATAAAATATATAAATAGCACTTTTTAGGTTAGTGCAAAAGACACCATGTGTGCAAAGTAAAAATAAAAACTATAAACTGTAACCTAGTTTGAGTAAACAGTCAAATACAAATTAACTATATTAAGGTTCAACAATGATGTACAACGTAATTTTCACTACAAAACAGAATTTTGTGGAACATTTATGTGTTTACAGAGTGTTTATCTTCTTCACATACACCATGGCATCCTCCAATGACCTGAAGTCTTTTTGCACACCTTGAATGATCCTGAGCTGAGCTGGATAAAGAAGACCGCACTGAACCCCCTTCATAATGCTCATCTCCTTTCTGACCTGACTGAATGCAGCCCAGTAATTACTATTATTAATCTCCTAGCAGCAATGTGTGGACTGCTTTGTGAAATGTCCTCATTGCTGTCCATGGTGCTGAAACACAGCCCAAAAAAACCCAACAAACCCTCCCTCAACTCCTCATACAACTCTAGGTTCATTTCAAAGCATGCACCCACATATTTGAGTATGTGTTTAAACAGAGATGGGCAGGTTTGGTGGGAGAGCTGTTTTTCTGACTGTAGTGTATTATTGAATCTGCATTCTGACAGGAAAACTTGCAGAACCAAGGAAGAAACATAGGTGCAGTACTGACAAGGACAGGCCGCACGCATTGACAATATAGTACACACATACAGGGTCCTTATCAGGATTTTTTCTCAATGTAATGGGATGGAAAAATCACGTTACGAAGCCAGGGGTTCAGGGACTGCCTAGGCTTTGACCCCGCTGAAGCTTTTGCTTTATGGGCTTATAAAGGGCCTTTTTCTGTGTTGTTGTTTTTTTTTTTTTTTTTTACTTCATAATGTAGAGTAATCACAAATTAATATTAAAGTTAAAAAAACATCTATAAGGATTTTCTATAATAAACTGCAGTGTATAAATTAGCTCCCGTGCAGTGACACACGTTTCTACGCTGTTCCATGTTTTGGTCTGATGCCTCTTTCTTTTGGCTTTAAAGTCAGGCTGTAACAAAGATTAAAAAAAAAAAAGCTATGGCTTTACTTAAAAACATTTGGCCCTCAAAATGCAGGCAACAGTGTTTCAGAGGGATATAAATGTAAAATGTTACGTTGGTCCCGGCCTCCCCTATAATACTCGCTCCTAGAGAGCTGCTGTGCTCAGACTGGAGCGCTGAGACACCAGGATAAGTTCTCTCCAATGGAACGGAGGACGTCTCATTTTGGGGAAAACAGCTTTTTTTTCAGATGAGGTTGTAGTTTGTTTTACAATGTTTGGAAAGAGGTGTCATTTGATTTAAAACGGTGAAGTTATTGATTGCGGAATGATCCATAATTCCACCTCAGCAGAGAGCCACGGCAAATCCCGCAACACACACACGGAGTGGAGGATATTATCATTAGTATTAATATTTTCATGATGAGGGACAGGAACTTTAGTTTAGGAACCAGAGAAGTGGGAGATATCCAGTCCCCGGCAGAGAACCACGTCGTTAGCTGCACCACAAAAAAGGCACGTTAATGACAAATGAATAAAAACTGTCCGTGTGAAGCGGGGGACGAATCTCGCAGAAAAAGTGTCCTGTTCAGAGACTTTAATCAGCAGAAAAGGCTTTGATACAGTTGATAAATTGTGAATGCGCTGCTTCTACAGCAGAACCAACGGCTCCACAATCAACATAGAGAAATAATTATTTTCCCATTACACACTCTCAAAAACAATGTAACGGCACCACGGCAGCGTAATTTTTTATTATAACAGCGTAACGGACCATTACGCTGTTACACTAGGGTCAATACACTAGGGTCAAGATTAGGTTTCTTAAGTAATGGTTTAATCACTGCAGATTTGAAACATTTAGGAACAGATCCAGAAGTTAAAGAAAGATTAATCATTTCCAGCACAGTCGGCTCAAGAGTGAGCCACAGGTCCTTAAACAGTTTTGTTGGTATAGGGTCAAATAAACAGGTTGTGCTTTTTGTTGACATTACAAGTTTTGTCAGCATGCCTAGTGAAATACTATCAAATTCTGTAAATCTAGGTAATACCTCAGTAGTGGCGCCCACCTCAATAGCAGGGTGTAGTGGCTGGGTTAAGGCATGAATGAATTTGAATAAGGAAAGTTGTTTTGTTTTTTTTTCTCACCAAAATGGATGCTGCACTCACTGCAGTTTATTGTCTGGAATAGTCCCATATTGCATTTCAGAGCTTCTAGAATTCAAACATTTTTATGCAGGTGGTATTGGGGGGTAATTTTGGGTTTCAGCTTTTTTTGTTTTTCACCACTTTCATCCCTGAATATGTCAATCGTGAGTCACTTTTGTGCGGATTAAAGTTACTAACTGGGACTCCTGTCTTGTTGCGAGAAAGAAACGAGAATCGTCCTCCGTTCTGTTCACACAGTTCCAAACGCTGCGCGGCTCTCTGCCAAGTCAAGTTAGAACGATAGAGTCCAGTCGGAATTAATAACTTCAAAGTGAAACACTGTTTTATTTTTATTTATGTCCAGAGATCAAGGAAACAGTGACCAATGTCATATTTATTTACTTTAAGACTCAATGAAATGCATAGAAAACCTGTAAAGCCTACTTTTAGTACAAAATTCACAAGAGGTATTGATAAGGGAATCGATAAGGAATCGGATCGATAAGCAGAATCGATAATGGCACTGATATCGGTAAAATCTTATCAATACCCATCCCTACTCATCTGTCATTCCCTTTAAGAAACAGATACACCAATAACTGAAGCATTGCAATATTGATGACAAACTCAGAAGTGAGAGGTTTTCTGGCAAGGTCAAAGAGCAAGATCGAGAGCAACAGTCATCCACCAGAGCTACCTGAGGTAAGACACCTGAATGTTTTCTGCAACACCTCCTCCTGCTCTACATCCTCCTTCACCTACCAGTTTGGAACACATCCCTCCAAACACAGACAGCATTGACAACTGTGACAGTTGAAAACTAACAATGATAATTAAACTGTGCTATGCACTGCTTTGTGCCAAGTGTAACATAGAGCACTTTGAGTTTTCAGCTATGAGGAAGTCAACCACAGAGATTGAGAAAGCTAAGAGTCAAGCAGTATCTACACCAAGTACTTATATATTCAGGCATTTGAGTGTGTTTAATGTTTTAAGACCAACTCAAAAGTAAAACAAACAAACAAACAAACAAAAAAAACCAAAAAAAAAAACAACAATTGAGGCATTTTTATGCAACTTATCCTTTTCTTATGACATAACTAAATTGTCAATTTATTGTCAGTTGCCATGAGACAAATGAGGGGATGGACTCAAGAACATTTTTGAGCTACAGGATACCCCTTGGAGTTTAATTAAAACTCAAAGAAATACCAAGAGCATAGCACAATATGACAACTCTACCGAGAGACCATGCATGAACACGATTAGTGAGGGAAGTCACCAAGAGACCGCTGACTTTTCTGAAGGAATTGCATGCTTCAGTGGGTGTGAGTGGGGAGACTGTGTATACTAGTGTTACCAGATTGCTTCACCATTCCCAGCTTTATGGGAGAATAGCAGATAAAGCCATTCATGTTCAAAAGAACACACAGTAAATTTACATTTGAGTCTCCCACATGCCTTCTGGCAAAGAGGCAGCTATATGCAAGTATTTTCATGCACGTAACACAGAACAAGCAGCAGCTTATCATGCTGAATACTTGTTGATTTTTACCAAAAAATAAATGAGAGAAATTTTACTGTCACGTTTTAGTCATCGCCTGTTGCAAAATTCTTCTGACTCAGTAAACCTGTTAAACATGTTAGAAAAAGAACTTCTGTCATGAGCTTGCAGCCGAAGCTCAAGTTCAGCCCCAAAGCAGTCATTTGCATTGCTCGGACAGCATCCAGGCAGGGTGTGGAAAAACAAGAGCTCTGACACACCCTACAATGACAACACAGGAGTCATCTGCAATTTAAATTCACCACCTTTCAAAATGCATATTGAGTGTTCAGATGAAACTAATACTCATTCATCCAAGACTATGCCACATTGGGTCCCCCCATCAAGCAACTAATTTCAGCAAGACAATGGAAATTGAGGGGGGGTGGGAGACAGCCACTGGCTCATCAGAAAAAAAATGCCACAGAACTCAGCGTGTTGGTTAATTTATGCTTAATTAAAGCTGAAATCAGAAGATTCCTCCTGCCCCGACCATAGGCAGCATTAGAAAATGTGGATTAATATGAGCCAAAAAGGGGAGTATTTTATGTGCCTGTCACATCATGACAGCTGAAATGTATGAGGAATTGACATGAATTTGGATATCCGTGTGTGTTCATTTTTGTCCTCCAAAAGTCCTTTTCCTCTTTCATTAAATGTATTCCTTCCTGGTCAGCTGATGTCCACCAAAACGTTTTGTGCATGCTCAAAACTTTGGCTGGACATCAGGTGGAGAGCTTCCCCAGTGACTGCACGTTTATCGTTTTGTCTTGTACTTATTCTTTACTTTCACAGTACCCATGAGTTTATGTCCTGTGGCTGTCCGATACTTCAGACTGAGCTTCTGATTGTCCAAAGCTTCAGCATGGGGTGTGAATTCTGTTTAACTGGAGAGAGGACAGTTTACGATGTAGCAACATACAGCTGTTCATTAGCCAAAGATAGACTGAAGAAAAACAGCGTGGCTGTGTTCTTTTTTTATTTGGACAGCAGAATGCAGATTCTCTTGGCAAAAAGGTGCTGCAGAGAAAAGAAGTTGTTTGATCTTCATGCTGTTGCAGCCACACTGAATGCCAGCACAGTGAGAAGACAATGTGGACGATGAAGACGTACGATGTCTTGATCAGAAAGTGAGCCGGATTCAAGCCACATTTGTGTTCAGACCTCAGTGAATCCCGCTGGAATCTGGCTCCTCCCAGTACACATATATGTCTTAAAACTGGGAAAATTGTTGCGCTGAATACAGTTCTTTGTGTTGCCAATGGAAATATCAGAGCCCTAAATCCACCGGAGACCGACGGATTAAGTGATACGTGCCACCAGAAAAATTATTTGAATCCATAACGAATCAGTTCACTCAGTCAGTCACAGTATGACAACACCTTTAAATATAAAAATTTGATACTACAAAAATATAATCACAATGTTCTTCCAATAATGCTTCCAGTTTGCATTTTATGCTTCCAATTCTAAAGAAATCTAGATCCTGGATTATTAGTCAAGTACAAATTGATGTGACACTTGCCTTTCTTATTGAAAATTCTTGGAAAATGTAGTTTCACAATAGCATGTGTCTTATTTATCTGATAATCTCTTTGATCCTTTAAAACCAGCATTTAGGACTGATCACTGAACGGAACCTGCACTTACTAAAGTGATGACTAATCTTCTGATTGCTGGGGATTCGGATATTATTGCTGCTGCACCTCAGTACACCTTTTGACACCACAGATCACTGAATATTGTTGAACAGAACTGAAAATGTTTTGACATTTCTGGTCAGGTTCTTGTTTGGTTGGCATCACACATACACAACCCATGTGTCTTGTAAAATAACTTACGTATCATCGTTGGTGCAATATGGGGTACCTCAAGGTTTTGTTTTGGGTCCTTTGTTATTCTTGCTTTACATAGCACCTTTTGGACAGATACTGTAACACAAAATCTTGCAAAATTTCATGTCATGTCAATATGCAAATTTCAACCAAAATTAAAAATGGTAGCACAAGATTTTTTAGTTTTAACCATTCCTGATTTCATTCTATGTTGCCTTTTTTCATGGAAGGTGTTCAGAATTTTTTATGCTGAATTGTTCTTATGTTTATGTATTTTGTCTGAAAAGTGCTGTTGAAATTTTGTAAAGACCTTGTTATTATGGTGTTTTTAATTTAAGCAACACATTGAGGATTTCTTGAATCCAGATTCCAACAGAGGGCTATGCAAGTCTGAAAAAGACCAGACAGACAGGTAAACAAGAGCCACCACTGAAGTCATTTGAGACTAAAAACCACCTACACACTGACTCATGACAGCTTGCTGGAAGATTGTGATTAGACTCACTCTCCAACATTAGTTGCCAGTTATGCCTGGATTTAACACACCTCGTAATCTGTGCAAATCCATCCTTTGTGTAAACTTTGAGATGCAATCAAGTGAAAAACTGCCATTACTTTCTTTGAAAATTTCTCAATTTTAAAAAATGCTTCTGAGAAGTAAACAACTTGCACATAGATGAGCAGAGAAACAACTCCACAGCAAAAGTTCTTAGTAATGAATAAGAGCCAACAAGCTGACACACAGTCACCACTCTTCCTCTTGCCTAATTTCCCAAGAGTTATAAAATAGACTTTTCTCATAATAAGAACTATGTAAAATTGTAAATGAATATTAAACAGATGATGTTGGTCAGAGGCTACTACAACACAAAATGAGTCCAGAACAGTAAAAAACTTTATAACAAAACCTAACGGAGTCACTAACAATGGAATCAGCCATCAGATATTCTCATACACATTTATCTGCTATGGCAAGGTAATGCATGGACATCTGCTTGGTGTTTATCCCCAACTGCTGGTGTCCTCAATTTTGCTTACATCGTTCCCTCACATCACGAATAGCGCACCTCATCTGCATCTTTCAGTAACCGCTCATATGACACCAAGTCATTTTAGTAGCATCCAAGGTTTCTCTGGAGAGAATGAGTACCAAAGACACCCGGGTATCACCTCAGGGTCACTGGTTAGAGTCCAAGTCTTACAACCATACACTAAGACCAGAAGGAGCTGATATTAAAAATAACTGAACTTATCAAGGCCCAATAATGACTAAAAACAATTTTCCATTACATCACTCCTGTGTGTGTGTGGGGGGGGGGGAATATTTGAGAGTGCATCTGTTCTAGAAATACCCAAAACTCATTACAGATGTGACCACAAAAGATAGAATAACAATTATTTTGCCTGTGTATTTCAAAAATACTGTACATACATGCAGACAAGCACAAAAACATGTGTGGCATGTCTGTATAGTGGAGAAAGCTGTGGGGTGACGAGTTATCTTTCTATTGCATTCCAGCAGAGCAACGCCTCCTTCTTCCTGCAGTCTTCATGGTGATAGTTGGCTTCAAGTGCACTGCTTAAATATGAATGTGAATAGAAACAGCTAAAAATGTCTGGTACTCCGCTCGTTTGTTAATATCCTCTTAAATGTCATTCATTTGGACTCAGTGCAAAAGTAGATTCAAAAATGTTGAGATACTGTGTGGGAGTAGCAGTGCATAGGTTAAAAAGAGTGTGGCAGATCAAGAAAAATGATGAAGCATTATAGAAGTAAGGAAGGCAGTTTTCAGGGTGGCTTTGTTTGTTTTCTCCAAATAAAGAGAATTTTAGTCTCACTGAGCCACAAGAACAATTTGGAGAACACTACTGCACATTACACGACAGGGCCAACCACCTACTATTTTTGCCACCAAACACACATACACACAAACACACACACTGAACAAAAATATAAATGCAACATTTTTGGTTTTTGCTCTGATTTTTTCATGAGCTGAACTCAAAGATCAAAAACATTTTCTCTATACACAAAAGACCTATTTCTCTAAAATATTGTTCACAAATCTGTCTAAATCTGTCTTCGTGAGCACTTCTCCTTTCCCAAGATAATCTATCCCACCTCACAGGTGTGACATATCAAGATGCTGATGTGCAGGTGTGCCTTAGGCTGGCCACAATAATGGCTGGTCTCTAGGGATGTGAATCTTACAACAACTCACGATTCAATTCGATTCCGATTCTTGGGGTGACGATTCGATTCAGAATTGATTTTTGATAGAAAGAGCTCTGAAAAATAGTTATATTACTTAAAATAAATTTTATGTTTAGGAAATGCAGCTTTACAAGGTTAATCAAGTGATTCTAAAGATGTAAATTTACTTATCTGCTTTGCTCGTTCAGAGTTGGCTGGCAGTTTAGTGAAGTGATGGAGTGTGCGCTGGTCAGTAGTCGGCAGCAACCGCTGCTCCACTTCTTTTAGCTCCGAGTGATGGCGTCGCATGTGGGCTTGCGGATTTGAAGTGTTGCCGAAGTACTTCACTTTCATTTTGCAGATTTTGCACACTGCATAAGTCATGTCAAGCTCCTTCTTACGCAGCAAATAATAAAATCCAAGATGCACCCAAACATTTGCCTTCAGCAAAGACGGTGCTGGCTGAATTAGCTCTTCATCCGCCATGCTAAGCTGCAGCTCACGAATGTTTGAAGCACGCCGGACCCTCCCCTCACAGGGACACTGTAGTATGGAGGCCGTTGCCTGTCAAACAGTACACGCAGCGAGTAAGCAAGAAAATGTTTTTAAAAATTGCTTTTTAAAAATCGATTCTTGGACATTTTGGATCGATTCAGAATCTTAATAAATAAGAATCGCGATTTGGACGTGAATCGATTTTTTCTGGCACCCCTACTGGCCTCAGATGATATTGGAGGTGAACATGCTGGATATGGAGGTCCTGGGCTGGTGTGGTTACACGTGGTCTGCGGTTGTGAGGGGTTTCTGTTTAAAATTGCAATCCAGTCATCATGTATCACAACGACAGATATCTGAAGCTTTAGTACATCATTTCCACATAAACTCAGCATATTTCGTAATAAAAGATGGTGGACCGATCAGAGTGCCACAGCAGCATGGTAGACGCCTGACTTGTTATGCCAATGTCATTTCAGTGCATCAGTAGCGAAGTGGGGTGATTATCGCCTCATTTCTGCTTAAAACTGACTTTAGAATGATTTAAGAGGTTTTACCTTGTCATCTGATGGTTAATCACATTATTCCCTTTGATCACTTTGGGTGTAGAGAGTCGGTCTCAGACGTGCTGCTGTGGTCCGAAATGTTGCATGCACAGTGAAGGCACCAATTTTTAGGGGGGACCGTTCAGTCGGAGACGCCGGTATAGACCCCTAGTCACTATAGGAGACACAAAACATGACTAAACTGCTTCTTTAAGCCACTGAATAGATGATCATATGTGAGGTGAATGTGCAACACAATGATATGTTTGAAAACCCGGTGCATTGTTTATTTATTCAGAACACAAACATTGATTTAGCAATGAGAAGATAAGCCCTAATTAATGCTTTTGTACAAAGTACAAGTACAAACTACAAGGAAAACTGCTTCTTTAAGAGACAGAATAGATGAGCATACGTGAGGAGAACGTGCAACACAATGACAAGTTTGAATTTTTGTTTAGTACACCATTAATTTTTTTTTGTTCTTAAAAGAGTTGTCCTTGTAGTTTAAAATAAAGATCTACGTCTATGACTTTTGTAAAGCAAGAAAAAGAACATAGCCTCTGCTAATATACGGCACATCCAGAAAGTATGCAGAGGTATCATTTTTTCCACATTTTATGTTACAGCCTTATTCCAAAGTGGATGAAATTCATTTTTCATTTTTTTTCCTCAAAGTTTTACACCCAATACCCCATTTTTTTAAGCTTTTTCAAATGTATTAAAAATAAAATAATAATAAAAAAAAAAGAAATCACATGTAAATAGTAAGTATTCTCTGCCTTTTCTATGAAGCTCAAAATTGAGCTCAGGTACACCCCTTTTCCACTGATCATCCTTGAGATGTTTCTACAGCTTAACTGAAGTCCACCTGTGGTAAATTCCGCTGACTGGACATGATTTGGAAAGACACACACCTGTCTACATATGAGGTCCCACAAATAACAGTGCAAGTCAAAGTACAAACCAAGCATGAAGTCAAAGGAATTCTCTGTAGACTTCTGAGACAGGATTGTCTTGAGGCACAAATCTGGGGAAGGGTACAGAAACATTTTTGCTACTTTGAAGGTAACATTGGGGACAGTGGCCTCCATCATCTGTAAATGGAAGAGGTTCGGATTCACCAAGACTCTTCCAAGAACTGGCTGCCCATCTAAAGTGAACAATCGAGGGACAAGGGTCTTGGTCAGGGAGGTGACCAAGAACCTGATGGTCACTCTGTCAGAGCTCCAGCATTCCTCTGTGGAGAGAGGAGAACCTTCCAGAAGGACAACCATCTCTGCAGCAATCCACAAGTCCACTAGGAGTGGCTTCAGGACAACTCAGTGAATGTCCTTGAGAGGCCCAGCCAGAGCCCAGACCTGAATCCGATTGAACATCTCTGGAGAGATCTGAAAATGGCGGTGCACTGACGCTCCCCAACCAACCTGATAGAGCTTGAGAGATGCTGCAAAGAGGAATGGGCAAAACCTCCCAAAGATAGGTGCGCCAAGCTTGTGGCATCACATTCAAGATCTTTCGCTGTAAGTACTGCCAAAGAAGCATCAACAAAGTATACGAGGCATGTTAGAAAACTATCCGACCTTTTTATTTTTTAAAAAACTATATGGATTTGAACAAAAAGCATGTCCGTGTTGGAAACCATTCGGAAGATTAAGACGGCTTTCGGTGGCTTTTCAGTCGAGTGAGTATCCGAGAAATTGTGTAACAGCTGGGCATGTCACAACTTGTCCTGTGAGACTTCCAACACGGACGTGCTTTTTGTTGTGCGCCATTACATGGCTCCGTCCCGACGCGCGAATTCCTCCGCATGTCTTTCATTACAAAATCTCCTGTAACAGTGGAATGTGCCGCAAAAGTGTTGATGAACACCTCTTCTGCAATTTCTCTGGTAGTCAGACAACGTCTCGGATCAACACAGCCTTCACTTTCGAAATGATCTAGTCGTTTCCGCCTGTCGATGGCTGCTCAGAGCGCGGCGCGCCCTCCGCCGCTGTGGGCCATCTTTAATCCGGTTGTAATGGTCCTTAATCTGTGTGACGCCCAGAGTATCCTCACGAAAGCCGTCTGAATCTTCCGAATGGTTTCCACCTGGCTGTCTCTCACAGTTTCTGGAAAAATTTGATTCAGCGCTGCTCCAATCGCTCAGCCATTTCCCTGACAATGAAAATCCGATGAGGGGGTGGACCAGTGCTCACTCAAAGCCTGCCCACAGGCGAATGACGCAACCGACAGGCGTGAAAAAACTCACGCATGCGCACAAAGGTTCAAGCTTGGCTAATGCAAGCGCACATGATTCAAATCCATACAGTTTTTAAAAAAAATAAAAATCTCAGATAGTTTTCTAACAGACCTCGTAGAGCAAAGGGTGTGAATATTTATTCGCTTGTCATTTCTTAGTTTTTATGTTTTACAAATTTGCATAAAATAAAAAAAAACTTTTTTCATGTTGTCATTGTGAATAGAATTTTGAGGGGGAAAAAAAATGAATTTACTCCATTTTGGAATAAGGTTGTTACATAGCAAAATATAGAAAAGGTGAAGCATTGTGAATACTTTCTGGATGCACTGTATTAGCCAAACCATTTGGGACACCTCAGTTTCAAAACTGGACGACAGACTGTTTTTTATTTGAGTCTCTACACAGAGCAGAGTCTGCTGTTGAGGAATTTTCCGCTTTATCATTTCATAATTAACAACAGCATACACTCTGTGGATTATTTTTATATGTGGAAGATTTCTTGAAGTAAATGATAGTGGTCAACCTAAAAAAGTGAGTTCAGTGTAAATCAACTCACTGTGGAACAGACATTCATTTACTCAGTTGTTAGTGTCATTCGACAGACCTAAGAGGTTTTGCTGTTTGATGAAGACATTTATTCATTCATTTATTCAATTTGCCTGAAATGAGCATGACTGCTAATTGTATTTTATCTCTGGAGCCCGACATGAGGGAAAGCTCAAAGTAGTAACGTCATCATGATCACTCGTATCACAAATTGTTTAAGTGTGCCCCGCAGTTTAAATGTGTGCTGAAAGTAATTGAGCCCTGATACAAAGTTTCCACATCTCATTTCTTTAAAACAAACAAGGCCGTTTAATGTTGTGTTTCTTGGTCCCACTGTAATGAAAATCTGTGGTCGTGAATCGTAATTATTCTGTATATAAATCGCACCAGACTTATCATACACAGGACTAAGATGCGGTCATTCTATTCAACCTAACAGCGGTGTTTTTCTGTCACTATCAGTACAGTAGAGTAGCTATTAAGTGCCAAAAGTCATTTCAAACACAATGTTGTGTATACTGGATCCAAAATGATAGATTTGCTGCCAAATGTCTGTGATCTGTACAGGACCACACTGTGTCCACACATAATAAGATATTTACAGCCATGTTTTTCTTTCTGAAAATCGGTTAATCAGTAATTGGACACCATTGTGCCTTGTCCAAATCAAATTTTATTGCCCTGTTTCCTCTATCACGAGACAACATGACAAGATTTCCCATTTTTCAGATTACACAAGAAAGAACAATGACAAGAACAACTTTATCATGACCATCCCATAAAATTATTTAGTTACACAAAAGGTGGTTGAGGTTGGGTCTTTGTCATGAATCAAAGCCACATTCTGACTTAAAATTTGGAAAGCCTAGTTACCTTTTCCAGGTGTAGCCAGAGTTTCACTGTTCCTTAATTGAAATCCTTGGTATTAAGAAGATTCAGGAAAGTAGACCAACTCAATAAAATGAGGCAGTGTTGTTGTTTTTATAACTAATTCCAACACTGGTGAATGTAGTCAGAGCTTTTCAAATTAATTTTATGATTCAAAGCCCTGGATCTTCATCTCGGTAAACAGAAAGATGGTTTTGAACCCCCACCTCTGTTTTCTGTTGTTGTTGAATAAAACCTTGAAACATTAACATTTTGTTTTCTTGTTCCAAGCTCAACACAATACTAAATCACTCAAGAGTAATATTATCCACCACAGAGAAGGAGTTACATAGAAGCTCTAGTATAACAGTTCTGCTACTCAAACAGTACATCGGTCCCTGGTGCAAAAGTATGACATATTCCAGAGTTCTTGAAAAGGTTTTTTACAGTCTCAAATGGGCTCAAGTTACTACATTATCTGAGGTACAAGTGTGATATACTTTGGCTGCTTTGGAATTGATGTGTGCTCAATGCAGTTCTAAATCCAAAATACGTGGAACAGAGATAAAATTGGAAACCTCCTGCTTCCCTGCCAGAGAAAAGAATTTAGTTTCATCTGCTGTTTTAGCTGTGAGATAAACAGTAAATATCACTTACTGTTCTTAGTTAATCAAATACAAAAAAGGTTCCATTAAAAATACACTATTCATATTATCATTTAAGAGCCATAGTCTGTAACTGTAGAATGGTTTATAGAAGGGGTGATATAACATGTTTCAGTAGGCCAATGAAGTTTTTTTTAGGGGAAGATATATTGTCCAAACGGACAAAAACTGCATCCAAAGATCCCTTCAGGTGGAAAATTACGGCCCTTTTTAGGGTAGGGGTTAAAGGGGCCAAAACAGTGACATAGTCAAAATGTGGATTTTGACCTTTGAATATCTTTGTGCACCCTGAGTAAGCCTGATTGATCTTATGGTATATGAATGTATGGATGGAGTTCTCCCATTTAGCGTTACATTTTTCAAGGCTAACTTAGGGCACCGCCTATAGGTGGTGCTTCAAGTCACAACTTTTGGCATTTTGGGCTACATTTGGGACCCTCCCAGGGCCTGCGCCCTGAATAAGCCTTTCTCATTTATGCATATTTGGATACACTGGGACAAGTTCTTTCCAAATTTGCATAAATGGTGGTGGCTTAGTTAGGGCGCTTTTGCATAGGTGGCACTCTTTATGTTAAGAACACGATATTTGGCGATTTTCATTTGGCCATATCTCGGGGAGCCCCCTATGGATTTCAGTGAAACTTGTTTTATTATATTCCTCTATCTCTGCTTTCATGATAAAGATATTAAGAATGTGTTTTGCCTCATTAATGGTTAATGAGGCAAAAAGCCTTCCTGATATCTTTAATTTCCTGCTTTTAAACTCAGATAAAACTGAAGTTATTGTACTTGGCCCCACAAATCTTAGAAACATGGTGTCTAACCAGATCCTTACTCTGGATGGCATTACCCTGACCTCTAGTAATACTGTGAGAAATCTTGGAGTCATTTTTGATCAGGATATGTCATTCAAAGCGCATATTAAACAAATATGTAGGACTGCTTTTTTGCATTTACGCAATATCTCTAAAATCAGAAAGGTCTTGTCTCAGAGTGATGCTGAAAAACTAATTCATGCATTTATTTCCTCTAGGCTGGACTATTGTAATTCATTATTATCAGGTTGTCCTAAAAGTTCCCTAAAAAGCCTTCAGTTAATTCAAAATGCTGCAGCTAGAGTACTGACGGGGACTAGAAGGAGAGAGCATATCTCACCCATATTGGCCTCTCTTCATTGGCTTCCTGTTAATTCTAGAATAGAATTTAAAATTCTTCTTCTTACTTATAAGGTTTTGAATAATCAGGTCCCATCTTATCTTAGGGACCTCGTAGTACCATATCACCCCAATAGAGCGCTTCGCTCTCAGACTGCATGCTTACTTGTAGTTCCTAGGGTTTGTAAGAGTAGAATGGGAGGCAGAGCCTTCAGCTTTCAGGCTCCTCTCCTGTGGAACCAGCTCCCAATTCAGATCAAGGAGACAGACACCCTCTCTACTTTTAAGATTAGGCTTAAAACTTTCCTTTTTGCTAAAGCTTATAGTTAGGGCTGGATCAGGTGACCCTGAACCATCCCTTAGTTATGCTGCTATAGACGTAGACTGCTGGGGGGTTCCCATGATGCACTGTTTCTTTCTCTTTTTGCTCTGTATGCACCACTCTGCATTTAATCATTAGTGATCGATCTCTGCTCCCCTCCACAGCATGTCTTTTTCCTGGTTCTCTCCCTCAGCCCCAACCAGTCCCAGCAGAAGACTGCCCCTCCCTGAGCCTGGTTCTGCTGGAGGTTTCTTCCTGTTAAAAGGGAGTTTTTCCTTCCCACTGTAGCCAAGTGCTTGCTCACAGGGGGTTGTTTTGACCGTTGGGGTTTTACATAATTATTGTATGGCCTTGCCTTACAATATAAAGCGCCTTGGGGCAACTGTTTGTTGTGATTTGGCGCTATATAAAAAAAAAATTGATTGATTGATTGATTGATTGATATCTTTATCCCAAATGTAGCTCAAAATGCCAAAAGTTGTGACTTGAAGTGCCACCTATAGGCGGCACCCTCAGTTAGCCTTGAAAAATATAACGCTAAATGGGAGAACTCCATACATTCATATACCATAAGATCAATGAGTCTTATTGGGGGCGCACAAAGATTTTCAAAGGTCAAAAATCCACATTTTGACTATGTCACTGTTTTGGCCCCTTTAACCTCCACCCTAAAAAGGGCCATAATTTTCCTCCCGAAGGGATTTTTGGATAAAAAATGTAATTTCTGTCCGTTTGGACAATGCATCTTCCCCTAAAAAAAACTTCAGTGGCCTACTGAAAGATGATATATCACCACCCATTTTAAAGTTACAGATTTTGGCTCTTAAGAATCACAATGTGATGAAATCCACTGCTTAGTGTAGCTGGGCAGGTACTAGCCATACTGAAGACCCCCCCCCCCCCCCCCACTGTTATGTTCTTTTTTTATTAACGCAAACACCAAATTTCTAATGCGTAGTCAAACCAGGTCTAAATCATGTATACCTTAGATCACACCTGGGAGTCAGAACCCTTTTTAAAGTTGGGGGAGCAATATTGAGTTGGGGGGTCTGGGGGACCAAATTGCACCATTTAGAAAAATGGTGCAATTTGGTCCCCCAGACCCCCCAACTCAATAATGGTGCAATTTGGTCCCCCAGACCCCCCAACTCAATACAGCTAGCTTTCAAGCTCACCTCTCTTTTCAAAGAATTTGGTTAGCAGCTGCTTTCCCTCATTTAGTTTTCTTTCCCTGTCCTTTTTTCTCTTCTTTTTTGAAATCCGGACTTTGATTTTTTTAGGAAAGACATTTTATTTCAGCCTAAACATTAGGGCTGCAACTAACGATTATTTTACGATTATTTTTTCGATTAATCGTTTTGTTTTTTGTTTGTTTTTTTACTTCCATGTGAGTTTTGCCATTATTTCTTTGAGTTATTATTAAAAGGCTTTGTCACATAACATCAACATTTGACGTTGTGACAAAGTTATGTTATATTCTCTCCAAAAACATACCTGGAGTAGTGTTTTGTTTTATTTTGCACATACATACATCACCGACACACCACAAAGAGATTTCCATCAGGTTTAGATGCCTACAGCAACTACCTCAACCACTGACAACATATTACAGCAAGAGTCCACGAAAGTATTTTAAAGGCCTGACGAAAGTGTAATATATTTAATAAGATATTTTCATGAAAAAAGACACAAATGTGCAGTTTACTGTATTTTATTTTTTTCTTGTGTAAAAACACAGCTTAGATGTGGTTTGACCGAAACAAATTGTCATTAAACTTAATAAAACAGGGATGAAGTGGAGGTTTAAGAGTCACTAGGTGTTCACAGGAAACAGTTATTTCTATATTTATTTATGTTCATTGTTAGTTGGTTTAAATTTTCTGTTTTGTTTTATCAGATTCTTTTTGTCCGTTTCTCTAAAACTGTATTGTGGCATTATTAGTTATTATTACTATTACTGTTGTTGTTTCTATTAATATTATTATTGATATATAAATACAAATAAATGAATAAAATTACAATTTGTAATACATTTGACTCTTTTACAACAACAAACACTGAGCCATGAATTATTATACAGAAAACAAAGGTTCTGACAGCTGCAACAGCTTAATGCTAAATTCAACATTGAAAACGCCATAGACATGCTAACGCATTAGCATCGGTCCCGTTTTTAAGTTATAAAATACATCTATCAACTGTTTCAGAAGACCATAACAGGTCAGATTAACATAAAAAGGTAAATGTTACTCACATATATATGCTGTTTGGGGTTTTAGTGGGGGAAAATTAAGTGAAAACACTGAATCAACAAAGCACCAGATCGAAGCAATGATTTGCAGATCGAAGCACTGCTTCGATCTGCGAATCACTGCTTCAATTGGTTCAAGGTTCATAGCAAAGCCGCGCTGCAGAAACGGTTGATTTATATGGAAGAAACAAAACATTTGCAGTAAAACAAAGTTATTTAACAACTAACTGATGACTAAATTAGTTGACAACTATTTTAATAATCGATTAAATCGATTAGTTGTTTCAGCACTACTAAAATCTCCTCTTTCTGTCAGATCCCGTTTGGGATGTGTGTGTGTGTGTGTGTGTGTGTGTGTGTGTGTGTGTGTGTGTGTGTGCGTTGGGGGGGGGGGGGGGTGTTGCCTGTGCGCCTGGACTAAACCATTGTACAACTGTGCAGGGGTGGGAAGGGCCCTCAGAGATCTTTCAATATTATTGTTAGAGCAGAATTATGTTTTGCAACATTTATACATTTATTCTAATTATATTATTTTACAACATGAATTGTATGGACATTAATAACATGCAAAACAAAAATGTATTTAATGCCAGTTTTTTGTGGGGCCCCCCCAATGCTCTGGGCCCTGGGTACATAGTACCCTTTACCCCCACAGTCCAACGCCGCTGTAGCTGGGTACAGCTCTCTAATTACATGACAATCAGCAGAATACAATGCAGACATGCATTCTGAGAAAAGCATTTTCCTGTGAAGCATGGGAAACTGCTGGCTCAAGGCATGTTAAACGCACCAACTGAAGAAAACAAACATTCCATCAGAAAGTCGTGACGTGCCAAATACTGCACACTGCCAAGAGTTGCAACAGTCTCAGGAGCAACACAAACGTTCTCCTTTTATTAGCCTTGGCCCTGAGAAACGTTGTCTTATTTCACTACTGATTCTCAGATCAAAGTAACGATCAAGTTTTGGCTAAACATCAATTGTGATCCATGCTAGAGTCAGTTGTTTGTGTAATCCAGTAGACAGAAATGCTGGTTTGAACTTTCCTCTGCTCCTCACACAGCTCCACATGCAGCGATGTGTGACCTGTGTCACATCAGCTGTTTCAGCTCACACGTAAAAAATTCCCTGGAAAACTAACACAATGTAACAGCACAGCCATCGCATTTTCTTAGACACAACGGAAAGCATTGTAACTCAACTGCATTGTCAGACAAAACACAGAGAACATTATTGTTAAATGATTTTGCTCAGATTTTCCCAAGGATCAGCTTCTGACATTTGGGTGAATATACCTAGCCCAGGTCAAGCTTTAAAAATCTCAGAGTACTCATTAAACATTTCAAGACAGCAGAAGCAAGACGACAATGAATCATTTTCTTTTTGCCACATTCTGTGTTGGCACAAACATTATTTCTAGGCCATGATCGACTCAGGGCCACGGTTTCCCAACCTGGTGTCTGTGCCTTTCAAAGAGGGTGCCAAAGGTCAAAGGATGAGAATGAGCATTTATCTCAATGAGATGCACCCATGATAAATAAAATCAGAATAATGCAATTACTGGATAATAGAAAGTAATTAAAGCGATTGATGCCCATCAAGGGACTGATGTTGATAATCAGCTTCAGCAATAATCTAGGGTGGGAGTGAGTAGTTGTAATAGTAGGCTAAGCCTAGGAAGTAGTAGTACCTGACTAAGTTGACGAGAAAGGTAATTCAGACTTTCTTGTACAGATATCAAAAACAGAGAGATCAAGGTCAGAGAGGTCATGCAAGAACCAACACAACACAGGTAAACATTAACCACCAGTCAGCACTCCCCTTCCAGAGAAGTGACAAGATCTCATGGCACAGGAAACATTATGATTTCTCATCAAGGTAAAATGCTGTCTTGCAGAGCAGAGCAATTAAAAAAAACACAAAACGAAAAACAAACACTTGTCCAAGTGTCTTTTTTAGAGATGTTTGGCTTTTGTTGTAGCCATTTGGAGCATTTTATGTTGAAAATCTCAACTTTTCAGAAACCGTTGTGTTGTCACTGCAGCCTCAAGGCAAAACAGTGCGCATACGCTGAGGTGATAACCCCAAAAAAAAAAAAAAAATTCTAGGAACTTTCACACAAACTGGCCAGTATGTAAATAGCTCTAACAGTAGCATGTGCGTGTGGGATGACAGGACTAGGAAAGAACAACAGAAAATAATTTTGAGTGAGCAGAAAGAAAATGTGGCCAGTACCGAAAGCAGTAAATGTCTTGTATAATGTGAGGCTGTCAGTCAGGAAAGGTTGTAGCTCAGTGTGGTACTTTCCAACCACTACACTGTAAACCCGGACAGTCATACTAACTCATAAATTTTTGATACACATGAATCATAAAAAGACAATTCGTTGATTTAACATTAATCTTTTGAGTACACAAACTTTTGAGTTTTCCGTGGTTACGTCATGACGTCACATACACCTCCTCTCCGTTCACGCACGCGAGTTCGAGAAGCAAGATGGCTGCTTGAAGTGGAGGACAAACCCTCGTCGCCCGCACCATAAAGGTAACGTTTATTATCTTTATTTCTGCGTGTGTTCGTGTAAAACTGTGCTACTATGTTTATTTAAGGGTCGGACGTTGACAACACGAGGTTGGAATAAAGTTGGAGGACGACGTAACGTTAACTAGATTGTCTGTCTGTCACTAGCATAGCAAGTTTAAGCAACATAGTGAATGTTGTATTTTATACTTGTTCATTACATACAGACTAATTTATTTCAAATGTTTTTGTTTTAATTTTGATCATTATAACAAACTGACTGGTGATAAAAGGTGGTACATTACTCTTCTAAAATTCAGTCAATCAAATATTGACTTGTACATCACATGGAGCTGCATGAATATGTAAAGTGAGTCATTCTGTGTATTTTAAAAAGTCTATATTGTCTAATAATGAACTAAAGATTGTTATTATCGAAGCAAAAGTGAGCATGAGATTTTGTGTTTAAAAAGGCCATTACATTGGTTTTAAAATGCTGAAATTCCTGGTGCTTCCAGGCTGTGGCCCCCTGGACCCCCAGCAAATTGTCAGAGTTTGGATGCATTTTCTCATCTCCCATTCTCTTCCCTGTGATAGCCAGCTTCAAGCAGACTTCTAGATCAATGGTTCGCAGCCATAGTAGTTGAGTACAGTTTTTTTTTTTTATAAAACGTTTAAAATGTATCCTTATTACAAGAGAAACCGCCCAGCCTTTGCAGCTTACCACCATCTAATCTGCCTTGCAACAGAAGAAAAGGGTAACTCTTCTGAGTGATATTTGGAGAAAAATTATTTCTTTTTTTGTTTTTTGTTATCCCATAAACTGTATTGAACTTACAATTCAGAAAATTGGTCAAATCCTTGTTATTAAAAGTGGAAGTCTAGCTGTGTAAAAATATTTAACTCAACCCTAAATGTGACCCTTTTTATTGGCCTTACCAGAATCTATCTGCAAGCAAAATATAATCCTTACATACAATGCAAGTAATGCAACTCCCATTGGGTCATGAAATGTTTACTGATCACAATCAGATTACTCACTGATACTGTATGTATTATCATACTGACAATCTACAAAAAAACAGTACAGCACAGCAACATATATCAATACGACATAAAATGTAGTGTGACCTATTGAGTAAATGTGTCTTCATGTGTATTTAAAATCCTTTTACAGCTTGCAGACTACTGAAATTTTTTGTTAAGCCTGATTCTCAGGCTGACCGAACTAAACCATTTCTCTTCAACAGAAATTTTTAATTTTTTTAATCTTCTTTGTCAATAGGAAGTCTTCGGCAATGTTGACATCAGACGCATATTGTGCCTTCGGGGACTTAGTGCCTACCTAATGGAAGATGATACAGACTTCTTCCAATGCTGCAATGTAAGTATGTTTGTTCTTCATAATGAAATTTATTGAGATGACTTACTTTTCAGATGACATTAAGATTCACTAAATGGTGACTTAGAGCAGAGTGGTTGAGGACTTGAGGCTGAGGCAGAAACAAGTGCATGTTGCAAAGGACAATGCCACCACTCACACTTAACAAGATGCAGGTTTTATCAAGTTGTAGACACACTGCATTGTGATTAGGGCTGAACTATTAATCGCATTTTCAAAAATATCACAATATTATAAAACGCAATTTTCAAATCGCAAAGTCTGCAATTTTAAAAATTGAATAAATGCTTTTTATGCCAGTTTTTTTAAATTTATTTTTAGACTTTTATTCAGTTCAGACAGTGTTAAACTGAAGTAAAAATGAAGTTCATGTTTTATGAAATGTGAAACGGTGAAGAGGTAAAGCCATAGTTTGCTTTAAAGCTGCACATTAATAAACAAGTTATCAGGTTAAACAAACCTGATAATGTTTATTATGGAACAGAATCATGTATTAATTTTATTTAATTAAAATACTGAATAATGAAAAAATACACTTGAATTAGATGCCTTTTATAAGATAAAATATCTCAATTTAACAATGTTTTACATTGAATAATCAAGTCTTTTTCTCTTATTCAACACATCTTATTTCAAGTAAAATTTGCTTTTAAAAGTATTTTTTATTGTTGTTACCAGAGTCAGAGGTCAAAATGACTCATAAGGTAAAATATCCTTTAACTGGGTCATTTTAACTTATTAAGGCATCATTAATTTGAAGTGAATGGACTAAACATGCCCCCAACCGTGCCCCCTGGCCTTGGTTCCCCAAGGCTTTGGCTCCCTGACTGTCCCAACAAAAATATAAACGCAACACTTTTGGTTTTGCTCCCATTTTGTATGAGATGAACTCAAAGATCTAAAACTTTTTCCACATACACAATATCACCATTTCTCTCAAATATTGTTCACAAACCAGTCTAAATCTGTGATAATGAGCACTTCTCCTTTGCTGAGATAATCCATCCCACCTCACAGGTGTGCCATATCAAGATGCTGATTAGACACCATGATTAGTGCACAGGTGTGCCTTAGACTGCCCACAATAAAAGGCCACTCTGAAAGGTGCAGTTTTATCACACAGCACAATGCCACAGATGTCGCAAGATTTGAGGGAGCGTGCCGTTGGCATGCTGACAGCAGGAATGTCAACCAGAGCTGTTGCTCGTGTATTGAATGTTCATTTCTCTACCATAAGCCGTCTCCAAAGGCGTTTCAGAGAATTTGGCAGTACATCCAACCAGCCTCACAACCGCAGACCACGTGTAACCACACCAGCCCAGGACCTCCACATCCAGCATGTTCACCTTCAAGATCGTCTGAGACCAGCCACTCGGACAGCTGCTGAAATATTCGGTTTGCATAACCAAAGAATTTCTGCACAAACTGTCAGAAACCGTCTCAGGGAAGCTCATCTGCATGCTCGTCGTCCTCATCGGGATCTCGACCTGACTCCAGTTCGTCGTTGTAACCGACTTGAGTGGGCAAATGCTCACATTCGCTGGCGTTTGGCACGTTGGAGAGGTGTTCTCTCATGGATGATGCGAAGGAGATGTGTTGCACTGCATGAGGCAAATGGTGGTCACACCAGATACTGACTGGTATCCCCCCCCCCCCCCCCAAATAAAACAAAACTGCACCTTTCAGAGTGGCCTTTTATTGTGGGCAGTCTAAGGCACACCTGTGCACTAATCATGGTGTCTAATCAGCATCTTGATATGGCACACCTGTGAGGTGGGATGGATTATCTCAGCAAAGGAGAAGTGCTCACTATCACAGATTTAGACTGGTTTGTGAACAATATTTGAGGGAAATGGTGATATTGTGTATGTGGAAAAAGTTTTAGATCTTTGAGTTCATTTCATACAAAATGGGAGCAAAACCAAAAGTGTTGCGTTTATATATATAATGCAGAAAGACGCAGAACTTTTGAATGGACATTTTCGGTACAAAGTTCTACAGGATCAGGCCCGGATCCAGACCGGTTTGGACAGATGCAGCTGCATCGGTCAAAATTTTTTTACGCATCGTTCATCTGTAAAAAAAAAAAAAAAAATCTTGAATAATCTCGAATAGCTGAACGTGTCCCCGCGGTGAACACAGCTTTTCGGTGGTTTTCATGTCAACCTATAGTCCGTAAATTATATGTATTTTTCCGAGTTTCAGAGTCATACGGACGTACAAATAAAGTCGGATATTCAGGGTTTGGTCTGTAATAAACCATTTCTGCAGCGCGGCTCCACTTTGAAACCATGAACCATTGAAGCAATGCTTCGATCCAGTAGCTCGCTGGTTCTTTGATTCACTGCTCTTCAGAAATGGCAAGCCGCTTCTTAACCCCTCGCAAAGCCATTAAAATATCATCAGTCACTTTTGTGTGGATTAAAGTCACTAACTGGGACTCTTGTCTTGTTGCTGTCAAGAAACGAGAATCGTCCTCCGTTCCGTTCACACAGCTCGAAACGCTGCGCGGCTGAGACAGAGTCCGGTCGGAATTAATAACTTCAAAATGAATCGCCGCTTTAAATAAAATGACACCTCTTTCCAAATATAATACAGACAAGAAACTACAATCGACTAAAACGTTTTTTTTTTCCTCCCAAAATGAAACGTGCTGTGTTTTCTTTTCAAATTACATCCTGAAGTGAAGCACAGCAGCTGTAAGCTCAGCTCAGATATATGGAAACACATTCATGCCAATGTCTGAAAGGAAATGCTTTTGACAAAAACTACAGATTTGTTTATTCCTATTTATGTCCAGAGATCAAGGATTCACCATGTAGAGTTCATTATGTACAAAGTTTAAGGATCCAGTGACCAAATTCATATTTATTTACTTTAAGACTCAATAAAATGTTCAATTTCAATTCAATTTAATCGGCTTATAAAGTGCCAAATCACAACAAAATCTAAATATACTAAAACAAATACATCACAATTGTACACATATCAAATTGTGGTATGTGTACAATTGTGACGTATTTGTTTTAGTACATTTAGTCATGGACATGAATATTGTTATTTTGATATGAAACAGGATAACAAATGACCTGCCAGTGGTTTTATATTTGATTTCATTAGTGTGTTTCAGTTGAAATTTACATTTTCAAATTTATGCAATGTTCATTTACATTTTCAAATAAAACTGCTTTTAAGCGGCTTTTGAATTCATTTTTGGGTTTCACATATACCATGCGATTAATCATGATTAATCACAGAAAGTCATTGAGTTAATGCGATTAAGATTTTTTATGTTTGTCCACCCCTAATATATATATATATATATATATATATATATATATATATATATATATATACACATATATCCCCTCACATGACCTGTATACCTTTTTTCACCCATGTTGATATCATATATTGTATATTAAGCGTGCTCTGCCTTGCTTTAGCTTTCTGAACTTTTCTTGAAGAAGAGAGTAGTGGCAGCGCGACGGTGGTTGCAGCAGCCTGATGGGCACTGATCAAATTTGTTGTCTTTCTGTTTTTGTACTATGTTGTTTTTATGTCTGTTTTGATTGTCTTTTGATATAAAGCACTTTGGCGATCTTTAATCTGTGAACAGTGCTATATAAATACATTTTTGATTGACTGACATAGGTAATTTTATTAATACATAAAATGACAGGAAGAGTGGGTCTTTAGATTACTTTCCTTTTCCTCATCTCTGACTGTGATTTAGCCCACTGCATTATGTTATTACTTACACAATTTGTTCTAATTTTAAATGCATAATTTGTATTTTGCAGCAAGATGGTGAACCTGATGTGTCCAATCTCCCTCTGGCTCTACTCATCGAGTCTCCAGAAGTCTTCCGACCAGGCAAAGTCTCAATTATAGTGGAAGGAAACATTGTGATGCACAAGTGTTCTACTCTCCCAAAGGCGTATATGTTGTTAATTGGTTTACTGTACATATTCAACACTGAATACCCAAAGCAACTTTTGAACACATTCACATTTGTGCAAAACATTGTGATTTGTCTGGAGAGCAACAACAAGCTCTCAAACCATGTCTGACATCTTTGAAAAATTATCTTTTTGAAGACCAGTGTTAAATGTTGCAAATCAGGTTGTTCACTATGGTGCTGCAAGTTGTCAGTGTTCTTTTTCTTCTATTAATAGCTTTTATCAAATTTTAGCTATAAATTTTACAATTTTTTTTTCGTAAGAGTGTGTAAGCATGCAAAATGACAAGAGGCAAAGTTCCTGATTGATTCAGGAGGGGAGGGACAAGCACTGACAGGGGATAGTGCCTGATAGAGCTGTTACAAACGACTATTTTGATAGTCGACTATTCAATATTTCTGTGAAGGCTCTCAGTTGTCCAGGTGGTTTCCATCGTAGAGAAGCTTGAATCTTCAACTGGATTGGGTTGCTTGATGCGAGGGCGTTTCGCTTCTAATCACAGAAGCTTCCTCAGCTAAACTTCTTGCTCTGGTAGTCTGACTTCTGTCTTGACTCTTGTAGAGAAGGCAGATGTTACTTTAAGCTGGAGTTTTAAACATCAGTCTTATTAGGACAGTTTCACTACAGCACAATAGGTGCTAATTAGAGCTTTTGTTAGTCACTAGCCTCTCGACAGGAGGGGTCTGGTTATGTTTAAAACTCCAGCTTAAAGTTACGTCTGCCTTCTTCTCTACAAGAGTCAAGACAGAAGTCAGACTACCAGAGCAAGAAATTTAGCTGAGGAAGCTTCTGTGATTAGAAGCGAAACGTCCTCGCATCAAGCAACCCAGTCCAGTTGAAGATTCAAGTTTCTCTACGACTAGTCAACCATTATTTTTGCGACTAATCGACTAGTTGGACCATATGGCAGCTATTGCACAATTATACAGCTGCTGTTGTATTCATCTTTCAATCATTAGCTTCCAGCTTGAGTTGGTGTTAAACTGTTACGCATGTATTGCCAATACAGCTTATAAAAACACAATTAATAGCTATGTTAATCATGACAGCGTTTAGAATGTTCAACCCAGACAAAAGTTAATACATGTGTTCACTTTTAAGCATATTCATTACATTATTTCAATATGTGGACAGACTGAAAAGAGGCGGTTTGTTGTGTTGTTGGCCTGTCGGTGTGCGCACAGACAGACCAGCTCGTGTTGTGCATGTATTTGTGTTTACTGACTGATTTAGATCAAAAATATTAAAACATATCAGGCATTACTTTCGGATGGATGCAATTTTACTTTAAAGTTTGAGCCATGGCGTTTAATTTAAGGCAAATTTTCCGTTTTGTCTTATGGGACTTGTGGCGCTGATGTCTGGTTCAATCATATTTACAGACACATTATGTAGCTGTACGAGGTCTGTCCGTAAAGTATAGGTCCTTTTTATTTTTTTCAAAACTATATGGATTTCATTCATATGTTTTTACGTCAGACATGCTTGAACCCTCGTGCGCATGCGTGAGTTTTTCCACGCCTGTCGGTGACGTCATTCGCCTGTGAGCACTCCTTGTGGGAGGAGTCGTCCAGCCCCTCGTCGGAATTCCTTTGTCTGAGACGTTGCTGAGAGACTGGCGCTTTGTTTGATCAAAATTTTTTCTAAACCTGTGAGACACATCGAAGTGGACATGGTTCGAAAAATTAAGCTGGTCTTCAGTGAAAATTTTAACAACTGATGAGAGATTTTGAGGTGATACTGTCGCTTTAAGGACTTTTCACGGTGCGAGACATCGCGCAGCGCTCTCAGGCGGCGTCATCAGCCTGTTTCAAGCTTAAAACCTCCACATTTCAGGCTCTATTGATCCAGGACGTCGTGAGAGAACAGAGAAGTTTCAGAAGAAGTCGGTTTCAGCATTTTATCCGGATATTCCACTGTTAAAGGAGATTTTTTTAATGAAAGACGTGCGGGCGGATTGCAGCGTCGGCTCGCAGCCGCTGCGACGCTCCGCCACAGGAAAAACACCTCTGTTGGAAGCCTTGAGGACAAGTTGGAACATCTCCAGCTGATAAACGATTTCTCATATACTCACTCCACTGAAAGCCATCAAAAGCTAACTGGATTTTACAAATGGTTATCAACACGGAGGTGTTTTTCCTGTGCCGCCGCGCCGCGTCGGCTGCGTCCCGACGCGCGGACCCGTCCGCACGTCTTTCATTAAAAAATCTCCTTTAACAGTGGAATATCCGGATAAAATTGTTATGTGTCGGACGCAGCTCGGAGAATTGACCAGCGTTTGAAGGACCCAGTATGAAATAAGCAGAGCACGGTACAAAGGCTAACTGAATTTAATACATAACAGTGATACAAAATACAAAAGAAGGTGCGGTCTGGCGTGGTGCGCTCCCAGCAGCGCTAACGGTCCGGAGCCAGAAGCTGTTCGGACCCAAGGACCCCGCCGACACCCCCCAGGTGGCCGCAACAAACCGAGTCTGTGAAAGAAGGAACCATTATGTGAGTCCACACTCTACACACAGAGAGAACACTTAAAGGTGTACAAACAGCAAACACTTCCTGGCTTGATTACTAATCAGCTTCCCAACCTGCAGGCATGGAACATCCAGTTCACAAAACTCCACTGCAGTGGAAGCCGATACATGACTAACATACAGCTCAATATAATAAAGGTGTGAGGGACACCACATTTACTGACTGTATAAATGTTAGTCACAAAATCTAACGTACCTCAGGAAGTGTGCTGACGAGCGTGAGACCTCACCCCCTCCTCTTTCACAGACCGTGCATCAAACCCTGGACATTCTCTGCCTCCACTGATGATGACATGGCTCCCGAGACGACGATCTCACCCGTCTGGTCACAAGGTCGAGTCTCTGGCAAATACACACTGTGTACTCCAGTCTTAAATGCCACCATGTTCCAATCCATATAGATGCACCTCAGCTGTGAGTCCTGACGAGCCGCAGGTGATCAGGGTGAGGTCCTGATAACATCAGCAACACAGCCACTCAGTCCCAAATGCAAGCCACCTGGAAGGAGAAACAAAGGACAGAAACAAAAAGGCAGCCAGGCTCCCCCAGCCATATAACAGTACCCCACCCTCACGGGAAGCCTCCCGGCGACCACACAAACCTGGCCCAGGAGAAACACCCCCCTCCAGGGACCATGGCTGGAAACCGCATCTGCATTCGTCTTCCAACAGAATGGGTGATGTCCTCTCCTCTGGCTGCATCCTTGCCTTTGTTTCAGTCAGTCCTTTAGCACAGGTGTGGCCAGGAGTTCTTAAACCTGTGCAGTCAGCCTTTATCCAACCATGTTCGGTCTTTAGTCATAAAACAAAAAAGACAAACACAAACAACCAAAACATCCCCCCTCCCCAGGGGACCGTCCCATCAAACACCGGGAAGAGCAGAAAAGAAAAACCCCAAACTTAAGCTTACAAATAAAAGTGCTAAAACACCCCCCCAAACGACATGTAGGGACCAACACCCCCCAGAGGACTTCCCGCCAGCTCCAGGAGTAATAACCACAGCCGAGGTCCCTCTGGGATCCAACGTCACCCACGGGGACTCCCAGCGCCTCCCAGAGGACCACTCGTCAACCCCAGGAGACGCCTCCCCTCATGACCAACGGACCCAGCCTCGGCCGACTATGGCTAGATGGACCCACAGCCCTTTCCCCCCCAGAGGACACCACAGTCAAACCCTGAGGGCGGAAACTGGGGGGAAAAAACAAAAGGAGAAAAACACCCCCCCCCCCCCCCCCCCCCCAGGTGCAGAGGTTACCTGGGAAACGCCCAGCATAACCAAACTGCACCACTCCAGCAACGCCGACACTACGGCTCACCCAGCTGGAGTCAGAGGAGAAGAGGGAACACAAAGAAACCCCCCCTCCCCCCCCAGGTGCAGAGGTTACCCGGGAAACGCCCAGCAGAACCAACCTGCACCACTCCAGCAACGCCGACACTACGGCTCACCCAGCTGGAGTCAGAGGAGAAGAGAGGGCACAACAAAAAACAAAACAAAAAAAAAGAAAAAAAAAAACAACCCAATTACCCCCCCATGACCCCCCAGGGGACCGTCCCATCAAACCCTGGGAGGTGAAACTGAAAGAAATTGTTATGTGTCGACGCGAGTTGAGGAGCGGACCTGCGTCAGACAGAACCCAGCGCTACAAATAACCAGAAAAGCGGTTCCAAAAACAATATATTTATTACACCCGCTGTGCATAAAAAGTGTAAAAACAAAAATAGCGTCCTTCTGGTGGAGTGACTGTTGGCACGCTCTCCAGCGCCCGCAAGGATCAAAGCCCGGCGTTCCTGGACCCACTACCACCGCCAAACACACCCCAGGTGGACACAACAAACTGACTCTCTGTGAAGCAAAGAAGAGGTGAGGTAAGTCAGCAGTTACAACAATATCTTTCAAAAGACACACGCTATCAGCAACACATTCAGGTCTGTATTTTTTAACTTTATGCAAATGAGCAGCTTCTCACAACAAGTGGAGGATCACTTATCCTGCACGCCACAGCAGTGAGAAGCAAACTGCACAATTCTCATCACAATTCAAGTATACTGTGTAACAAAACACCAAGTTACTATCATCAATTAGTCAAACACTTAATTACCTTTAATGTGTGCTGACAGCATGTGTCCTCACCCTTCCTTGCTTCACGGGCTCGATGTGTCAAACCCAGGCGCGGTCCTCAGCGTCTCACGAACGAACATCACAAGGTCGAGTTCCCGGCAGTTCTGCTTGAATCACACATGCCTTAAAAGCAGAACGCCATCCAATTATCTGCTTCAGCTGAAAGTCTTTAAGGTTGCATGTGAGCACCAGTCACAGGTGCTTCACATGATGTTGATGAGGGTGAGGATTCTTCAGCCAGCACCTTCTCCACAGACAAATCAGTTTCCATGCCACCTGAGGAGCAAAGAAAAGAAAAGAACACCAAAACATCCAGCCACACCCCCCAACACACAACAGTACCCCCCCATCAACGGGAAGCCTCCCGGCGACCGAACAGACCCGACCCGAGAACAGCACCTCCCTCCAGGGTCCACGTCAGGAAGTAGACAGCACCATGCTCCCAAGGTCCACCACAGACAGCAGGACAGGCACCGCAGCTGGAAGGCCGGCTGGAATCAACAAAGCCCCAAAACATACCCCAATACACTCCAACACACAGAAAAAAAACATAAAACCCACCCAAACCTCCCCAGGGGACCGTCCCATCAAACCCCGGGAAGAAAAGAAAAACTCCCAAACGCCAAAACCCAACACAGCCCCACAAACACAATACAAACAGAAATGCATAAAAGAAAAATAACAAACAACCCCCCAGAATGACCTGCAGAGTCCAACCCCCCCCAGAAGGCCTTCATCGCCAGTTCCAGGAGGAACAGCCAGAACCATGATCCCACACAGGTCTCCAGGTATACATGGAGCAAAACGGCGCCCCCCAGGGGACCGTGCCATCAACCCCAGGAGGTACCCTCCCCACAACCCCGGAACCCCAGACCCGGTCACACTTGGCCAGTTGGCCCCAAGCCAATTCCCCCCCAGAGGACCGTCCCATCAACCCTGGAGGTGGAACCCGGAAGGAAACAGAATAAAATCAAACATCAACCCCCGGAGGACTACCAAAAACAACCCCGGGGGGATATAAAACGACTGTAAACCCTGTTACCCTCCCCGGCACCTCGAAAGACCCCAGGTCCCTCCCAGAGCCTTCGGCGGCTCAATTTTGGCGAACGGCTCAAAATATCAAGCCGGAGAAGGGAACAGAAAAAAACTAACCCAGCTCCAACCCCAAGGCGCAGCAGAGAACCGGAAATACGTCCGGTGCCCCAACTCGACCATACCCCAGCCTCTCGGGAGGGGTGGAACTACCGAAATGGCGAACGGCAACAGATCGGCCCACCCCTCCGACTGAGGTAAGTCTCCGCTGCACCACACCCCGGCAACACCAATGACGAACGGTACAAAGGCTCACCGAGGCTGGAGTGGAACCGGGCCCTAACCAAACCAAAAAAAACGCCTCTAACACCCCCCCCCAGGTGCAGAGGTCTTCTGAGAATGCTCAGCGTGACCAACCTGCACCACCCCACCACCCACAAGACAAACGGTCTTGGGGCAAGTGAGGTTGGGGTTAGGGATGTAGAGAAATAAAAAACAACAAAATAAAACGACCCAACAACCCAAACAGAAAATACCTAAAAACACATAAAAAATTAATAATGACGTGAGCTCAGGCGGACTTCCAACCGCCTAACAGTCACTCCACCAGACACGCCTCTGACTCCCCAAACAAATTATAACCCCTATTTAAAGAAAACAAAACATTAACCCGTACTAGATTTGTTTGTTTTTTTACTGTGTGTTATATTGCCTGTCCCAGAACACCTGGAGATACGTCACCATTATTTTTCTTGACGTTTATATGTCGGGGCAATACAGTAATCTCTGCTCGTCCGAGCTGCATGGGCTCGTCAACAGGAGGAGCCAGAGGTCCCGTCGGAGGAGCCTCAGTGGAGCGAAGAAGAGGCGGCCCAGATCTGTGTCGGGGAAAGCCCCGAGACGAAAAAACCCGCTCTAATGGGCGTCCTCTCTCATGTCCACGCTCCTTCATCCGATCATCTAGACAAATCACCAACGATATTAGCTCATCTAAATCGTTTGGCCCGTCACGGACTGCCGGCTCGTCTTTTAATGACTCATTTAACCCATCTACAAACATTCCTCGTAAAGCTGCGGCGCTCCAACCTGACTGAGCAGAAACCAGAGAACATTGCATCACCACACAAGGCTCTGGACGACAAACAATCGGTTCGGACGCCGAATCTCTGGGTGACGGAGTTATCTGCACTAGTATCGATGATGCCGCAGCTGGAGCAGCAGGAAGCGGAGCGGCTTGCGCTGCAAGCTCCGTAACACGGGCGTCTGTTTGTTTAATTTGGTTTGCGAGATGCTGTAATTGCTCCCATATTTTCTCCAAGTGTTCTTGAACTTTTTCGGCAAAAGGAACCGCTTCTGCCGCTGGGTCCATTATGGAATGGCCGGGAACTACTGTTATGTGTCGACGCGAGTTGAGGAGCGGACCTGCGTCAGACAGAACCCAGCGCTACAAATAACCAGAAAAGCGGTTCCAAAAACAATATATTTATTACACCCGCTGTGCATAAAAAGTGTAAAAACAAAAATAGCGTCCTTCTGGTGGAGTGACTGTTGGCACGCTCTCCAGCGCCCGCAAGGATCAAAGCCCGGCGTTCCTGGACCCACTACCACCGCCAAATACCCCCCAGGTGGACACAACAAACTGACTCTCTGTGAAGCAAAGAAGAGGTGAGGTAAGTCAGCAGTTACAACAATATCTTTCAAAAGACACACGCTATCAGCAACACATTCAGGTCTGTATTTTTTAACTTTATGCAAATGAGCAGCTTCTCACAACAAGTGGAGGATCACTTATCCTGCACGCCACAGCAGTGAGAAGCAAACTGCACAATTCTCATCACAATTCAAGTATACTGTGTAACAAAACACCAAGTTACTATCAACAATTAGTCAAACACTTAATTACCTTTAATGTGTGCTGACAGCATGTGTCCTCACCCTTCCTTGCTTCACGGGCTCGATGTGTCAAACCCAGGCGCGGTCCTCAGCGTCTCACAAACGAACATCACAAGGTCGAGTTCCCGGCAGTTCTGCTTGAATCACACATGCCTTAAAAGCAGAATGCCATCCAATTATCTGCTTCAGCTGAAAGTCTTTAAGGTTGCATGTGAGCACTAGTCACAGGTGCTTCACATGATGTTGATGAGGGTGAGGATTCTTCAGCCAGCACCTTCTCCACAGACAAATCAGTTTCCATGCCACCTGAGGAGCAAAGAAAAGAAAAGAACACCAAAACATCCAGCCACACCCCCCAACACACAACAGAAATAAAAAGAAAGACTAACAGACCAACATACAGTTGCGTGGGTCCCCTTTTTTTTTTTTTTTTTTTTTTTTTTTCTTGGCAGAACTGCAGGGTCACGACCCCAGACACTAAATAGTGAAAAACAAAAAATAAAATCCCACACAAAAACCAACTCAAAAAACACCCACACAAAATGAACACAAAACAAATAAGTGATTTATACCGTCAAGCTCCAACAAATGGAACACACCTGTTCCAACTTAAGAGCTTGACGGTAATGTGACTCAGTCACCAAAAGAGGGAGCCAAAGTGCTAAAAATGAAAAACCCCCTTGGTGACAAAAAACAAACGAGCTGCATCTCTGTGCGCAGCTGTGTGCAACACAACCAAAATGTGCTCAACTAAATAACGCCGGAGCTGATACAACAGACGCAGTAGTTATCTTTATCCGGGGAAACGGGGCTACAACTGTAACACAGGAAGCTCAGCGACCCGTGCCACAGAGCTCCGCCGTGCGCGTGCACCCATTACAGACACACTCTTGCAGCTCCCGTTTAAACCTCTTATCCGGTCGGAGCGTGACGCGAAGCTGTCACCAGTCACGCTCCACCACGACCCACGGATAAGGCACAAACACAAGAACACGGCTGCAAGAGAGCACAAATCAGTATTCAGCAATGGGTCTCAAACACGCACCATCCGGGCGGAGAGCACCCGCAACTGATCCGGATAACTTCTGAACGTCTGCTGCCGCCTTCCCGGCGCGTTACCGTCTCTGCTACCGCTGGGTCCGTGATGTTTGGCCAGAGACTACTGTTATGTGTCGGACGCAGCTCGGAGAACCGACCAGCGTTTGAAGGACCCAGTATGAAATAAGCAGAGCACGGTACAAAGGCTAACTGAATTTAATACATAACAGTGATACAAAATACAAAAGAAGGTGCGGTCTGGCGTGGTGCGCTCCCAGCAGCGCTAATGGTCCGGAGCCAGAAGCTGTTCGGACCCAAGGACCCCGCCGACACCCCCCAGGTGGCCGCAACAAACCGAGTCTGTGAAAGAAGGAACCATTATGTGAGTCCACACTCTACACACAGAGAGAACACTTAAAGGTGTACAAACAGCAAACACTTCCTGGCTTGATTACTAATCAGCTTCCCAACCTGCAGGCATGGAACATCCAGTTCACAAAACTCCACTGCAGTGGAAGCCGATACATGACTAACATACAGCTCAATATAATAAAGGTGTGAGGGACACCACATTTACTGACTGTATAAATGTTAGTCACAAAATCTAACGTACCTCAGGAAGTGTGCTGACGAGCGTGAGACCTCACCCCCTCCTCTTTCACAGACCGTGCATCAAACCCTGGACGTTCTCTGCCTCCACTGATGATGAGATGGCTCCCGAGACGACGATCTCACCCGTCTGGTCACAAGGTCGAGTCTCTGGCAAATACACACTGTGCACTCCAGTCTTAAATGCCACCATGTTCCAATCCATATAGATGCACCTCAGCTGTGAGTCCTGACGAGCCGCAGGTGATCAGGGTGAGGTCCTGATAACCTCAGCAACACAGCCACTCAGTCCCAAATGCAAGCCACCTGGAAGGAGAAACAAAGGACAGAAACAAAAAGGCAGCCAGGCTCCCCCAGCCATATAACAAAAATGCTGAAACCGACTTCTTCTGAAACTTCTCTGTTCTCTCACGACGTCCTGGATCAATAGAGCCTGAAATGTGGAGGTTTTAAGCTTGAAACAGGCTGATGACGCTGCCTGAGAGCGCTGCACGACGTCTCGCACCGTGAAAAGTCCTTAAAGCGACAGAATCACCTCAAAATCTCTCATCAGCTGTTAAAATTTTCACTGAAAACCAGCTTAATTTTTCGAACCATGTCCACTTCGATGTGTCTCACAGGTTTAGAAAAAATTTTGATCAAACAAAGCGCCAGTCTCTCAGCAACTTCTCAGACAAAGGAATTCCGACGAGGGGCTGGACGACTCCTCCCACAAGGAGTGCTCACAGGCGAATGACGTCACTGACAGGCGTGGAAAAACTCACGCATGCGCACGAGGGTGCAAGCATGTCTGACGTAAAAACATATGAATGAAATCCATATAGTTTTTGAAAAAAATAAAAAGGACCTATACTTTACGGACAGCCCTCGTATGTTTGCCTATTGACTTTTCTTTTGCTTCAGTATTCAAAGACGTGTGTCGTGTACAGCAGCCATTTTGAGTGAAAAACTGACTGTTCAATTGTTTGAATAGTAGCCTAAAGGTTTGAATTGTTTGAATATTGTTTTGAATTGTTTGAATAATAAATGCCATTGCTTTGAATATTTGGCCTTGGGTCTTGTGTTGAAAGTTGACCTGATTATATTATTTGGATGTTTTGTGCAAGTGTATAGATAAGTCAAAAATTCTGTAAAAGTAAATATGATATGCTAATATAACTTAAAAACTATTGGTTGAAATTTTCAGAAAAAATGAAATGCAATAAGTCAGGATAACTTTAAAATTCTAGGTTGAAAGTGACAGAAGAAGTTAATGTTACATGTTAACCAAACTTTAAAATTTAAGTTTAAAACTGACAAAAAATCAATGTAATAAGCAAGCTGAACTTTAAGGTTGTATGGGTCTCTTGAACTTGTAACTTATAAGTTGGACATGACTTAAAAATTTTAGAACATTAACTCAAAAATTATGTCGTAATTTTTTTGCCATTAAAATTTTGAGTTTACTGAACTTTTTCGGATTTACAGTGTAGAGCCTCAAATGAACATTCAATGAGCTGTGAGGTTTTTCAAATGGCCAGATGTTGCAGCTGCTACATACTGTATCAGCTAAATACATAAATCATGAACTATTCGCCTACTATGACTCAACCAGCTTTTGTGTAACTAACCTTGTCACCTATTAAAAATTAGCAGTTGTGAAATCCGTAGAGGTCAATTTGTTGAGTTACTGCATATGATAAATTGTACTCAGAAAGTACAACTGATGTGATATTCTTCACAAGATCAATTAAAACACTTCAAAATCCACCTGTATTGTTTTGCATTTTGAATTTCAGTCATATAAAAGGCTGATTTTTATACATCTCATCACTGAAATCTGCTTAAAAATAGCATAACAAAAATATTGTCTCGCAAACATAATCCCAATATCGTATATCATCTCATCTAGGGTTGGGTATGGAGAACCGGTTCTTTTCAAGAATCGCTAAGAAATTATTCGATGCACCAACATAGATAGCCTTTTTGCTTAATGATTCCTTTATCAGTCCTTCAGAGCGGCCGTTGTTTTTGAGGGTGTTTGTCGGGAAAATGATCATTTCTCTACGTTGATTGCAGACCCTGCAGCGGCTCTGTAATCAACCGTTTTTGTAGTGACTGTACTTGAAGCAACGAAGAAGTGCTCCAACCCGCAGCTTCGTTGGTTCTCTGCTTCACTGCTTTTCCGAAGCGGCAAGTCTGCTTCTTAACCCCTCTCAAAGCCATTAAAATATGTCAATCGTGAGTCACTTTTGTGTGGCTTAAAGTCACTAACTGGGACTCTTGTCTTGCTGCAGGCAAGAAATGAGAATCGTCCTCCATTGTGTTTGTACCGCTCCAAATGCTGCCCACTCTCTGTTGAGTCAAGGTAGAAACTTAGAGCCTGGTCGGAATTAATAACTTCAAAAATATCCAAAATAATTGTCCGTATTTTATGAATTACATCCTGACACGTAGCACAGCTGGCTGAGCTCAGCTCAGAGGTATGGAGTCAAGTTTCTGCCATTAATGTGTGAAAGTAAATGCTTTAGACAAAAACTAAAAGTAAGTCCCTTCGGCTGCTCCCTTGTTTGCACTCGGGGTCACCACAGCAAATCCAAGGTGGATCTGCATGTTGAATTGGCACAAGTTTTATGCCGGATGCCCTTCCTGACGCAACTCCACATTACATGGAGAAATGTGGCAGGGGTGGGACTTGAACCGGGAATCTTCCACACTGAAACCAAGTGCATTAACCACTTGGCCACCACCCCTGCCTTTTAGACAAAAACTAAAGATTTTGTTTATTTCTATTTATGTTCAGAAATCAAGGATCCAGTGACCATGTACAGATTTAGTTTATTCCTATTTATGTCCAGAGATCAAGGATCCAGTGACCAATTTCATATTTATTTTTAATACTTTTAGTACACAGAAATTTCACAAGAGGTATTGATAAGAGAAACGATAAGGAACCAGATGGATAAGCGGAATCGATAATGGCATCAATAGATAAAATCTTATCAATACCCATCCCTAATCTTGTCTACTGAGCCATCTACTCGTATATTGTCACACCCCTACTCCCTTCACTTTAGAGCTTAGAATAAGTATCTTGCATCTAGTAGAACCACAAACACTGCTTTCATGCTGTTCACTGAGTGTTATGTTTCCAACTTGTAGTTATATAATTTACAAAGAATTTCATGAGGTTGGTGACAGCTCTTTTCAATCTCACTAAATGTTAAATGAGATGGCCCAGTAAACTGCTAATGATAAGTGCGTTGTCCTGTTGGTAGCAATATGTAATTTTTAAATTAAGCTCATTCTCCTTAAAGTGAACAGGGCTCAGCCACAAAGTGGAAGCACACAGCAGAATTTTAGCTGATAAGAATTTCATAATGATAAGAATCAGAACTTTTAAATCAATTTAGATACTATTGTGCGTAACACACATTACTATCAATATATTCCTTACGACTGGTTAGATAATTTAGTAGTGTTAATTTCGTCAGATGAAACAAGACGAAATATGGTCATCAACAGCCCTTTTTCTCATGACTAAGACGAGACGATGAGGAGACAGCACAATGTTCTAAAAACACTGACTAAAACTGTTGAAATGTACGTTATTGTTGACAAATAAAAACGAGGCGAAAATGTTTTGCAAGAAATAAAAAATAAACACTACTACACAAGAAGAGACACAACATCCAGTCCAGCAATCGTGTTTGTGCCAGCAGTTCTTCTACTGTACTGTAGGCTACGTTACCTATCCTCTTGCTGCGCCCACTGATACCTTTACTTTAACATATTATGGCTACGATACACAGTTCTCACGAGCATTATAACAGCGTAATGGTCTGTTGCGTTGTTAAAATTAAAAAGTTACACTGCAGTTGGGCCGTCATGTTGTTTTTGAGAGTGTGTAAGGAGAAATAATCATTTCTCTGTTGATTGTGGAGCCGCTGGTTCTGATTAGAAGCACCGCGTCCACAATTAAAGATGTGAGTCGTGTCATGAATCACCTTTTCGGCTCATTAAAGTCTCTAAACGGGACTCTTTTTCTGTGAGAATCGTCCACGGCTTCACACAGACAGTTTTTATTCATTCGTCATTAACGTGCCTTTTTTGTGGGGCAGCCAACGACGCTGTTCTCTGCCGTGGACTGGAACATTAATATCTCCCGCTTCTCTGGTTCCTAAACTAAAGTTAGTGTCCGACATGAAAATAATAATGGTTGTCCATTCAGCTGCTCCCGTTTTGTGTTCGGGGTCGCCACAGCGGATACAACCAGATCCGCATTGATATTTGGCACAGATTTTACGCCGGATGCCCTTCATGACGCAACTCCAGTGTTACCTGGAGAAACACACACAGCCGCTGATGTTCCAAAGAGGTCTCCCATCCAAGTACTAACCAGGTCCTGCACTGCTTAGCTTCTGAGATCTGACGGGATCAGGCTTACACGTCATGACAATAATAATAATAATGATAATATCATCCTCTCCATGTCTGTGTGTGTTGTGGGATTTGCTCTGCGGCTCTCTGCTGAGTAAAGGTGGAAAGACGGATCATTCCGCAATCAATAACTTCAAAGTGAATCGCCGTTTTTAATCAAATGACACATCTTTCCAAACGCTGTAAAACAGACAGCATACTACAACCGACCAAAGCTGTATTTCCCCAAAATGAGACGCCCTCCGTTCTGACAGGGAGAACTTATCCCAGTGTCAAAGTCTCAGCACTTCGTGCAGCAGCGCTCCATGCGCGAGTATTGTATTGGAGGCTGGGGCCAAAGTCACATTTTACATTCTATCCCTCTGAATCTGCTCGGCTATAAGAGTCTAGCTGTAAGAGTTATATTATTTAACACCAGTTTTTATTTTATTTTATTTTGTTTTGTTGATGTTTCTAATAAATATAAAACATTAGAACAAGTGCATCATTTGTAAATGTGTAGTGAATCAACAAACAACAAACGTTTAGCAAAGCTGCATTGAAGATTCATTCATTCAAGATGTTGGAATGAATAAACAAAAATGATCTCTGAAACAAATAGAAAAAGACTAAAATGTTTTGACTAAAACTCGACTAATACCTTGAGTTCTCATTTGACTAAAACTAGACTAAAATGTTGAGACTTTCAGTCGACTAAAACATGACTAACAAAAATGATATGTGAATGACTAAATGTGACTAAGAATGAACTTTGACATAAGACTAAGACTAAATTGAAAAATGGGCGACAAAATTAACACTATAATTTAGTTATTTTTAAAGGTCAGATGTGAAGTAAAAAAAGCAATATTTCTACACAAGTATGTTTGTTTTACAGCAGCAGAAAGAAGACTCACACACAACTCATCTCAGCCGGATTTGAACAACAAACTCAAATGAAGCGTTTCATTTCACTTTATTAAAAAAAAATTTTTAAGTTTGAACATACATAAGATTGGATCATTTTTCTTTTCACCTCCACTACTACCTTTTAATATGTGATAATTTCAGGGGCATTTTAAATATGTGCTATCAAGAACAATATTTTTATTCAGGCAAAAAAAAAAAAATGTTTGAATTATTGTTCATGATTAACACAATCGCCAAACAGTACGTTAAGCAACAGTATATTATTCCCAATGGCATTCATCAGCAGGCCCAAATCATTAACTAAACACAGTTTATGTTCTACGATATCCAGTGTGTATCTGTGGATAAGGAGCTGGCATGCCAATATGTTGACCTGTTGAAGGAAGAAGGACTACATTTCTATAGAACTTCTCCCTCTAGTAGATACTCAAAGCATTTTATGATAATGCTTTCAAATGTCTTTTGTGTACAACCCAGAAACATTCAGTTTACTGCCAGATGGGACAAAAATGAGTAAAATAAACCAGAATGCATTCACATTTAAGAAACTCAAATCAGAGAATTTGGATTTTTTTTAAAGTGACTCAAAAAAGAAAGAAAGAAAGAAATAGTTGTTGATAACAGTCAATTAGTAACTGATTAATCAATGCAGCTCTAGGTCCTGTCCAATAAAAGTCAAACCCAGTTGTTAGTCTTTGTTATATTTGTCTTTTAATAAAAATCTAAAAATGTAGCTATCGACTGTATGTTGGTTCAGCTTTTCACCGTGGTATCGATTATCGATTTTTTTTCCAAGTATTGTATCAAAGTTAGAAATCCCACAATCATGATAACACTAGCGCCAACCCCAACTGACTTTTCACTTGATCAAATCCTGTTAAACACAAAAACAACAACAACAAACAGCCCGTGTGTGTGCGCACACGCGCATCTGCTGTGCAATTGCGCAACACCAAGTCGCCAAAGATATTCTGGATATACAGTAGTTCATCCGACAACCCTCTCACATGAGTTCAGTGCAGCCAACCTTGACCTATTTTTTCCTAAGTCAAATTGGGTTAGCGTGTAAATACAGGCCTTCAACATGCAATTACTCAACAAACACGCAAATCCAAAATATGTGGGATACAAGTTCACCTCATAACACTTTCACATGAAATCAGAGCCACTGACCTTGACCTAGTTTTTGGGGGGTCAAATCAGGGAATATTTATGTCAGTGAGAGTCTGAAAGCCTGGCCTTCTACTCTACTGTTCCAGTGCGGTGAGAGCAAATGGTCCATCATGACGACTCCCTTGTTACTTTCTGTTTCATGGCTATTTAATAAATAAATCAAACAACTGCACCACTTAATCATATTTGATATCCACATTTGGCACTGTGTCAAATTATTGAAGAGAACACTGGAGGCGGAGTTTGTCAACATCAACAGTGGTGCTGTCACTGATTAACTAGTGTTAGGAAAAATAGATAACTTGTGAAAAGCAACATCTATTTCTGGATGAGCGATAAAAGCTGTGTGACAGTGAATGATTTAAGTAATTATTATAAAGGCATACCATATATATTTGTAAAATCACATCTTTATGCAACAAAATAACAACACACCCTTTACACACTCATGCACTTGCATACATGCATGCACAATACAGATAAGATAGAAGTAGCTTGGCATTTACAGACAGAGCGGTGCCAAGCTCCTCATGGCACAGATGGTACAAAGACAGAAAGACAGAGAGAGAAAAGCAGAGGGAGGAAGAGAAAGAAATTCAGCGAGAGAGGTCTGCGACACCTCTCGTTCTCTGCCCACACTAAAGCTGCCTATTATCTAATCCTTCACACCATAGTTAGGGGGAAAGGGATGTCAGAGAGGCAGAGAAAGCAAGACATACAGTAGATGCCAGAAAAAGAGGGGGCAGTCATCATCATCACCACAGCGGCTTTCTGCTGGCAGCAACACAAGGCATCATTGTACTGGCTAAGTGAGGGAATGGCTCTCTCTCGCTCGCTCTCTCTCTCAGCTTAAATCTTGCTCAACCCTACCAAACTGGCCAGGCTGGAACCAATCAAAATGTGTGTCCAGACCAATAAAATAACTCACAATGATATGGCTCACCAATAAATCACAAGTGTTTTTAATTTTTAAACAGCTCATTTACAGTAGTGTTCAGAATAATAGTAGTGCTACATGACTAAGAAGATTAAGCCAGGTTTTGAGTATATTTGTTATTGTTACATGGGAAACAAGGTACCAGTAGATTCAGTAGATTCTCACAAATCCAACAAGACCAAGCATTCATGATATGCACACTCTTAAGGCTATGAAATTGGGCTATTAGTAAAAAAAAGTAGAAAAGGGGGTGTTCACAATAATAGTAGCATCTGCTGTTGACGCTACAAACACAAAACTATTATGTTCAAACTGCTTTTTTAGCAATCCTGTGAATCACTAAACTAGTATTTAGTTGTATAACCACAGTTTTTCATGATTTCTTCACATCTGCGAGGCATTAATTTTGTTGGTTTGGAACCAGGATTTTGCTCGTTTACTAGTGTGCTTGGGGTCATCGTCTTGTTGAAACACCCATTTCAAGGGCATGTCCTCTTCAGCATAAGGCAACATGACCTCTTCAAGTATTTTGACATATCCAAACTGATCCATGATACCTGGTATGCGATATATAGGCCCAACACCATAGTAGGAGAAACATGCCCATATCATGATGCTTGCACCACCATGCTTCACTGTCTTCACTGTGAACTATGGCTTGAATTCAGAGTTTGGGGGTCGTCTCACAAACTGTCTGTTTACTCTGATCAATCCACAAAATATTCCTCCATTTCTCTTTAGGCCAGTTGATGTGTTCTTTGGCAAATTGTAACCTCTTCTGCACATGTCTTTTATTTAACAGAGGGACTTTGCGGGGGATTCTTGCAAATAAATTAGCTCTACACAGGCGTCTTCTAACTGTCACAGCACTTACAGGTAACTCCAGACTGTCTTTGATCATCCTGGAGCTGATCAATGGATGAGCCTTTGCCATTCTGGTTATTCTTCTATCCATTTTGATGGTTGTTTTCCATTTTCTTCCACACATCTCTGTTTTTTGTCCATTTTAAAGCATTGGAGATCATTGTAGATGAACAGCCTATAATTTGTTGCACCTGCGTATAAGCTTTCCCCTCTCCAATCAACTTTTTAATCAAATTACGCTGTTCTTCTGACCAATGTCTTGAACGTCCCATTTTCCTCAGGCTTTTAAAGAGAAAAGCATGTTCAACAGGTGCTGACTTCATCCTTAAATAGGGGACACCTGATTCACACCTGTTTGTTCCACAAAACTGACAAACTCACTAACTGTATGCCACACTACTATTATTGTGAACACCCCCTTTTCTACTTTTTTGTACTAATAGCCCAATTTCATAGCCTTAACAGTGTGCATATCATGTCTTGTTGGATTTGTGAGAATCTACTGGTACCTTGTTTCCCATGTAACAATAAGAAATATACTCAAAACCTGGATTAATCTTTTTAGTCACATAGCACTACTATTATTCTGAACACTACTGTATATTTGGTGTGTTGTATCAACAGAACGACTGAAAAACTGTCAAAATAAAATGCTGAATAAAACTTTGTAAAATAAATGAAAAGCTGGTAGTTATAAGCAAGCCTGATACACAGATACTGACTGCTGTTCAGAGAGGGTGCAGGATCTCCGAGTTCTTCACACTCAGGCCATAGATATTGGATTAATTGATTAACGGATCCACCAACTGCTCTAAAAATTGCTGACTGTGAAAAAAAATTGCCCCTGGGAACTCTTTTTTTAATATTTCGCACTAACTGTTTAGGGTGCCGCCCAAAAATTTCAAGACTCACATGGTTTTATTTGATCATTTGTGGTCCGTGACAAACAAGATGGCACAACATGCCACATTTTGTGTGTGCGCATTGTTCACAAAAGCAATTCAGACAAAAAGATGGAGTGGCAGCCCATGAAAAATGTTGGTGACTAGGGTTGGGTATCGACAACCGGTTCTTTTCAGGTATCGTTAAGAAATGATTTGATCCACTGACATCAATAGTCTTTTTGCTTAACAAGTCCATTATCAGTCCTTCAGAGTGGCCGTTGTTTTTTGGAGGTGTTTGTCGGGAAAATGATCATTTCTCTACGTTGATTGCAGACCCTGCAGCGGCTCTGTAATCAACCGTTTCTGCAGCATGACTCTGCTTTGAAGCTTGAACCAGTGAAGCAGTGCTTCAATCCACTGCTTCATTGGTTCCTTGATTCGCTGCTCTTCAGAAACGGCAAATCCGCTTCTTAACCCCTCTCAAAGCCATTAAAATATGTCAATCGTGAGTCACTTTTGCGTGGATTCAAGTCACTAACTGGGACTCTTGTCTTGTTGCAGACAAGAAAGTAGAATAGTCCTTCATTCCATTGGCACAGCTCCAAACGCTCAGTGGCTCTCTGCCGAGTCATGTTGGAGTCTGGTCAGAATTAATAACTTCAAAGCGAATCGCTGCTTTAAATAAAATGACACCTCTTTCCAAAAGCTGCAATACAAACAATAAACTACAATCGACTAAAATAATTTTTCCTCCCAAAATGAGACGTCCTGCGTTCTTTATGAATTACACTGATGCTGATGTGCAGCACAGCCAGCTACAAGAGCTCAGCTCAGAGGTATGGAGTGAGATTCGGGCCAAAAATGTCTGAAAGGAAATGCTTTTGACAAAAACTACAGATTTTGTTTATTTCTATTTATGTCCAGAGTTTAAGGATCCAGTGACCAATTTCAATACTTTATTTACTGCTGACATAGAAACCCTGTAAAGCCTACATTTAGTACACAGAAAATTCACAAGGGAATCGATAAAGAATGAGATCGATAAAATCTTATCAATATCCATCCCTATTGGTGACACTGTCAATCGAACATGTGGAGATGGAGGCAACGAAATATGTTCCATATCAGCAAGCCCGGAGCCATCGCGAGGGAGGAAAATGATTACCCTGGCACTGGATGAAAAAAAAAAGACCATGTCAGAGTTGGCAGAATTCTGGTTGAAGTACCTGTTTGTAAGAACCACACTGTACATTCCCAAAGAAAAAGAGAAACCTGACAAGACAGAGGGCAATGTCTTTGATCTACTGATGAGTACCAGGCAGAAATACAACAGGCTACCAGATGAAATGTGAGTGGTGAATGTGATTTTCTTGACTCATTTAGGATGTTCTGCGTGGCCCAGTTGTGTATGCACAATGGACGTGTTCTGTTTGGCCACGGAGAAGCCGCTCCATCCAGTGGAACTAAGTTTTATGCGTAGACCGGCTGTGCGCACACAGTCCGATTATGCGCGCACGCTGCATGCATTCTGTTCGGCCACATAGTAGTTGCACGAACTGGATTTATTGTATTCTTCATCTTCATATTTATTTATTTATTTTTCTGAGGACCGCTGTGGAAATAAGTCTAATGTTGCCAGGCCTGCAACTACTCCTGTGTACGCAGCGACAGCAGGCTTCCACCTGTGTGGAGAAGGTGGACAAGGTGATCAGGATTTATTATTTATTTTCATTGTCTTTGAGCACATCAATGGAAGTTGAGATACATGGATCCTGGACATCATCAGACATGTAAGTTTGCCAATTTTTTTTAACCCCCCAAAAAATCCTGTTTGCGTCCATTGGATCCATGGATTGAGCCACGGCTCTACCATGAATAGCTGCCTCGCGGTCTTCATCAGCCAGCGCAACCCACTTCAATAACGCATTGTTCTGGTCTTCTGTCCAAAAGCAGCATTGACACGTTAACATTTAAATCAATCCTGGACATTTTTCCATGGTGTGAACTGCGGATTAACTGCAAAGATTACAGAAGTGTGATTTTGTGTCAGGGTAGCTTGATTTTAAAGTCGGCCAAAAAAAAAAAAAAAATCACAGTCTGTTCAGAAAAAATGCTGCTGCTTTGTTCAAACAGACTTAAAAAAAAAAAGGTTCTGAGTGTGTGCTGATCCAGTCTATGATCAGGACCTGAATGAACTCTGATCACTGAGGAAGGATGAATGCATTTATCCAGAAAGGTGTTTTGGAATTATTCTTGTTACCTTCTCACCAGACGATGGGGACATCCTCATCTGCCCCCCCCCCCCCCAAGAGTTAAAGTTATAAATTCAAATGGTTTTACACTTTTTCACTTGTATTTTTCATGTTTTTGACAAAGGCATTTTTTTATTCAGTGATACTGTTCATGTTCAGTTCTTTGTAAAAATTTAATGTTCTGCCCCAATCGATGACTGTAAAGTGATGGAAAACATGAAACAGTTACATTCTGATTGTTGATTTAGGTGTCCTATTGGGTGAATAATAGCTTAGTTCAATCTAAACCTTAATTTTTTTTTAACCAGTCCTTCAAACCATGTGTATTTTTTTTTTCTTTTTTGACCAACCCTGGCCCTCGAGTCCCAGAAAAGCCAGTAAACCAAAAAAATAACTACGGCCTTAATACTGATGTTCATCAGGGATGTATTCTGGCTCCTACTATAGTCCATGCTTATTGGGTAGGGTAATGGCTGGTGCTTTAGGTACCTTTGCTGCCAACGACAAGAGGATTGACCGAGACTTTGTGGATGATGCTGTGAACTTTGCACAAAAGGCTACGTGAGCAGTCAGAGTCTTTGGGTGTGTGGAGGACCTGGATCCAGACTTTCATTGACTTCCTGGATTTGCCCATCAGAAGGACCAAAGTACTTAGAGGCAAAAGAACATAATCCCCACAGAAGGGTAAACCCAGGATCAGTGGGTGAGGAACTTAACTGACAGGGAAACAGAGAAGAATGTCCTTTCCAAAAGATTAAACTTCTTAGTCACAAGGCAGCAACTTTCTATAATGACCCTTATTAGTTCAACAGAATGGGCCATAAAGAAGAATACCCCAGCTGTGGTAGAGCAGAACAGGCTCAAGGTCACAGGAGCCCTTTCCAATGCAAATGCACACCTTTCCATCATCACTTCCCAGTTAAGGAAAGTTCTGACCTCCTTGAGCAAAGACTGCAATATTACCATCCTGCCAGCCAATAAAGAGACATGCACTGTATATATCCTGTATATTACTCTGTGATCACTCCACTGCTCTGTGATTCCAACACTTCTGAAACCCTGAACCATGCCCCCACCAATAACTACAAGAATAAGGCTCTAGATTGTCTCCAACACCTACAGAAACAGGAAGTCATCAACTGCCAACAGCATTCCCACCTGCATCCTGGAAAGGTCATTCCCTACATCTACAAACTTGCAAAGATTCACAACAAAGGAGCCCCACTCAGAAACATGGTTAGCAGCAGCAACTTGGTCACATATGCTTTAAATACCAGGCTGCAAGATTTGTTCAAGTTTGATGTGCAACTGCAACCTGGATATATTTATTTATTTCACAAACATTATAGTAGGATTACAGGACAGAGACGTTGAGGGTGGTACTACAAACATGTGGCTATTATTTTAACACTGTTAGTGTGCTTCAAATGAGGTATTCAAAGTGATATTTGTTCAGTTTATGTAATAAAATAGGAAAAAATAATAATAGGAAAAAATAATTAAAATCACACCTGATTTTTTTGATAGAAAAGAAATGTTGAAAAGAATGACATTTCAAATTTGACTTCCTGTTGGCCCAGTGATCATCTATCTGGAGCCTATCCCAGCAGTCATAGGGTGTGAGGCAGGGTTCACCCTGGACAGGACGCCAGTCTGTCGCAGGGCCACATATAGATAAACAAACACATTCACACTTGCACGCACCCCTGTGGTCAATTTAAAGTTTCCAGTCCACCTAACCTGCATGTCTTTGGATGTGGGAGGAAGCGGTGATCAGGAGAAAGCCAAAAAAAAACCCAACAAAAAAACAAAAAAAAACCCACTCAATTTGTTTTCTCCATTTAGACTTGTCTGAAACTATAACACTGCAATGAAATCATTATTACAGTACAACTGTGAATACATTTGATATCTCTATAAAATAATAAATAAAAGTTTAATAATTTAATGAAATAATTTAATAAAATAATAACAATAATACATAATAATAATAAACATGTAAAAATGGATGGAAGGTTTTTTTGTGAGAGGTCACCTATGTCATGTGAATGTGGTTCACATCTGGATTTGATTTATTAAGTGTGTCCTCCTGGTTAAAAAGTGTTCAAATCCTTTAAAAAACTTGAGAAGAGGAATACTACAATCAGAAAAAAAACTTGTTATATAACATCACAAAAAAAAAAAAAAACTGTAGGTGGATGCAAATTCTTTCGCTGTCCACATGAACGAATTATACATACAAACAAGCCGAGATGGAACAACACAGGACAGGTCAATGTGCTCAAACATAGAGCATGCATACACACATGAAGCTGATGTTTAACAGAAAAGTTTTAGGGTCACGCTTCTGCTGCCTGTGCAAAAGAAATACGACTGAATGCCAGAGGTCAATGTCATCTTGTGTATCAATTGCAAGAACAACAGAAGAGATGGATGAAGGGGGCTACATGGAGAGGAGCAGCACAAACAGAACATATCTCCAATTCATGCAGCAGATTCCAGCTGCAAAAAAAAAAGTGTCACAGTGTAGTGTGCAGGGTTGGTTGATTGGTTAGCACAGATACACACAATCCTACAGTTTGCAACAGGAAATAACATTCGTTTCAGTGTTATGAGCAAAATCCAGCCACTCTGTGTGTGTACACACACACACACACACACACACTGGACAAATCCTCTGTGATGTCACCCAAAGGTTTTCTTAGGAGCAGATTTGAAGCTCAAATGGAGCGGCTCAAATGTTATTAACTCCTGGCCAAGCCATGAAAGGGGGAGGGCTTTCTTTCACCAAAACAGTAAATCTAGGCTTGCATCTCAGATGTACCTTCTGGCAAATTGTAGCTGAACTTTCAGGTCTTCTTTTTAATAAAATCCTCCTCTATACCACTTCATAATGAAGCTGTTTAATTGGGGATACAAAATGCAAAACATGCACTATGTACAATTTCTCCAATCACAGCCACAGAAGCCTCTACCTTCTTCTGGGTTGTCTGGGTGTCTTGGTGGCTTTCCTCACTCTTCTCCTTCTTGCATAGTCACTCAGTTTTTGAGAACTATCTACTCCACACAGATTTACCATAGAGTGTCATACTGTTTGTATTTCTTCATAACTGATGTAAATGAAGTTCAAGACATATTCAGTGACTTGGAAATGTTTATGTATCCATCCCCTGACTTATCTGAAGAAAACTGGCAATTAAACTGATTATTTACAGGTATTATACCGAAGGGGCTAATTTAATTACTTATGCAACCCATCATTTTGGCTTTTATACTTTTAATTAATTTAGGGGACTACGGATGGAAACTAGCATTGTGCTAAATCCGGCGTATTTACGTTAAATTGTGTGCTCTCTCTCTCTCTCTCTCCACACACACATACACACACAGTCTATACAATTGTACGTTCATTAATATGCACTGTCCCTGTCAAATAAACCAATAATGAATGAATGAATGAATTTATATCAAGTTGTAGAGATTTGCTTTCAGTTTGAGTCTAAGGAAGATAATTTAGAAATTTTATATTGAGACGCCTGATATACTTTTTGTATTTAAAATGTCATAAACAAATTAAAATGTAATAAGCCACTGTACATAAATAACTATAAAATATTGGTGTATTGTGTTTTATTTTTGGAGCTATATGCCCTGGGATAAGCCAAACACATAAGGAAATTAGCTTGATTTCAGCGGTTTTGAAATGTAAGCCTGTGAGAAATGTTGGCTTCCGTGGCATTACTTAAGGGACCTCTCTTCAGAGGCATTTCGGCAGGTGTACTGGAAATGACAAGAAGAAAGCAATTTTTTTACAGTTGGTATTACGTGTTTTTTGTGGTGTTTCACGTTGAATACGTCGAAATGGCAAACAGGTGTGTTGTGATAAGGTCCAGCAACACCAGTCGTGATGTTTATTCGGTGCACAGTTTTCACAAGGTTAAGATTTTTGAGGTAGAAATTGGAGCATTTTGTACACGCCTCACAGAAAGACTGCAAAAAAAGCAGCCAGCATAGTGTGAGAAACGGGCTTTAAAAAACATTTGGGTCTAAAGGATGCTATTCCTTCCATTCGTGTGACCAGCAGAACTCTCACGAGAAGCGTGGAACGGAACACGTTTTTTTCTTTTACACCATCACAGAATTGAAATGCGTCTCCCATGCTACGCTGCACTAAGCAACGTCAGGAGCCGGTGAGTACTGCAGAGAAAGAAACCATATAAGTTTATCCATGTGTTTATAAGTGTGACCACGAAGAGTTGGAGAGAAAGCAATGGCAGGTAGCAATGGTGGATGACTGTTGTGATCATAAAGAGAGAGCCAGCCATTTGTGTTAATAACGTGGATGTTTACTGGTTCATTGACTACAGACAGTCAACTGAAAGAATTAAGCAACACAAACGTGATGATGGTCATTTGATATTTATTGACCATCATGTGGAATACATACTATTTGGAAATTTTGAAAAGAGATAACGACGTTGCTTACATACGGAGCAATGTGGAATCGAAGCAGCACATACAGAGAAGTAAAATCAGCCGGGCACAGCTGACATTCTGGATATGCATTCATAACTACTTTGTTTTTGCTTATTCAGTCTTATATAGAAGTATTTGTTTTTTTACTACACCACAGTTTACAAAGGAGGAGGTGACAGAAATACATTAATCAGCAAAATATAAGAATTCGACTTTGAAAGCTATGTTACATTTGTATAAAAAAAAGCAACCTGGAGTGAAGGTATGCATGAAGTGGACTGAACCTAGCCATACGCTGCGCTTTGGGTAGCTAAAAGTCAATCCTCAACGTTATCTCACAATTCTGTATGAAAATGGCTATAGGATCTGCCTTGTATTTTTAAGATGCACTCTGGCTTATTTTAATTTTGTCAGCTATATCAGGGTCCACACAAGTTAAAGGCATGGAAGAAATGATTTATATTATTGTATAGAATTAAAAAAAAAAAACATTGTTGACAGGAGTGAGATATGCCCTGTAACCTTGATACTTAAGAAATACAAAGACCAGGTTATATGGTAAATCTCTGGAATAGGAAATTCTCAAAAACTGCGTGATCATGCAAGGACAGTGATGAAAGCCACAATACACCCAGACAACTCTAAAGCCCCCAGAACCCCCCAAGGGAAAAATCTTGGTTCCGCTCTTGCACCTTGCCAATGATTGTCCACTTATTTCGTGGGGGACATGTCGTGTTAGAAAAAGAATATTTTCAACACACCAACACAAAATAAACTACCTCCAGCCACTGCAGACATGTATGAGAAGTAAAAACAGGACACTAAAAAAAATACTATAGCATACACCGACAAACCACAGACCACATATATCCGGAGTCCACTGACAGAAATAGAAGACATACACAGAGGGACACTGACTGCCGACCTGCTCGTTTAGTGGACGTGTTGTCCACATGTCGCTTGATATCTTCCACTCCGCTTCTGTCTGAAATAAGGAGAAAAACACAGCACACAGCACACATTCCACAGCTCAGCTCCTTCTCTTCTGGAACTCCAGAGTAAGCTAACAGCAAACTCTCACCAACTCCTCAGGCAGGGGGGAGCCTCCAAAACTCTCGACCAATCACACAACGAGCTTTCTCACAAAGGCAACTCTCATTGGACAAAAAAAGTGATGGGCTCTGGTGTGAAGTAGGAGGAGATGTGCGGAGAGAAAATAGTGACAGTATATTTTTATTATCTCACCATTTATATTCCATTTGCGCTGCGTTGTCTAAATTATCTGAATATTATTGAAAAAGCCACATTGTGAGATTTTTTTTAATCTACATTTACTGATAAAGTGGTTTTCTGATAACCACATTAAAAATCCTACAATGCTAAACTAACCTACTATTTGCAAAAGTTAGGCATTCCCGTGACATACGTCACAAAAATTTCTATCCGTTTTCTCTGTAAGACACAGACTGATCTGGTCTGTACTCCTGGAGACACGTCCACACAGTCCAGTTTACATAACTCCTTCTATCCATCCCTTCCTGAAGGGGGCGTGGCAACCTGCAGCTCCTTTTCCATTGGTGGCATCATGGATTTGCTAGTGTCCGCCATCTTTGATGTACAACAAGGTGGTGGCAACCGTTGAGCAAGGCGCAAAACGGGAGTTATATACGGAGTTGTCGGTATTCTAACAATTCTGTTCGAGTGCCAGGAGTGGGCAGTGGGTCTTTACAGCGTCTTTACAGCGAAGAACCACAGTATGCTGTCTTTTGAAGAGGACAAGGAGCTGCCACATTTGGGTTTGGGATTTGGCCAGAGTTCTTGCTGCCACTGTAGCTTGGGGACTGTGGGCGAAGGCTGTCCCATGGCAAGTCAGCCACCAGGGATGGCTTCTTAACAACGGAGAAACTTCCTGAACATATTTCACCTCCATCGTCACCTCTGCCGGCCATCTTCAGCACCTGCACCGCCAGGTTGTGCGTCGCCTCGCGGAGGTTGTTCCCGTTGATGGGCAGGATCGTGTCCCCGACCCGCAGAGCTCAGCTCTGGTCAGCGACGAATCCCGGGAAGATCTTGGAGATGAGGATGGATATGTGGTTTTCCCGGCCCCCTTTAATACTGATCCCCAGCCCGCCGGTCTCCTGCTTGACCACCCAGACCTTCCGCACCACTTCTGAGGAGACGTCCTGACTGACTGGGAAGTGGCCATGCCAAGACCCGTAGCTGGACCTGGGACTTCTGCAACTGGAGCCAGGGCTGCCTTAGTCCAAGTTCACTGGGTTATCGGGACATTGCTGTAGGGATCGATCCCCCACACTCTGTGATCTTTTCTCGATATCTGGCCTTGTCATTGCCACTTAATTCACAATAAATCTTAGAATAACTACACATCACCATGCAATTGTATACATCAAAAATGGCAGACACGGGCGAATGGGGGAGGATCATGGGAAATAAGAATTAAAGCAACAAGAACAGAAACAGTTTCCCAGAATCTTAAGGTAATTTTTGGCTGGAAATAACATATGCTTAAGACCCCCAGTGTCCTTCTTTTTTCCAGAAGAGATGCATAATGGAAATGTGTATATTCGTGTATGAGATTGCGCAGCTGCTTGATGAGCTCTGTGCAACTGTTATTTTCTCTGATTGACGCGCGTTTCCCTGCAAAATCCTAATCAATCACTGTCTCCATCTTGTGGATAAAGGTGTGTACTGCACGCTTCTCTTTCCCGATGGAACACTGAGCAAATGAGATGTTTGTGTGAATCCGTAGGGGACTTTAACCCATAATCTTTCACACCCTGAAGCACTTAATAACACACCGGTGCCTTGCCAACCACATGCATTCTACAGATGCTGCTGTGACAAGCAAGGTGTTTATTTCAATGTTCTGAGCAGTTCTAACTTTTGATCACTCTTAAGGAAGAATCATATTTATGCTTTTTTGTTTGTTTTATATATATATATATATATATATATATATATATATATATATATATATATATATATATATATATATATATATATATATCAAATGCAAGTCACAGATTTAAGGTACAAAAATAGTTTTGTTTTTTTGACACCCTCCCCCCATAGCAAAAACCAAACAAAACCCTATAACATGCCCGTATATAGAGGGGGTTCAGGAGGTTCAACCGATCCCCCCCCGAGAATTCTGCTGATTTTTTCTGATCTGGATATCAACGTTATGTATTTTCTTTTCATTTATATTAAGCAACTAGCACTAACTGTTACACAGCTATTATCACACACCCTCAAGTTTCAATTTCCTCTGCCAGAGTAATCCCTTAAGTGATGAAAGGGGAAACTGCTAGATAAACTTTTCCCATGGGGGTTGAGAATTTTTGCTCCCTGGTCCCTATCCTCATCTGATATCAAAGAGATTAGTAGGCTTGTAAATACCCATGTAGACACACAATTACACTTGTCTGGTTTGTAAAAACATGTTTGTATGTATAAGCTGAGAAATAAAGGGAGCTTCTCCTTCCTGTTGCAAATACTGTAAAGGTGCAAATATTCGCGTGGGATTTATTATGCGAATTTCGCGAGTTAAACAAGGTCGCCAAATTAAATACCGCTATTTTAATACATAACGTATATATACGTACATATTCATAATGTAAACGTGAATATTAATACTGCTAAATATGAGGTCTGTTAGAAAACTATCCGACCTTTTTATTTTTTGCAAAAACTATATGGATTTGAATCATGTGCGCTTGCATCAGCCAAGCTTGAACCTTCGTGCGCATGCGTGAGTTTTTTCACGCCTGTCGGTTGCGTCATTCGCAACCGACAGGCAGGTAAAGTTTGCATTAATGTTATCTTGGTTCTTCCTGGGTGGTTCTTATGGCAACTGATCCAATCCCAAGCAAGGACTATTTGTATATAAAAATGTATTTCCTAAAATGATACATTTTGGGTTTCAAATGAAATTTATGTAGCTTTTTACCCCTTGAAATCCTCAAAAAGCTTCTGCTTCGGGGGGATTCGCCCCCCTGAGCCCCCCACGAGGGTGTTGGCCCTCGACCCCACCGGGGGCCCTGCAGCCCACTGGACCCCCAACTCAAGGATTTGAACCCCCCCTTTCACATTCCTATATACGGCCCTGTATAATTACCCTTGACTCCGTCCCTCCTCCCCAACCCATGAGCCTCTAGTCTGTATAAGTAAATTAAAATTAAATGAAAATAGAATCCAAAACAACTGACAACCAGAAGTCAAAACCATAACACACAAACTTATAGACATGTGACAAATTACAAATCTGACTAAACTAAAATACAAAAAATAAAAATGAAATACAAGCCCTATTAAGTAAAAGTACTGAAATTAAAATCTTCACCTGTATAACTATTATTACAGTAGCTGCTCGCTCTGTAGTAAAGCAGCATGATGTAGTCATGATGTAGTTGGTTGTTTGTGGATTTAAAGAAAGTGTTTAACAGAGTGGTAAGAGAAAAAGGTGTGGTATTGTATGAGGAAGTCTGGGGTGGCAGAGAAGTATGTGAGGGAGGTGCAGGATATATCCAAGGACAGTCACCACACTGAGTCGGGTGTGCTTGATGTTCCTTGGTATAATTAGAATTCCTGAAGAAGCCCATGTGGCTCTGCGGGTCAGGCCCACATTTTACAGCTGCATCATTACGAGTCACATGGGCCTCGTGGGGGCTCGGGAGGCGGCCCACAGAGGGGGCTTGAATCCTGTGTATACCTGCTGGCAGGTCAAGTTTAATGTTGCCATTTATAAACAGAAATCGAGACGAGGCAGCTTTTCAATATTTTTCCATGTTTTTGCCAAATTTTTTTCATGTTTAATATTTTTGCACAACACTGTATTATATAATAGTGCATAAATATGTCATTATGCTTATCCATTATTGTTTTCTTTTAATTTCTATTGCGTGATGTGTTTAATGTGCGTTTTTTTGACTAAAATTTGGTATTGTAAAGCAGATTGAAATGTATTTATGTAAATCTGTCTGTATAAAGTTGTTGTCGTTGTTCATCATCATCATCATCACCATCTTGTTGTTATTATTATTATTATTATTATTATTATTATTATGCATGTGTACACAATTTAAGATGAGCTAAGAGGCAGTCCCCCCACCATCACCCCTTCAAAAAAACATACACATCCACAGATTATAAAATAAGTCCCAGTGATAGTTGTTTGCATACAAAATTATGTTACGAAAGCTCGTCTGTCATGGCATTGCTGTGACATTTAAGTGAAGATCGTGGATGTTCCGTGTTAGAAACTGTGGTCAGTTTTGGAACTGTACAGGAAATTCAGTTTTGGTTTGATGAATATGTACAGGTTCTTCACACTTTGGCTAAAGCCATTCAGTCCCCCCCCCCCCCCCCCCGACCCCCCAAATATGGTCCTTTTAAAAATGTTTTCTTTGCCTCTCACATGCCTTGAAGTTCATCACCATTTCCCCACATCATTTAGGTCCTTCAGACTTTTTTTAATAAATAGTTCTGGGGAGCATTAGCATGACTAAAACCCTTGAGCTTTCTTATTTTCAAAGATCTGAATATTTTTACATGTAATTTACATGCTAAATAGTCACTTACTTACCTCAAGACCTGTCAAGGTGTACATCATCTCTCAGTTTTGCGTTCCTGGAGGTGTTCAACATTTGACATTTCCTGTTTCACTGTGGACTCAAAATTTGGCATTTCTAGTTTCAGTGTCAACTTGCCACTGAATTCTCGCGAGATCTCCACTATTGTCGATCCGGGAAGTGTTGATCCAGGAAGTGTCGATCCAGGAAGTGTTCAACATTTGACATTTCCTGCTTCACTGTGGACTCAAAATTTATCACATGATGGTCTAGTAAAGCGTTGGGCTTGAGAGAAGAGGATTTTCGGTTCAAATCCCAACCTTACCGGAAAATCACTAAGGGCCCTTGGGCAAGGTCCTTAATCCCTTGGTTGCTCGTGGTGTGTAGTGAGCGGCTTGTATGGCAGCACCTTCACATCGGGGTCAATGTGAGGCATTATTTGTAAAGCACTTTGAGCATCTGATGCAGATGGAAAAGCGCTATATAGATGCAGTGTTGTGTGTTGGGGGTGTGGCTGGATGTTTTGGTGTTCTTTTCTTTTCTTTGCTGTTCAGGTGGCATGGAAACTGATTTGTCTGTGGAGAAGGTGCTGGCTGAAGAATCCTCACCCTCATCAACATCATGTGAAGCACCTGTGACTGGTGCTCACATGCAACCTTGAAGACTTTCAGCTGAAGCAGATAATTGGATGGCGTTCTGCTTTTAAGGCATGTGTGATTCAAGCAGAACTGCCGGGAACTCTACCTTGTGATGTCCGTTTGTGAGACGCTGAGGACCGCACCTGGGTTTGACACATCGAGCCGTGAAGCAAGGAAGGGTGAGGACACATGCTGTCAGCACACATTAAAGGTAATTAAGTATTTGACTAATTGTTGATAGTAACTTGGTGTTTTGTTACACAGTATACTTGAATTGTGATGAGAATTGTGCAGCTTGCTTCTCACTGCTGTGGCGTGCAGGATAAGTGATCCTCCACCTGTTGTGAGAAGCTGCTCATTTGCATAAAGATAAAAAGTACAGACCTGAATGTGTTGCTGATAGCGTGTGTCTTTTGAAAGACATTGTTGTAACTGCTGACTTACCTCACATCTTCTTTGCTTCACAGAGAGTCAGTTTGTCGTGTCCACCTGGGGGGTGTTTGTCTGGTGGTAGTGGGTCCAGGAGCGCCGGACTTCTCTCCTTGCGGGCGCTGGAGAGCGTGCCAGCAGTCACTCCTCCAGAAGGACGTTGGTTTTGGTTTTGTACATTTTATTTAGGCACAGGTGAAAAATAAATTGTTTTTGTTGTTGGAACCGCTTTCTGGTTATTTTTAGCGCTGGGTCCTGTCTGACGCAGGTTTGCTCCTCAATCCGCGTCGACACATAACAGTAGTTCCCGGCCATTCCATAATGGACCCAGCGGCAGAAGCGGTTCCTTTTGTCGAAAAAGTTCAAGAACACTTGGAGAACATACGGGAGCAATCTCGCGAACCAAATTAAACAAACAGACGCCCGTGTTACGGAGCTTGCAGCGCAAGCTGTTCTGCTTCCTGCTGCTCCAGCTGCGGCACTATCGATACCGGTGCCGATAACTCCGTCACCCACAGGTTGGAATGCCGCAGTTTTACGAGGCGTATTTGTAGATGGGTTGGGTGAGTCATTGAAAGACGAGCTGGTAGTCCGTGACGAGCCAAACGAATTAGATGAGCTAATATCGTTGGTGATTCGTCTAGATGATCGGATGAAGGAGCGTGGACGCAAGAGAGGATGTCCATCAGAGCGGGTTTTTTCGTCTCGGGGCTTTCCCCGACACAGATCTGGGCCGCCTCTTCTTTGCCCCACTGAGGCTCCTCCGAGGGACCTCTGGCTCCTCCTGTTGACGAGCCCATGCAGCTCGGACGAGCAGAGATTACTGTATTGCCCCGACATGTAAACGTCAAGAGAAATAATGGTGACGTGTCTCCAAGTGTTCCGGGACAGGCAACATAACACACATAAAAAAATTTTTTTAAAAATCTAGCACGGGTAAATGTTTTTTTCCTTAAATAGGGGTTATAATTGTATGGGGAGTCAGAGGCGTATCTGGTGGAGTGACTGTTAGGCGGTTGGAAGTCCGCCTGAGCTCACGTCATTATTACTTTTTTGTGTTTTTAGGTATTTTCTGTTTGGGTTGTTGGGTCGTTTTATTTTGTTGTTTTTTATTTCTCTACATCCCTAACCCCAACCTCACTTGCCCCAAGACCGTTTGTCTTGTGGGTGGTGGGGTGGTGCAGGTTGGTCACGCTGAGCATTCTCAGAAGACCTCTGCACCTAGGGGGGGGGGGTGTTAGAGGCGGTTTTTTTGGTTTGGTTAGGGCCCGGTTCCACTCCAGCCTCGGTGAGCCTTTGTACCGTTCGTCATTGGTGTTGCCGGGGTGTGGTGCAGCGGAGACTTACCTCAGTCGGAGGGGTGGGCCGATCGCCATTTCGGTAGTTCCACCCCTCCCGAGAGGCTGGGGTATGGTCGAGTTGGGGCACCGGACGTATTTCCGGTTCTCTGCTGCGCCTTGGGGTTGGAGCTGGGTTAGTTTTTTTTCTGTTCCCTTCTCCGGCTTGATATTTTGAGCCGTTCGCCAAAATTGAGCCGCCGAAGGCTCTGGGAGGGACCTGGGGTCTTTCGAGGTGCCGGGGAGGGTAACAGGGTTTACAGTCGTTTTATATCCCCCCGGGGTTGTTTTTGGTAGTCCTCCGGGGGTTGATGTTTGATTTTATTCTGTTTCCTTCCGGGTTCCACCTCCAGGGTTGATGGGACGGTCCTCTGGGGGGGAATTGGCTTGGGGCCAACTGGCCAAGTGTGACCGGGTCTGGGGTTCCGGGGTTGTGGGGAGGGTACCTCCTGGGGTTGATGGTACAGTCCCCTGGGGGGCGCCGTTTTGCTCCATATATACCTGGGGACCTGTGTGGGATCATGGTTCTGGCTGTTCCTCCTGGAACTGGCGATGAAGGCCTTCTGGGGGGGGTTGGACTCTGCAGGTCATTCTGGGGGGGGTTGTTTGTTATTTTTCTTTTATGCATTTCTGTTTGTATTGTGTTTGTGGGGCTGTGTTGGGTTTTGGCGTTTGGGAGTTTTTCTTTTCTTCCCGGGGTTTGATGGGACGGTCCCCTGGGGAGGTTTTGGGTGGGTTTTATGTTTTTTTTCTGTGTGTTGGAGTGTATTGGGGAATGTTTTGGGGCTTTGTTGATTCCAGCCGGCCTTCCAGCTGCGGTGCCTGTCCTGCTGTCTGTGGTGGACCTTGGGAGCGTGGTGCTGTCTACTTCCTGACGTGGACCCTGGAGGGAGGTGCTGTTCTCGGGTCGGGTCTGTTCGGTCGCCGGGAGGCTTCCCGTTGATGGGGGGGTACTGTTGTGTGTTGGGGGGTGTGGCTGGATGTTTTGGTGTTCTTTTCTTTTCTTTGCTCTTCAGGTGGCATGGAAACTGATTTGTCTGTGGAGAAGGTGCTGGCTGAAGAATCCTCACCCTCATCAACATCATGTGAAGCACCTGTGACTGGTGCTCACATGCAACCTTGAAGACTTTCAGCTGAAGCAGATAATTGGATGACGTTCTGCTTTTAAGGCATGTGTGATTCAAGCAGAACTGCTGGGAACTCTACCTTGTGATGTCCGTTTGTGAGACGCTGAGGACCGCACCTGGGTTTGACACATCGAGCCGTGAAGCAAGGAAGGGTGAGGACACATGCTGTCAGCACACATTAAAGGTAATTAAGTATTTGACTAATTGTTGATAGTAACTTGGTGTTTTGTTACATAGTATACTTGAATTGTGATGAGAATTGTGCAGCTTGCTTCTCACTGCTGTGGCGTGCAGGATAAGTGATCCTCCACTTGTTGTGAGAAGCTGCTCATTTGCATAAAGATAAAAAGTACAGACCTGAATGTGTTGCTGATAGCGTGTGTCTTTTGAAAGACATTGTTGTAACTGCTGACTTACCTCACATCTTCTTTGCTTCACAGAGAGTCAGTTTGTCGTGTCCACCTGGGGGGTGTTTGTCTGGTGGTAGTGGGTCCAGGAGCGCCGGACTTCTCTCCTTGCGGGCGCTGGAGAGCGTGCCAGCAGTCACTCCTCCAGAAGGACGTTGGTTTTGGTTTTGTACATTTTATTTAGGCACAGGTGAAAAATAAATTGTTTTTGTTGTTGGAACCGCTTTCTGGTTATTTTTAGCGCTGGGTTCGCTCCTCAATCCGCGTCGACACATAACATGCAGTCCATTTACTTCCCGTTTGGGCCTCCCTGTAGTAAGCTTGCGCAGCTTGTGCGTCGCTTCGCTCTCATTATTAACACAGTCGTTATACCCATAGTTCACAGATCAAGGTTCCTTTGTGAAAGGCTGATCACCCCAACACACTCCCACATGCACAAAAATATCTTTATCCTTACCTGTGTGAAAGCTGATGTCTGGCAGCTTGTTTCGTGTTTGGGAGACGTGGATCGTTCTGTGTCTCGCCTTATTTCTCTTTATCTATTTATCTCTCCTTTGCTTGCTGGCTCTCTCTCTCTCTCTCTCTCTCTCTCTCTCTCATGCGCACACACACACACACACACACACACATCATGATTCAGTGGTCATAAACATGATGGTTTTTGCAAGAAGTCAACACGGCGCAAAGGGCAGAGAGATAAGATTTGATGTGTGAGGATCACAGCTCCACAATAAAAACCTGGCAACACATCACAACTCTCATTTTGAAGACACAGCCTTTAACAGAGAAACTGATTTACTGTGCCATTCAACATTTTTGTTTAAAAAAGACATCCTTTTCAAATACGGTCTGACTTATACATTGTCAGTCGGTGACAGTGTGTGATAATGATGTTGCCACTTATCAGTGGATGATGCATTCTGTCCTCTGTGGGTTATTAAAGAGTGCCTCCACGCTGTGACTTTAATGTGGCCATAACATGAATGTTCTCCTTATGGCCCAGTCACACTGCACTTAACGAAGGGTGACGAAGACCTGACGAAACAAGAAATCTGGACCTTCGTTGACTGTCGTTGGCATTGTTTAACCTTCGCGCAGCCTCGTTCCTGCAGCAGGCGCTTCGTCAGGATTTTTAAACTGTTGAAAATTTTGATGAATAAAGAAGGTCATAAGTGAAATAAAAAATAATAATAAAATTTACTGATGCTTCCACGCAGGTATTTCATTTAAAGGGGCTGCTTTTTTCCACACCTTTTCAGCAAGCTCATTTAAGTAAACCAGCAACTGTCTGAAAACCAGATTTGACATCAAAAACTCACTCACAGACAATAAACTGTGGTACAAGTACTTGCCAAATCTGTACCACCTGGTAGATCTTTTCTGACAACTGTCAGATGTTTCACGCGTGTAATTCCACGCATATTCAGAACAGATCTGGCAGGTGGTACGGATCTGGTACTGAAAGACATGCCTCCCATAGGCATTATTTCTTACAGCTGAAGCAAGAGACACAAGACTTCTGTTACATATGTCACACCAATCTAAGACTTGCCATTTTATGCTTAAATTTAGTGAAAAGCAGGAGACTTTCTGCATGCTGTCACAGTTTAATGTCAGCACGAAACCCCAACTTTATGTACCTGCCCAGGTTATCCTAGTGAAATATTTCTAATAAAATCTATGAAATTTATCTTTTACTTATCATTGTTATTCTAACCCTAACACTAATGTGCATTTCACTCCAAAACATGTGTTGCACCTGTGCATTGAATCTTGTGGAATATGCACAGAATATCATGCTTCACTTGTTGTGTGATATCATACGAAACATGTTATTAGAATATGTTGTAGTGCCACTTCACTTAGTTGTATATCGACCCTGAAGCTCATCGATGACCACGCTTATATTCGGAATCTGTAGCGTGACGCAGATGAGAGTCAACGATTCCCCTTAGACAGAACACCAGCCCATCATGGGTTACTCCCCAGCTGTAGTCAGTACCCATTTACACCTGGGTGGACTGGGATAATGCAGATGAACTGTCTTGTTCAAGGGTACAAACAGGTAAGGTGAGCAGGAATGGAACCCAGATCTAGGAGTTGTTGCCTCAACTCCAACAGTATGTTACCTGCTCTGCCAGTGCTACCACTGCTACATTAAAATAACCCCTTTAAGGAGTCACCCAAAGTGCTATAATAGTTGTACATACATTTATTTCAAAATTTACCTTAAAAATGATTGAGATTTTGTCCTGTGATCCACTGTAAACTTATCTTTTTAAAATCTCAACTTTGTAGAGACAATTTCAGTCAGTCCATTTATTTATTTAAAAAGCACCAAACCACGACAAGGCACTTTACATGGATAAGGTCTAACCTAGCCAAACCCCCTGTCTAAACACATAAGTGGTAAGAAAGTGACAGTGGTAAGAAAAGAAAAAAAAAAAACTCCCTTTGGTGTTTTTGAGGAAGAAATCTCAAGCAGACCACGCTCAGAGGGATGGCCCACTGCTTAGGCCATTGCAACAGTTACAAAGTTACAAGCCATTACAAAGAGTATAGATGTGCAAAGTCCATCTTAAGGCCGAGCCCACGAGTCCCAGGTCTAGAGTTGGATGAGATGATTCAGAGTCCTCGGCAGGGTAAGAGGCTAATCTTGACCAGAGTTTTAGTATTTCAATGACAGCATGTCCTTCTTGATCAATAGTCTTTTATCTCATGGTGATGGCGCACTCTCTAAAAGGTGGATGATGTCACAATTCTATCTGTTGCCTCCAACTCCATCAGTTCCTAGTTATGATCCTGAGATTCTGGTGGATCTTTAGGATGAAATCTTGTTGGGTGTTAATTTGGCCATCCATCCTGAATAACATACTGTAGTATATATGGTTTCAAGACTATTTTGGTAATAGATTATATCGTACCATGAATCATTAATGATGGTTTCAAGGAGGAACATATCTCAAGGAGATCCAAAATTCTGCACCAGAAGCCTTGTATGAATTCTTTAGGGGTTTTGTTCTGTTCTTAAGGCACTGGTTCTGGAGGTATGCCTTAAAGCAGGTAGGTCCTTAAAACTACAGTGAGTAGGATTTAGAGTCCTCGACTGGTGAGACTCCAGACTGGATTATGCCATCACTGGTCAGAGTATTGTATCCCCTTCATGTTTTCTGTTATTTGGTGATGGGGATTCATGATGGGGATTCATGCATGGATTCATTCATTAAGATGCCAGGCTTTGTGGGGGGTGGGGGGTGGGGGCTTGGTGGTCGGGTCTACTGCAGTGGGACTCAGTCGGGCTCAGCTCGAAGAAACAACACAGAGTCTTCTCCATGTGGACTCACTACCTGCATGGTGTCAGAGGGTCTGGTGCACTGTTCTCTTGGCAGTAGACGGGGGAAATGCCCACACTGACTGACACTCGGTTATAGAACGTAACTCTGGGAATGTGGAATGTTACCTTTCTGGTGGGGAAATAGCCTGAGTTTGTACAGGAGGTTGAGTGTTACCAACTAGAAATAGTTAACCTCTGGAACCAAACTCCTGGAGAGAGGCTGGACTTTCTTTTTTTCCAGAGTTGTCCAGAGTGAGAGGCACCAGGCGGGTGTGGGGATACTCACATGTCCCTGACTGAGTGCCATTATTTTGGAATTTTCCCCATTGAACGAGGTGGCTGCCTCTATGCAACTTTGTGTTGCAGAGAGGAACCCGACTATTGTTTATGCATATGCACCAAACAGCAGTTCAGAGTATCTAGCCTTCTTGGAGACTTTGACTGGCATTCTGGAAAAGGTTCCTGCTGGAGACTCCTTGATTCTACTGGGGGACTTCAATGCTCACGTGAGGGGAGTGATTGGAAGGAATGGCTCCCCTGATCTGATTCCAAGTGATGTTTTGGTTTTGGACTTCTGTGCTGGTCATGGATTGTTCATAACAACACTTTGTTTGAGCACAAAGGTGTTCATAAGTACACGTGATACCAGAACACCCTAGGTCAAAAGTTGATGATTGATTTTGTAATTGTGTCATCAGACCTGCAACCGTGTGTCTTTGGACACTTGAGTGATGAGAGGGGCGGAGCTGTCAACTGATCACCACCTAGTGATAAATAGGCTCAGACGGTGGGGTAAGCCGCTGGGCTGACCTGGAAGACCTAAACGAAACTTCTCCCAGATCCCAATGGAGGTCCAGAGTGGTCCACGTTCAAGGCCTCCATTGCTGAGGCAGCTGCTTTGAGCTGTGGCCAGAAGGTGGTCGTGCTTGTCATGGCGGCAACCCGTGAACCTGCTGGTGGATGTCAGCACCAAGGGAAGCTGTCCTTCTGGCCTCCCGATACCTGTCTGCTGGAATCGTTGGACAGGTATCAGCAAGCCAGAAGGACTGCAGCCTCAGTGGTGGCTGAGGCAAGAACTCAGGCATGGGAGGAGTTTGGAGAGTTTGGAAAATTACTTTTGGTCAGCTTCAAAGCAGTTCTGGCAAACTGTCAGGTACCTCAGTAAAGGGAGGCCGTTCTTGGCCCAGCTATGTTCAGCAGGGGAGGAGAGCTGCTAAACTAAACTGAGGATATCATCAGGCGGTGGAAACAACACTTTGAAGATCTCCTCAACCCTACTGACATGTCCTCCATTAAGGAGGCAGGGATGGAAGACTCGGGCGGATCTGGTGCCATTACCCTAGCCTAGCGGACGTCACAGAGGTAGTCAAAAAAACTCCTCAGTGGCAAGTTGCCGGAGGTGGAGGAGATTTATCCTGAGTTGCTGAAGTCTCTGGATGTTGTTGGGCTGTTATGGATGACACGCTTATACAGCATTGCATGAAAGTTGGGGACAGTACCTCTGGATTGGCAAACTGAGGTGGTGGTCCACATCTTTAAAAATGGGGACCAGAGAGTGCATTCCAGTTATAGAGGAAACACACTTCTCAGCCTCCCTGGGACAGTCTATGACAGAGTACTACAGAGGAGACTTAGATCATTAGTCGAACTTCAGATTCAGGAAGAGCAATGTGGGGTCTGTCCTGGTTGTGGAACGATGGAGCAGCTCCTTACCCTTGCAAGGATATTGGAGGGGTCTTGGGAGTATGACCAATCAGTCTACATGCTTTTTGTGGACTTGGAAAAGGCATATGATTGGGTCCCTCAGGGTATCCTGTGGGGAGTGCTGTGGCAGTATGGGGTACTGGATTTGCTGCAATGTGTGATCCAGTCTCTATATGACAAAACTGGGAGCTGTGGTCACATTCTCTGCATTACATCAAACCTGTTTCCGGTGGCAACTGGACACCACCAAGGCTACCCCCTGTCACCAATCCTGTTTGTGATGGTCATGGATACCCCAGGGGAGAGTTACTGCCCCAAGTGGAGGAGTTTAAGTATCTCTGGGTCTTGTTCACGAGTGGGGGTAAATTGAAGTGGGAGATCTGTAGACGGATTGGGGCAGTGTCTGAAATTTTATGTACATTGTACCGGTACATGGTAAAGAAGGATCTGAGGTGGAAGGCGAGATTTTCAATTTACCAGTCAATTTATGCTGCTATCCTCACCTATGGTCTTGAGCTTTGGGAAATGACTGAAACAAATGGCAGAAATGAGATTCCTCCATCGGGTATCTGTATTTACACTCCTGGACTGAGTGAGAAGCTAAATTATCTGGGAGCCACTTGGAATAGAGCCCCTACTTCTTTGCATCAGAGGGAGCCAGTTGAGGTGGTCCAGACATGGAGGATGCTCCCTGGTTTTGTCTCCCTAAGGAGGTCTTCCAGGCATGTCCAACTGGAGGGAGGCCCTGGAAAAGACCCAGGACATGCTGGAGAGATTATATTTTCCAGATGGCTTGGGAACACCTCTGGATCGTTGGGAAGAGTTACAGGACTTCACTGAGGGTAGGGAAGTGTGGGGTGAGCTGCTTGCTCTGCTGTCACCACTGCCTGGACCCGGATAAGTGGCTAAAAATGAATGAATGAATGAATGAATGATTCATGCTCCTTTGCCTTCCCTTGTAATAAGCAGTATTACAAGGGATGATCCTGCATTTCACAAAGATGAGGGTTCTCGAATGTGTTAGTGTGCACTAGATACCAGTAGACAGTGTATAGGGGAGCAATCACTGATGACTCTTCTTATTTGTACAGTCTTCTGGCAGTCCTTCAAAATGCAAAGCCAAGGTAAAGTTGATCCTCTATGAGCTACTTTATCAACATAACGGCATCATATGTCAGCCTCCATGAGGAGGCCCACTCCAATGTAGATATGAAGGTCTCATTCTAAGCTTATGAAAACACATTGATTTGTTGTTGCTGGCTGAACACATGGCTATGAAATCAATACTTGTTAATAAACACTGGATGCTTCATATAGCTTTATATACAGCCTCAGATTCCCCACTTAACCTCATATTATGTAAATTAGTCATTACGAAACATTCCTCCAGAAATTCAACCAATTTCCGGAATCTTTTCGAATGTGCCATGCTGTCTAAAAACAAGGTGCATGCAAACTGCTAACCTGCTGAAAATCTCCAAGTAAGTTCTAAATAATTCCAGATAGGAATAAAAAAATATTACATTTAACAGATATTGTTTAATGAAACAGGATATGTGCAGTAGGAGAAAATTGAGTTTGAAAGCTTTTAAGACAGTTCTGTTGGTACAAAGGTGTTTATTTGAACCCTTTTTACTTGTTTCTGATGTTCGTGTCTGTAATGAGAGCAGGATTGAATAGTCACAGTCATTGGATTTGATGCGTGTTGCAGATATTCTTTGAAACAAAAGTTTTGCAAAGCAAAACAATGAAAACAACTGAAACATCTGAAAACAATGAGCCATCAAACATTTGACATCCTACAAAGTAAACCTCAACTTTTTTTTTAAATTTGATGGCCTGTAGGTGGCGCAGCTGCATTTGACGCACGCTGCAGATTCGCGTGGTTGGCCGTCGCCACCTCACCTGTACATGATGTTTAGTGCACTGACAGTCAGACCTGCACACGCGCCACATCAGAAGGAGCAGCCTTGGAGAGCTGGAGGGCATTTTTTCTTTCTGACTCCTCTCGCCAGCATCCTGTCCGCGTGCCGACCATGCGCCGCTCCTTCGTGGTGTTTGTGACTTTTATCAAAGTGTTTCCGCGGACAGTATTTGTTTTCACCATGGTGGTGGTTTGCCCGTTTGTGTTTGGCTGACAGTGAGGACTGGCGCTTTGACACAACAGATGTTCTCCTCTGCTGCCGCATCACTCCGACTCTGACTCACCGTCTGGTGCCGCATCTTTTTTCGCTTTTTATTTATTATTTAAGCAAACAGAAACACGTACACTTCGTTGTATTATAAAGTGTTCTGGAATTCTATCGACGGAGGTTGCATATAAGGAAGGATAATAGCTTTTTTTTGTGTCGTGCGTTTTGACGCATGATTAATCGGACTTGATTTGTCTTTTGAGGTGGAGTGGGTTATTTGGATCGTTTAAAAATATGATCATGTTTGTAATAGGGTGTGATCTCCTCGGCGGACTCTTTTTCACCTTAGATATGGCACTTTGAGTGATTGGTTTTGCTTTAAAATAACGTTCAGTCTTGTTTGTAGCGCGCGTAAAGGCGCAGTTTTACGCACGGCTCCCCAACAAGATGGGAGGACAGTGCAGCGCCGGGACGCGCGCACATGATGCCTTTAGCAGTCGGGGCCAGATGCGGCCCCGCGCATAACCGTGCGGTGACAGCATGTCCTCTTGGTCCAATGTCTCGGAGTGTCTCCCCCTTAATTGCAGCTGGGAGGAGACGCGCAACTCCACAAGTAGCGGCGACTTTCTCCTGCCTCCTCTCAGCTACTACTCCATTCCTCTCCTCACGGGCATCACCGTCGCCTGCACGCTTTTGTTTCTAGTTGGGGTTGCCGGGAACGTCATGACCATTTTGGTTGTCAGTAACTACCGGGACATGCGCACCACCACCAACCTTTACCTGTGCAGCATGGCGGTGTCTGACCTGCTCATTTTCCTCTGTATGCCGCTGGATCTGTACCGAATGTGGCGCTACCGACCGTGGCGCTTCGGAGACGCGCTCTGCAAGCTCTTCCTGTTCGTGTCCGAGTCGTGCACGTACTCCACCATCCTGAGCATCACTGCTCTGTCAGTGGAGCGCTACATGGCGATCTGCTTCCCGCTGCGTGCAAAGGCAATGGTTACCAAAAGGCGGGTACGCGCAATCATCATGTTGCTTTGGACAGTGTCTCTGCTGAGCGCCGGGCCCGTGTTTGTCATGGTAGGAGTGGAGCAGGATAGTGTGGGACATCCGAGCGCGGAAATGAACGAGAATGGCTTCGTCTTGGAGGCTGGGGACACGCGGGAATGTAAGATGACGCATTACGCCTTGGAGTCGGGGCTCATGGGAGCCATGGTGTGGCTGAGCTCGGTTTTCTTTTTCATGCCGGTGTTCTGTCTCACGGTACTCTACAGCCTCATCAGCCGACGTCTGTGGCAGAGACACAGGGAGACAAACGTCAACTCCCGCGTGGCACACCGGGACAAAAGCAACAGGCAGACCATCAAGATGCTGGGTAAGTTAGACCATGCGCAATTACGCACGAGAAGTGACCCTTTTTCCAACTTGAACTCACTCAATCATATCCACCCCACCCTCTCCTATCCTTCCTCTCCCTACAGTGGTGGTAGTCCTCGCTTTTGTCCTGTGTTGGCTGCCGTTCCACGTGGGTCGCTACCTGCAGTTCCGCTCACTGGACGCTCCGTCTCCGCTGCTCTCACTGTTGTCCGAGTACTGCACCCTGGTGTCCGTGGTTCTCTTTTATCTCAGCGCGGCCATTAACCCCATCCTCTACAACACCATGTCCTGGAAATACCGCGGCGCAGCGGCGCGCCTCTTTGGCCTGACCGACAGCCAGAATCCCCGCAGCCGCACGGCCAGCACCGTGAAGGCAGACGGATCGACCGGCTGGACGGAGTCCACAGCCAGCTTCTAAAACGTGTGTGGATATGAACTGTACTGGTCTCACGAAAGCTCATAAATCCAAAGGGTTCCACAATCCGTCGTGGGTTTTTTTTTTTGTTTGTTTTTTTTTGGTTTGTTTTTGTTTTTTTCTTTTTTTGTTTGTTTTTTGTTTTGTTTTGTTTTGTTTTTTTGGGGGGTTTTTTGGTGACAAATCCATAAAGCGCACATTTGCAAAAAAAGAAGAAAAAAGAAACGAGTCACAAAATCCTGCAACATTTATTACACATCAAATTACTGTTTATCCCGCTTGAAGTGGGAATGTTCTTTCTCTTTTGTTAAGTGCTATTCCTCTTTGTTTCTATATTCGAAAGCCTGAAGTGCTTATACTTGTGCGCACACACGCAGATTAATCACTTTATTAATTGCCTTATAGTGTACATAATCTGGATGACAAAGAAAGCACTGTAGAACTTGTGGCACTGCTCTGCGCTCTTTAAGGAGCACGTGAGCAATCTCTTTGTGTGTGTGTGTGTGTGTGTGTGTGTGTGTGTGTGTGTGTGTGTGTGTGTGTGTGTGTGTGTGTGTGTGTGTGTAGTGGTGGGATAGTATGGATTTTGAATCCCTTGTGCTTTTTCACTATGAGCTAAAATGTGAGCGTCGAAAAGATAATTCTTTACATTTTGATACATTTATCGAACAATCAAATTAGGGGTCATTTAAATGATCTCAAAAGTCAGAACAGGAATTTCTGGTCATTTTCAGGGGAAATTTTCAATTGGGTCAAAGAAAAACTTGGGTTTCTGAGTATTTGAGCTCAAAATCTGTTCTATGCGACTTGCCATAATGGGGGGGGGGGGGGGTAGTACGGACGTGAGATATCTCTTTGTGTGTGTGTGAGTAGTGGTGGGATAGTCTGGATTTTGAGTCCCTTGTGCTTTATCACCATGAGCTAAACTGTGAGCATTGAAAAGATGATTCTTTACATTTTGATACATTTATCGAACAATCAAATTAGGGGTCATTTAAATGATGCCAAAAGTCAGAACAGGAATTTCTGGTCATTTTCAGGGGAAATTTTTCAATTGGGTTAAAGAGAAACATGGGTTTCTGAGTATTTGAGCTCAAAATGTGTTCTATGCGATTTGCCATAATGCCCAGGGGGTACGGACTTTGTCAATATATAGGTTCCTCCTTCAATTTTCCTCATTGGTTTTGATGGAACTCCAGATGTTAATTTGTTATTTAATTGTGAGCTGTTTGAATCTGTTTATTCCTGTTAAGGGTCATGAGGGGGTGTAGCCTATCTTAGCAGTCATTGGGCAAGAGGTGAGGTACACCTTGGACAGGCCATCAGTCTATTGTGGGGCCAGTGCATATAGACAGACACCTACGGTCAATTTAGAGTCCCCAGTTCCCCCAATCTGCATGTCTCTGGAAGTGGGAGGAAGCTGGAGCACAATTGTACTGTGTATTAGCCATTCCTAAAATTAAGAATGCCGGGGTCCAATTTAACAGAAAGGAAGGAAGCTAGGACTGCATATGGGGGAGGGAGGGTCACTTTGAGTGTTGTTTGAGCATTGTTTCCCATACACACACACGCACACTAATCCCAGAGAAAAAGGCCTCAGGCTGAGTTTGAACCAAGAACCTTCTGGTAATGGGCTGAAAAACCACAGCACGTGTCACAGGATTTTTTTTTTTTTTTTTTTTCTCAATTCGCCTTCAATTAACAGACAGGGTTAAAATAATGTCATAGGGTGATTACTTTACACTTATAGTTTAATCAACACTTATGTGAGCACAGAGAAAACATCATGTATCACACAACAGAGATTTTCCACACACAAAGTTGATAACACCGAGGTCACAAAGCCTTTTGATTTTTAGAGGTTGTGAAATATTTATTATTTATTTATCCCAGATTTCTTGAGGGAACAGTTATCACAGTTTGTCATTTTTGATTGTCATCTGTCCACAATGACAAGATTCTATGAGATTCTTGGACAAGTTTATTGAATTCATTTTGGAACTGCTAATACATGGTGAAATGATTCTGATTTTTGTGCACATAACATTTTTAACACCCATAATAATAAATCAGCTGATCTTGTATCCAGAGCTTTTCTGGTGGTGTTGAATACATTTGGGTTTCATCACTTTATGCAGTTAACTCAAAGCAATGGAAATACTCTGAACTTCATTTGGCTCCAGATATAGATGTCTCCAATGCTGCATTGCTTCCTCCCATGCTTCCAATTTGCAATAATTTTCTTGTTAAATTTGTAACGTGCATTTCCTGGCAATTTCAATTTATTTTCATTTATATAGCGCCAAATCACAACAAAGTTGCCTCAAGGCGCTTCACACAAGTAAGGTCTAACCTTACCAAGCCCGAGAGCAAGCACACACGTGACAGTGGTAAGGAAAAACTCCCTTTAATGATTTGATGAAGAAACCTCAAGAAAGAAAGAAAGAAACCTCAAATCTGGCAATTTGTGGGCAGCATGTTGGCATAGTGGTTAGCACTGTTGCCTCACAGGAAGAAGGTCCTGGGATTGCTTCCCATCTGGTCCTTTCTGTGTGGAGCTTGCATGTTCTCCAAGTGTTCATGTGGGTTCCCTCCAGGTGGTCCAGTTTATTCTCAGTTCCAAAGACATGAAGGTTAGGTGAATTGGAAACTGTAAATTGATTGTAGGTGCGTGAATGTGTTTATCTGTCTATATGTGGCCCTGTGGTATACTGGCGTGCCGTCCAGGGTGCACCTTGCCTCTCGCCCTATGACTTTTGAGATACCAGAGAACTGAAGGTTTTAGCTCACTCCCTCAGGAGAACTCCATGAATAGTCTTATTGACAATCTTAATTCACCACTTTGAGGTCTGTTGGTGTCAGTTTGCACTTATAAAGATTCAACGGTGTTACCTGCAGAAACAGATGCACTGGTTTACTAAGTATTTGCATGTTCTCAGTTTGGTTTGCAAGGCTCATAGCTGAAGGTAGCATCATGCCAATACAGCTTATTATTCTAAATGATTTAATGATAATATAGTAAGCACAACCGTTGATAATATTTGATGCCGTGGCAAAACGCATGCACCGAGCTAAATATTTCAAGACATGGGTTTATCATTTTTTAAATAATAAAATAGGAAATATTAGAAATCAAACACTCCAGCCTTCTCTACCCATGTCTAGAAATATTTTAATTGTGTATAAACAAAACTAGTTTTGTTTGAATTTGACATATCACTACAGAATTTGACTCATAATATGATGGATGCTAAAAGTACTAATTTCTCTCTCTTGATCCACTGTCAATTTGTGGTCAACATGAGGGTCCTCTAAAACTGAATGTCATTAATTTATCACTCACCACCAGGATCATTCCTTCAAGGTTTAAACCTGGTGTCGTAACACCTAAAATCAAAAAAACTATAAACCTGTTTCTAAATTACAGTTTCTTTATTTTTGTTTGTTTGTTTGTTTTTCATTCTAGAAAAAAGGTCTGTGAGTAACATTTTTGCATATTTGTTGGAGAACAACCTCTTTGAGTGTTTGCATTTGTGATTTATGCTACATCATTTCACGCAGATTCCTTACTATTTGTGTTTTAACACATTTGAATGTATTTTGCTGTGTAAAGCACTTTGATTGTTGAGTTGAAGGTGCTTGAAAATTAAAGACACACATCACTTTAAGCAGCAGTTTAAATGCTGCTTAAAGTGATGTGTGGAGTTTTTAGAAAGGAAATAGTCAGTGTGAAGTAAGTTTTTGTTTCATGCTATGTTAATGACTCCACAAATGGTTTTCAGCACCACACAGTGTAAATGATGGAACATTATTTGTTTTGGTTGTAAATGCAAGACTTCCAGACAGGTCTTAAAAAAAAAAAAGGAAGTTTCTGTTTCACAGTGCATCCAGAAAAGTATTCACAGTGCTTCACTTTTTCCACAGTTTGTTATGTTACAGCCTTATTCCAAAATACAGTGAATTCATTTTTCCCCTCAACACTCTACTAACAACACCCCATAATAACAATATGAAAAATGTTGGTTTGTGCTCTGACATGTACTGTCAACTGTGGGACCTTATGTGCTGGTGTGTGCCTTTGCAAATCATGTCCAATCAACTGAATTTACCCCAGGTGGACTCCAATTAAGCTGTAAAAACATCTCAAGAATGATCAGTGGAAACAGGATGAACCTAAACTCAGTTTTGAGCTTCATGATGAAGGCTGTGAATACTTATGGACACGTGATTTCTTAGGGTTTTTTTTTTAATACATTTGCAAAAAAAAAAAAAAAAAAAAAACTTTTTCACATTGTTAATATGGGGTACTGTGTGTAGAATTTTGAGGGAATTTTTTTTTTTCATTATTTTGGAATGCACCATATGAGTGTCTGGGGAAAATGCTCATGTGTTTGAGGAGCCCCGCAATCCCACAACTCACTTTGAGATTCTCAAGCATCCTTTTTCCACCAATTTAAGTATCTGCCCAGAAAGAATATAAGTATGTGTTTGTGATAATATGTTTATGTGAGGCTTAACAATTAATTTTTACCGACACAGCGTCTCATAAAACTGTTTACCTTGACTGAATTGTACAGGAAAGTACTCAAAATTGACATTGCCTTAAATGAAAATAAGATTAAGCAACATCTGCAAAATTAAATTTCCTAAAATTTCAATGTGAAGAGAGCAAGATAGCTCAATAATGTGTACAGTGCATCTAGGAAATATTCGCAGCACTTCACTTTTTCTATTACAGCCGTATTTCAAAATGGAGTAAACAAATTTTTGCGCTCAAAATTCTACTCACAACAACCCATAATTACAACATAAAAATGATGAACCGTCGCCCCAGTCTGAGGTCAAGAGCGCTGTGGAGCAGGTTTTCATCCAAGATGTCTCTGTACATTGCTGCATTCATGTTTCCCTAAAAACTGACTAATCTCCCAGTTCCTGCCACTGAAAAACATCCCCACACCATGATGCTGCCACAAACATGTTTCACTGTAGGGATGGTACCTGATTTCCTCCAAACATAACACCTGGCATTCACTCCAAAGAGTTCAATCTTTGTCACATCAGGCCAGAGAATTTTGTTTCTCATGGTCTGAGAGTCCTTCAGGTGCCTTTTGGCAAACTCCAGGTGGGCTGCCATGTGCCGTTTACTCAGGAGTGGCTTCTGTCTGTACACTCTACCATACAGGCCTGATTGGTGGATTGCTGCAGAGATGGTTGTCCTTGTGGAAGGTTCTCCTCTCTCCACAGAGGAATGCTGGAGCTCTGACTGAGTGGCCATCGGGTTCTTGGTCACCTCCTTGACTAAGGCCTTTGTATGCCCATTGCTCAATTTAGATGGGCAGCCAGCTCTAGGAAGAGTCCTGGTGGATCTGAACATCTTCCCTTGACAAATGATGGAGACCACTGTGCTTATTGGGACCTTCAATGCAGCAGAAACTTTTCTGTATCTTTCCCCAGATTTGTGCCTCAAGACAACGCTTATGATTACTTATGTACATGTGATTTCTTAGTTTGTTGCAAATTTATTAAAAATAATCTAAAAAATAAAAAAAAAACTTTATTCACATTGTCATTATGGGGTATTGTGTGTATTTTTTTGGGGGGGGAAATGAATTTCATACATTCTGGAATAAGACTGTAACATAACAAAATGTGGAAAAAGTGAAGTGCTGTGAATACTTTCTGGATGCACCATATGTGATGGTGTTCTGCTGGCTTTGAGCTGTGAATAGATGCTTTACAGTGCAACATGCTCAGTGCTGCAAGTGATTTCACTGCAAAAGTAGCACTCAGTTACAAAACAAGATGTTGGCATATTAACGATGTTCCTGAGTGTCCAAAATGATGTCATGATTGTCATCACATAGTAATTATTTATGTACAGTGTCGGCTATATTATTCTTTGTTGAAGAAATGTTTGTGAATATTTTCTGTTGGGTATCTGTTATCTGTTGATAACAGTAAAACCTTGTAAAAAATTAAAATGGTGTGTAGAGTTGTCATTTTTACTCGTTGGTGAATATATATATACGTAATGGTGTGAAAAAGGGAAAATAAGTGCGTCTTAAGTCTGGACTTGAAAGTCTCCACAGAATCTGATTTATTGACGCAAGGAGACCATTCCACAGAACAGGGGCACGATAAGAGAAAGCTCTGTGACCCGCAGACTTCTTATTCACCCTAGGGACATAAAGTAGTCCTGCACCCTGAGAACGTAAAGCCCAGGCCGGTACGTAAGGTTTAATTAGGTCAGCTAGGTAGGGAGGTGCCAGTCCATGAATAATTTTATAGGTTAGTAGCAGAACCTTAAAATCTGATCTCACTGGGACAGGAAGCCAGTGAAGAGATGCCAAAATGGGTGTAATGTGGTCAAACTTTCTGCTTTGTGTCAAAAGTCTGGCTGCAGCATTTTGAACCAATTGGAGAGCCCTAATGCTAGATTGCGGTAAACCAGAAAATAGAACATTGCAGTAGTCCAATCTAGAAGAGATGAACGCATGGATCAGGGTCTCAGCATCAGCCATAGACAAGATAGGACGAATCTTCGCTATATTTCGCAGGTGGAAGAAGAACAGTCCTAATAATATTTCTAATATGGAGGCCAAAGGACAATGAAGGATCAAAAATTACCCCAATGTTCCTCACTTTGTCAGTGTGATGTATGACACACGAGCCTAAGATGAGTGTTAACTGGTCAAATTGATGCCAATGTCTCACTGGACCAAGAACCATCATTTCAGTCTTTTCAGAGTTTAAGAGCATGAAGTTTCTAGACATCCACCTTCTCACTGCTGCAAGGCAATCTTCTAAGGATTTTATGTGAACGAGATTACCAGCAGTTATCGGCATATATAACTAAGTATCATCTGCATAGCAGTGAAAGGTAATCCCAAAATGCCGCAATATGTGCCCAAGGGGTGCTATATAAAGGGAGAAAAGCAGGGGGCCTAAGACAGACCCCTGAGGAACCCCAAATTTCATGTCACTAAGGTTAGAGGTAGTGTTACTGTACAAAACACAGTGAGAACGACTGGTCAAGTATGACGTCAGCCATGCAAGGGCACTCCCAGTAATCGCAGAATGATTTTCCAGCCTATCAAGTAGAATATGATGATCCACTGTATCAAATGCAGCACTGAGATCTAACAGCAGCAGAACCGTAGTGGTGTCCGAGTCCATTGTAAACAGAAGATCATTCACCACTTTAGTGAGAGTCATCTCTGTGGAATGATATTTTCTAAAAGCAGACTGCAGTGGCTCTTAGAGATTATTCTCAGTAAGATAGTCTACAAGCTGTCGTGACACCACTTTTTCCAGAATTTTAGAGCAAAATGATAGCTTTGATATCGGCCGATAGTTTTTCAATACACTAGGGTCAAGATTAGGTTTCTTAAGTAATAGTTTAATCACTGCAGATTTGAAACATTTAGGAACAGATCCAGAAGTTAAAGAAAGATTAATAATTTCCAGCACAATCGGCCCAAGAGTGGGCCACAGGTCCTTAAACAGTTTTGTTGGTATAAGATCAAATAAACAGGTTGTGCTTTTTGTTGACGTTATGAGTTTCATCAGCATGTCTAGAGAGAGACACTATCAAATTCTGTAAATCTAGGTAATAACTCAGTAGTGGCGCCCACCTCAATAGCAGGGCATTGAGGCAGGCATGCTGGGATATGTTCAACCTAATGTCATCTATTTTCTTTTCAAAGTAATCTAGGAAATCTTGTGCTGTAAAAGGAGAGAAAACTACAGGTGGTTGTCCATGAATAAGTGTTGCCACCGTGTTGAACAAGAACTTTGAGTTATGCTTGTTTTTGTTGATCAAATAAGCGTAATAGGTCCGCTTTGTAGCCAATAATGCATGCTTATAGTCTAAGATAGCATCACGCCAGGTGGAATACTTCTAATTTTGAACTACGCCATTTCCGTTCTAGACCTCTTGCTTTATGCTTGAGGTCACGCAGGTAATCATTGAACCAAGGTGACTGCGATTTGGGGAGGCGCGGTTTCAGCACAGGTGTTGCAATCATGTCGAGTGTTGTTTTGAGCACTGAGTTTAAACTATCCACAAGTCTGTCTACTGACTGGGTATTTGTCAAAAGTGAGGCTAAGACATCAGGCAGTCTAGCTTTTAGTTTAGTCTTAGTTAAGGAGTTGATGCATCGCTGCAGTGATGAATAAGGTTGTTGTTCCACTAAACACGGCAGCAAAACTGTAAACTTAATGAGTGATCAAAGACTACTGATGTAAGAGGCATGATGTCAATATTTGTGACAGCAATACCATGTGTGAGAACCAGATCCATGGTATTTCCACTAATGTGTGTCAAATCCCGAATGCATTGCCAAAATCCTAATGCATCCACAATTTCCATAAATGATTTGCAGAGGGGATCAGAAGGCTTATTTATATGAACGTTAAAGTCACCAATGATCAGAATGTTATCTGCACTAGTTGACAAGTTAGAGATGAATGCACCAAATTCATCTAAGAATTCAGAATATGGGCCAGGAGGCCTATATACAGTGACAAAGTAATACAGCTGATTTTTATTCTTCTGACCTTGGCAATGCGTAATATCCTGAGCGGAGCGGAGAATCAGATGCTCAAACGAGTTATATTTGTGACCCCCAACAGCTAATAAGCTAAACCTAGATTTATAAATAAGAGCAACACCCCCGCCTTGCTTCGTATCATGAGGGACGCCACTAAATGTATATGCTGGTGGGCAGGCTTCATTTAAGAGGAGGACAGCTGTAGGTTTAAGCCAGGTTTCACATAACCCAATTATATCTAAGTGATGATCAATAAAATGAATTGCAGCCATTTCATTTTAATAACAATGAAAGCAGTCCACCAAGAGCGTGCTATTTAGTGGTGGGTGGCGAATAACACAGACGCAGATTTGTACTTGCACCATTGTCAGTATAACTAGGACCTTGTGGCGGATGTTCAACATGTAATGGACATAATTCACCATACTGAGCGTGTTCCCTCTTTGGGATGTGGTAACATACCCAGATGTTACCACATCCCAAAGAGGGATGCATATTGATGTTTCCTGTCTCAGTCCTTGCATGGGTAATTGGCCATGTTTATTCCTGCTATGCATATGACAACCTGTCTCGCATATTGTTGTTTCCTTCCTCGGCTCCTGCGTGGGCAATGGGCAATGTTTATTCCTGCTACACCAACCCAGTTTCACGGCAGGTTGTGGGACTGGGGAACAAAAAGTACATTAATCTATGGGTTTGTGACGGGGTTACAACAATGGGGTGTTTTCGTAATGAGGGCACAAATTCATTTCATGAGGGGGGCCACAAAATGTGGGGTGAAGGGGGGAGGTCTGGGGGAGTCATGGTTAACATTGGGGGGAGGGTACACACTTACGCTATGGTTATGGTTAGAATTAGGAGAGGGGAGATTATAAATAGCAAAATAAAAAAAAAAATGCGTCACGGCACCAAATGTGACGGGGGCATGAACAAAACGTGAGACCGGGCTGGCTACACATATGACAAGTTGTCTTGACCCCTGTGGTGCTTATTTGCATTGCAATGATGATTGCAGATCGCAAATACTGAGCATATTGTGAGCTTGCTGGAACTCTCTCAAAGAGGGGAAGTGACAGAGTGTATCTCGCTGGAACTCTCTGGCCAATACTGCCAACTTGCGATCGAATGTCAAAACCTCTTCCAGCATGTGCAGAGCTGCGCCTTCTTTTGCCTGAAGAGATGTGTTCAGCATGTTCATGTGCACTGTCATATCCACAATGAAGTGTAGGTTTTCCAGCCACTCTGGCTGTTTCAGCTCAGGAAAGGTGATCCCTTTGCTGCCTAGGAAAGTTTTCACCTCTTCCAAAGAGTTTCAGCATCTACCCCCTGGACTGCCAATTAGATTTTGTTGTGCAGCAGGAGATCAGAATACATGCTGTCCACCTTACCCAGTAACAAACGGAACTGACAGCGATTTAAACCTTTGGCCACTATTTTGTTGACAATCTGAATGAGGAAATGCTTGAATGCACAGTGCCTCTTGGTGCAGGATGCAGTGAAATGTCACCAGCGTTCTTCCAGCGACTTCTATAGTAAAGCCACAAAGCTCTTTTGTGTTCCTGTCATACTTGGTCCTCATCGGTAGCCACTGACACCAGGTGGGGTTTTGTTCATTTCTTTAGCTCTTAAACAATCCAAGACAGTCTCACAGATGTCTTCCCCACGTGTTTGCCCTTTTAGTGGTATCAACTCATTCATTTATTCCTGTGGCCTGGCAGTGTTCACATATCAGCAGAACAGTGCTATTTGTTCAATATCTCTTTTGCCTTTGGACTCATCACAGGCGACTGAGCATGCCAGAGCTGAATTGCTGCCTTTAATTTGCTGTCTGGGAATGTTTTCTGCCATTTTTGTAGTTCTGGCTTTGACAGGTTTCATAGAGAGGCATATCTCTGATTTTCTGCACAATTTCACTTTTCTTTTTGAAGTCCAAGAATAGATGTTCTGAAATCTTAATGGATGTGTCAGGCTTTGTGGTGCAAAGTGGTTGGACACAAATGCAGGAGTCAGTTGGAGTTACTGTGTTTAGTGTGGGTTTGAGCTGGGTTTGGTACACAAAAAGGCAGGTCATTATAGGCAACAGTATCCGAAGCATTAAGCAGAGACAGGATCCAAAAAACAGGTAGACTGGTCAAAAACACAGGTACGCAAAAACAGGACTAAACACTCAGAAGACAAACACTTAAAAGATGCACAGGACACAACAATCTCACAACCAGGTGAGGGAAAAGGTGCAACAAATAAAGAAGAAGTGATTAGGAGGAAATGCAGGACAGTTGTGGAGGAAGGATCTGGAACGGGGCGTAGCAAGCAGGAAGGAGGACAGGAGGGACACACCCCACACCAGACAAGAAAAGTCCCTAACACAAAAACCAAGCAAGAATAAAACAACAGAAAAATAATACAATAACAAACCCACCAACAAACCCCACAAGCCCAGTCATGACGGAATTATTCTTTTATGTATTCTTCATCTGTGAATGGCTTCCCGTGCCTGACTATTTCCTGAGCAGCCACAAATCTAGCATATGTAGTTGAATTTGCAGACTTAATTTCATTTCATTTCATTTCATTTATTTATTTATTTCATTCATTTAAAAAAAAAAAAAACAGAAAAGCAGAAATAAAGCATCTCCATTACCAGAATGAAAAGGAGCAGAGAGAAGAACAAGTCTTATATTTTCTGCCACCTTTTTACAATACAATCTTTCAATATCCAGCGTCATTTTTCAACATTATTTAACAGATTGTATTTCTTTAACTTGTCACATACCACTGACTTATTTCATAATTATGACCATTATTAAATAGATTACATCTCTGACAGGTTACATTTTTAAACTTAAAACATTTTATACATTATTAACAAATTACATTTTTTTTTTTACTTCCTTTCAGCCCACTAACGTATTTTATAGTTTCATACTTACTTAATACATCTAGTTTAATACATTTTTTAAATAATTTAAGCGACCTTAATTCTTTAATTTCTTTGTTGAGATTGTTCCATAATTTTACACCATTTACTGCAATACTCCGTTCTTTTACTTTGGTTCTGTATCTTGGTTTTCTAAAGACTTCTATTCCTTTCAGTTTATAACTACTTACTCTTTTCTCAAACATATTTTGAATGTTTGTTGGTAAAGCATTTTTATTAGCTTGGTACATTGTTTGTAATATTTTCAAATGACCAAATCACGAAATTTAAGTACCCTGTACTTAATGAACAATGGATTAGATGGATCTCTAAAACCACTGTTGCTAATCACCCTTAAAGCCCTTTTCTGCAGAATAAACAAAGGTTGTATATAAGTTGTATATGTTGATCCCCAGATTTCTACACAATAAGTTAAATATGGGAAAATCAATGAATTGTACAATGTTAATAAACCATAACTATTTAATGAATATTTTACTTTATGCAAAACAGCAATGGCTTTCGCTATTTTTCCTTTTATGTAATTTATGTGTGACTTCCATGTAAGATCTTCATCAATTATGACTCCTAAAAATTTCATTTCTTTTACCCTTTGTATATCCATTCCATCTATTTGTAATGACACGTTATTTTTTTTTTGCTCTGTCATTAAACAATATGAAATTTGTCTTATTAATATTTAGTGACAGTCTGTTTATATCAAACCAATGCTTAACCTTTTCCAATTCTGTTTTTATCACTTGTGCTACTTCCTGTATATCTGATCCAGAGTAAAACAGCGTTGTATCATCAGCAAATAAAATGCTACCAAGCACATTAGATACATTCACAAAATCATTGATATACAAAATAAACAGTTTGGGTCCAAGTACTGATCCTTGTGGTACTCCATAAGCAATATTACACAATTCTGATTTGATATTATTTATCTGAACAAACTGTTTTCTGTTTTCTAAGTAGCTTTTTACCCACTGATGTGCAATACCTCTTATTCCATATTGTTGTAACTTGTGAAGCAATCTTGAGTGGTCAATAACATCAAAAGCTTTTTTCAAGTCAATAAAAATACTTACAAAATAATCCTTATTTTCTATTGTTGTTGATATTTTCTCTATTAATTCCATAATTGCCATAGCTGTCGAATGTTTTGTTCTGAATCCATACTGAGCATAATTCACTTCATGAAATGATTTTTGCTCAGATCAGCCTTCCACATGTTCCAAAACGGCCTTTTTTCCCCCTCCTCCGCAACCTGATATTTTTCAGCAAAGGCTGTATGTTTATTCTTGAAATGTCTTGCAACACTTGACTCTTTGTTGTTTGCCAATTTCTCACCATATATCAAGCATACAGGTAAACCAGTCTCATCAGCAGTGAAAGCAAATGAATCTGCCCTCGTAGCACTATGTTTTTTGTGGTTTGTGTGTTCACTGCCCACCTTTAAAAGAAAAACAACAAATCTCTGTCGCAAAATTAAAATTGCATATTTTCTTAATGGTACAAAGCCAGCTGTGGCTCACATTAATGTATGCAGATAAATGCAAATTTGCCAATTTTGCATCATCAGAATATTAATATTTAAAAAAAAATCACTGAACAGCAACCACGGCAAAAATACACATAGAATTATAGTAAATTGGGATCTTCAAAAACAAAAAAAAACAAAACAAAAAAACACAACTGGTTATTTTTCTCCAGACATTGTACTGCCAATGCAGTGACAAAGTGCATCTGTAGCATTATTTTGCCACTACTTTGAATGTACGGTGGATTTTTGGAACTTCCAGAATGGTTGCCCCATCCTTCTGAAACTAATAATAAAAAAAGTATTCCACACAAATGAAGCAATCATCAAAGGTAATCAAAGCACTCAGAAGTGTGCCAAAATCACAGCATTCAAACCTGCAAACTTTAAAAGATATTCCAGATAGGGATCCACACTGTTTTATAATTTGCAAGCTCTGTGTTTTGTGCCTTGTCAGAATGTAATGAAGGCCTCATTTGAAGTTCATCATTCATCTCACTGTCAGGTTGCTGAGCAGCTGCTGCTCACAGCTGTCTATTGTTTCATCAAAGCTTCATTAAAAAACAATGAGACAGATGATAATTGATTTGTTCTGGTGTACAGGATTGGATAATTTCTACAAATTCATTAGCAAAATCATGAGCATTAGCTACCAAACAATTAAGATAATTACAAAAGGTTAAAAACTAGTATTTCCCAGTGATCTCGGAATTGCTGCAGGCCCATCTTTTATTCTTAACATCTTGGATCATTTAGGGTAATAATCCTGCATGAGTCCAGTTTATAAGACATGCAACCACTCAACACATGAAACAACTAAAAGGTCACGTCAACATAATGCACTTATTATAATTTAAAAATGACTATCATGAACACTTGCAGCCTTGTTGAACTATAACAATGTTCAACTATAACTATTAACTGTTGGCCAGGATCTTATGGACACAAAATATCATTTTTATGCTGATGACATGGTCATCTATAGTTTTGCAAAAACTCTAAATGTTAGTGTCTCTATATTACAAAACGCTTTCAACATAGTTCAGGAAAGGTTTCTAAAGCTAGACCTCTCTTTAAATGCTAATAAGAGCAAATTGATGCTGTTCTCAAAAACAAAAAACAATCTGTTGATGAGCCCTTCAATTGTCACTCTTCAAGGGGCAGAGATCGAAAGGGTCAAATCATTTAAATATCTAGGAATTTTAATTGATGACAACCTTAACTTTAAAGGACACGTTGAACAATTAATTGGGAAACTGAGACTGAAAATTGGTTTCTATTTCAGAAACAGGCTATGCTTTTCTTTTAATGCAAAAAAGAAACTTGTAGCTGCAACATTTTTACCAATCTTGGATTATGGTGATCTCATTTATATGAATGACCCAACTCAAGTATTGAAACTATTAGACTCAGTCTACCATGCCTCTCTGAGGTTCATCACAAACTGTAAGCCTCGCACACACCACTGCAAACTTTACACACGTGTGGGCTGGCCAGCCTTGGATTCTCGTAGTCTCACTCACTGGGCTATGTTCATTTATAAGGGTATTCTCTGTCTGCTCCCCTCATATCTCTCTGAATATATTCAACCAAAAGTGGCTGGATTGTACTCCTTACGCTCTCAAGAATCACTGCTCCTGTCTGTACCAAGTGTCCGAACAGAAACTGGGAAGGTGGCATTTCAGTTTTCTGCCCCCACAACATGGAACAATCTACAGAAAGACTGGAAACTAAAGGAACTGGTTCCAGTTGGCAAGTTTAAACTTTTGCTCAAAGGTTTGGAAATGAAATCCATGAATTGTAAATGCTTTTAAATAGCTGTATTATTGTATGAAAATGTTTTTTATGTCTTAAAATTGTTGTGATCTGTGCCGCTGTCTTGGCCAGGACTCCCTTGAAAAAGAGATTAGTAATATCAATGGGATTTTCCTGGTTAAATAAAGGTTAAATAAATATAAAAAATTAAGTAGTGTTTACAACTTTGCATAATGTGTCTCTGTGGAATTAATTACTTTCATTTTTTTTTCTGACAGGCAGGTCATTATTATTTAATTATGCTATATTCTTGGGTTTCTTTGAATATACTAAAACTTTAATTCCACTCTGGTTTCATTCACCACTTTTACACTTTTCTCTATATTCTATAACTTTAATTCCATATTCTCAGGTTTTATTCAGTACTCTCAATCACTGTAAACCAAAATGTTGAAATTAATTAAAAAGATTAAGTAGTTTAAACTCAAAGTTTTAAGAAAACATTTTATTTACTTAAATATTTCAAGTTTGTGCAACATGGTCTTGCGTTTTGAGTAAATGAAACTCAGAATTTTTGATTGACTTAAAGTAATTCTATATTACGTAAGCTAAACTTCAACGCATAACTTAAGCACAACTTGAAAGAATCTGAAAATATTTTATTTGACTTAACACTTTAGCGAGTTGGTGGCCAAGTAATTAGTGCGCTTGGTTTCAGTGCACAAAGTTCCCATTCAAACCCCACCCCTACCACATTTCTCCATGTAATGTGGAGTTGTGTCAGGAAGGGCTTCTGTAGTAAAACCTGTGCCAATTCAACACGTGGATCTGCTGTGGTGACCCTGAGTGAAAAACAAGGGAGCAGCTGAAGGGACTTGCTTTTACTTAATGAACACTTTAACTTCATTGTAATCATAAGGTACAAGTAGCATATAATTGAAACTTAAGTTCTTAAGTTTATGAACTCAAAAATGTGGCAATTGTTTGCCTCAATAAATTTGATTTCTGTTAACTGTCATTCCATAGTTTGTTTTCAATTAATATTTTATTCTATATTCTAAAAGTTTCATTAAATATTCTCAGGTTTCATTCACTATTCTAAAAAACTTTAATTCCATAGTCTGTTTTCATTCAGTGTTTTAATGTTTTATTCTATATTCTAAAAGTTCATTTGCACATCTAAAAGATGTGCAAATGTTTTAGGGAAACATAATGTGGCAAAAACATTTGCACAGTGCTGTATGTGGAAGTGGCTATGTGACGTGTCTGTCTATATGTGGCCCTGTGATAGAGTGGGGTCTGTACAGCATGTACCCTGCATCTCACCGAATGAATGCTGGGATAGGTTCTAGCCCCTCCAAACCTTAATTGGAATAAGCAGGTATAGAAAGTGAATAAATGTATGTATGTGGAAGTGATATTGGTGAATGACATACACAATCAAAATAACACTTTTGCAATAAAAGTCAGAAAAAATTAAAACATTTATTGGGCATAAATATATTATATATACGCTACCGATACAGTTACGTCTTACATACATAGGGTAGTATTTGCAAAAAATCTATACATTAAAATTGATATGGCAGTTTCTTTTATATAATGCATATGAAATTGTCTAACATTTACAATACAAGAAAAAAAAAAGCATGAATTTCTTTTTTTTTTTTCAATTCGTAGACCATGACAACATTGGAATGTTTTTATTTCGAAATTGTGAGGTAAAAATATGTTTCTTTTTTGTCTTGCTTAAAAAATAGTTAAATACCTGTGAGTCTGTAATGCGTGTGAAATTGCCAATCTCTCAGTCAAAATCTCTACTTTCTGTAAAACGTACAAAATAATAAAAATAAAAATCAAAGAAAAATAAACAGATCAGAAGGCACAGACGTAGGGTTGCTGGGCAGAAACTGTCATTCTTGACATGCCTGCCAAATGTGCAGGACTCATAAAGTGGGGAGGGTGGGGTTTTATGAAATCGCCAGCATTTGAAAAAACAAAAAACAAAAAGCACATAAAGAGAGTACCCTGCCCACAAACACACAGCTTTTCAGCCAACACTGGGCTAACCAAAGCTAATATGACTGACCAAAACTCAACATGAACCTCTGCTCTCCTACAGGGGGGCGTTAGGGCTTGAAGAGGGGTTTGGGGGATGAGACCATTAAAGGACAGAACACCTCATACATGAGCTGTCAACTATTGCGCAACAAAGCTGTGTAAGTCTGCGGAAGGCACCTCCGTGATTGGTGCAGACCGCCACTTGAAGAGCACAGAAAACATGCTCCAGTAATGCCAATGTCACAGTGACGCCAACGCCCGAGTAATGCCAATGAATGTAACAGACGACACTGGCAGTAGTGTTTGGAACAGAACAAGAGGGCAAAATTGCGCCTCTCACTCCTATAAACCTCACTGAGACAAATGCTTGGCTTAAAAAAAGTGCTTCAACTCCGTTAGTTATAATGTACTATAGCTCTATAGGTATCTCTGTATGACATTTCTTAGCAAAAATACTGGATACAAAATACTCACTACTGCTACACCAGCACTAGCTTGAACAAGGAATCGTCAATAATATATTATCTGCCTGAAATCACTGCATGATTGTTTTGCTTTATCACCTTTCAGTGTGAAATCAGATTGTGTTAAAACTCTCCTCCAAAAGGGGGCACACTTTTCTGTAATAAAAAAATGGCACATTTTGCTTTACAAAATTATTATAGATAATACAAAAAGACGCATAATCACAGATCAAGTTAATGCTTTTTTTCCTTTTTGAGAGAATAACAACAATAATAATCGTAATGCTGAATCGTTACAGAGGAGCATCACAGGACCCTTTAGATGACCAAAATAAAAAAAAAAGAATCAAGTGGACACAAGAAGACTGCACTTTGGCGATAAAACAGTAAAAGATACCAGATGCTTCATTATAACACTAATCATTAAAAAAAGCCAAAGGCAGCTACATTATACCGTTACAGATGACTTGAACTGATGCTAAGGCTTGGCTTGCTACATGTCTATCTAAGCGTTACAAAAACTGTCCGGCTGTGCGTGTCCGAAACAGGAGATGAAAAATAAAAACACATTTGGTTACATGTTCAAAAACAGCAATGATAACTGCAATGCATGGACTGATGAGCTACAGGTTCCCAAAAGATGTTAAGAGAAATACTTAAAGGGTTACTGAGATAAGGAATGCTGGCCTTAATCATACAATCTAACATACATCTATTTAAAAAAAAAAAAAAACATAAATGGGAAAGAATAAAACATGCTACAAAGAAAAAAAATTAGTATATAACTACACTTGTCTCTTAATCTTTAAACAATAAATAAATGAAGATTGCACTGTAATTGACATGTAAAGTACTGTATGCAAATATATAGTATAAATAAAACCTAGAAAAGAACTCAACCTTAACTTTCCCATCAACTTTGGCAAAGGTATTTTTGAGCTAGTAAACCACTTTGCTTATCGTGACACATACAGGAGCAAGGCACAGCATAGACAGAGCACAAGATACAGCATCAAAAAAATAAAAAATAATAATAAAAGAAAGCAAGAAAAGAGGAAGAGAGGCTAACAATGATGATGATGTCAGCGATGGTAAGATTAGATCTCCCCTCTGCAAGGCCTTATCCCTGAGGTACGTTACAGGCTGCCTATCAGAGCTGAGGGCCGGGGCCACCTAACTCCCCCCCACCTCGCCTCGCCACCGTGAGAAGAAACTGAAGACACGTAACTCATTAGACAGTTGGGTCAGGGGAACTTCTTTGGATCATCTGGGTTTATTAGGGAGTACCTTGGCTTTGTTTTGGGGTTAAAGGGGTTTTAAAGGGTCGGGGTGGAGGTGTTGAGGTTATGGGGTTTTTTCCGAGAGTCAAAATGCCCTGTAGTGTCAAGTCGTGTTCCGCCGAAGGCTTGTTTGGTTAGTGAGTGTTAATGTGCCTTTTCCAAGGAGAGACCACAGACTTGCTACTGCTCTGATTACATGTCAATAAAGCACCTTTAATCAAGAGACAGAGAGCGAGAGAGCAGACCAGAGGGAAGGTGTAGAAAAAAGGATGGATTGAAGGAGCGAGACGAGCTGGTAGCCTGCCAGAGCAAAAAAAAGGTAATTACAGTCAATTACGGCTAGGAAAAGGGAAAAAAAAGTCTTCAAACGAGCGCATATCGATTCACAGGAGAAGAAACGACGGCTGCGGAGCTTCTCCAACTTCACACGCACAGGCTCTGAGATGGGCGGCTAGCTGGCAGGCTGTTAGCACCTCTGGTTCAGTGGTAACTGAGATGGTGGAATATTAAAGGACTGATTAACGAGAGGCGCTGAGAGCCCAGTTACTTTCCTGTAAAACCGCAGCCAATCACAATCCCAGCCTGGCTTCGGAAATGGGTCACCAGTTTTGCCCGTTAATTAACATTCAAATACCTACAAGGGTTTGTATTCTGATCCAACACCAGTGTTTGAGGGCTCCTTCAGCTGAGAGCGCAAGCTTCTGTTTGTGAGCACCGAGAGTCGACTCCTCCCCTTTCACACTGTACTTCAGAACTTACAATGCCGTCACTTATATTACATCACTTCTGTAGCGTCATAGATATTTGTTATAATATATATTGTGTGTTTATAGATATATATTAGATTACGGGTTTTTCCATTCTTTCTTAGATATAATAAAATCACAGGATAGCAGCATCTTACACCACACATGGATTGCATCGCTTTGGTAGCTGAATGAGTGATTGAATGTTAAAAGCCAAAGAGATACGCGACTGACTTCCGATCATTGTCATAGCGTGTGTGTGGGACTGCATGCATGTGTGCATTGTCAGTCTGTGTTTGTGTGAGAGCAGTTGGCATGGACTGACCGACAGCCTGTAGAGTAATAAGGTATGAACGGCTAAAGCTTTGAAGGCCTACATTGGAATATGGCTGAATGAATAAAGACTGGAAAAAAATGGCGAATCAAACCATGACAGAAAAAAATTGCAAGGTAATGACTGTCAAGAAATATACACGTTCTCTATTAAGAGTATGTTTTAAAAAAAAAGATACAAAATAAAAACATGCAAGTCAGTCTGAGGAACAACTGCTTCGCTCACAGCTATTTCAAGGCGTGATTATCAGTTTTATTTCCCAACCAAGGGATCGCTCTCAAAGGCTTCCCTTAGCAGAAATCCTTAACGAATACGACAATGATACGAAGACAACAGACACGTAGAGAAATGAGACCAAACTGAGTGAGACAACTGAAATAAAGAATTGATATTTTGACTAAAAAAAAAAAAAAAAAAAAAAAAACAGTCTTAGAAGTACATCTCAAGTGTTTTTTGATTTCATTCGGTTCTTTCATAGACTTTTTTTTTTGTTTTTAAAGTTTCTCTGTGATTTTGTTTTCTCTTTCTATCCTATAGGTAAATTCCCTCACTTCATGAAGAAGTACTGCAGCAAGCAGGCGATGAGAACAGAGAAGCCTGCGAACACGCACACGATCAGCGCCGCGAAGCGCTCGTCACTGGAGATCAGGCCCGCCCCTCTGCCCGTTTCCACGGTGCACAGCTCTCCTGATGATGCAACCTCCTGGCGGCGCAGTGTGAACAGTGAGGAGGGGCTCAACGGTCCGCATAGTTCCTGGCAGGTGTCCTGGCAGCGGCGGCAAGCGCCCACACGGAAACGGTAGTCTGTGTTTCCCTGGAGACCGGAGATTTGGAACATGCCCTCCTCTCCCTTAAAAACCTGCGAGGAAAAGGCAGATAAAGTCACAGGGGGAAACACAGTTTGTCTCCTAAATGTGATGGAATGCTCATAAGTGAAATGACAAGGTGCAGGCTGAAGACAAAGCTGCACCCCTTGGGACCACCATGGCATTTAGATTAGATTAGATTAGATAGAACTTTACTGATCCCTTGGGAAGAGTCCCTCAGGGAAATTGAGGATTGCATGATTGTAATCATATAATTTGTATGACTGTCGTATGGTCGGGACGACTCTTTGATCAGTATTACTGATAACTTTAAAATGAGTGCCAAGACAGTTTGCCATTCTAAATTAATTAATGATGACAAACACAGTAATACATTCTTGTTTGTTCTAGTGTAAAATGTAGTTTGCCACACGTATATAATCTGTTAAAATTTTTCAGTTGATGATTTTATGGAATTCTTTTCAAAAATAAACACATGAGAAGTAAAATACCACAGCCTTTACATGCCATGCTAGACAATCCAAGTATTTTCAAATATCATGTCTGACTTGAAACTGTAAAGTCACAAAAAAAAAGTGACACCAATCAAGGAAAAGTAAACAGTTTTGAAAGTAAATTATGAAAGTAAAACCAAAAGTAGTGAAAAATGTCCAATTATGTCCTGAACCCCAGAGGGTTAATCCCCTGATAGACTCATTCATTCACTTTTGAACAAAGTTCTACATTTGAACTATGGTTAAAAAAAAAAATTATATACCTATAAATAACCTGCATTCATAAAAACCAATAAGAGAGATAAACACTTGGAGAGAGACACACATGAGCATGCACACACAAAGAAAACTGCAAATATTTGTGCAAAATATACCATATGTGAAAAGCAGACAATCTATGATCTGCAATAAAAGCTGAAGATTAACACACAATCAAATGAGCAAGTACACTTTACAGCCCAGAATATGCCGCTGCTGCGGTTTGTCTGCCAGTGAAGTTGAGCGGTGCTTCCCTGCTGCCACTCAGTAATTCAATAACAGAGAACAATGTGCTGAGGACAAATGTCTTTTTGTGTGCAGCCGAGCAGTCGTCTGCTCATCGCTCTAACTGCCAGACAACAAATCCTTAAAACCTCTTCCACTGTAAATTCCTTCCATGCAGACATTCTCATTAAAAACCTGTTCAATAAATACAGCTGGTGCTGCAAAGTTGTCCACAATTTCACAATGCTGTGCGTGAAAGTGCCTTGTGTGTGAGTCTGTGTGCAAATTTATGCTTGTGGGTATCAGAGTGTGCTCAACAGCTGCACCAAAGCAAACTCAATTTTTTCTCCACTTTGTGGAGGTGATAACATTTTTCTTCAATTACCATGAAGACTACAATATGAACGTTGCGAATAACCGAAGCGGGCCCGACACTGGAGGCTTTCTCCTGTGTGAGTGGGTGATGTGGTGTGTTGTTGGGGGGGCTCACAAACCTGTTTGTACTCTGACTCACGTCCCACCAGCACCTGCAGCACGTAGCTCACAGGGTCGCCTCTCATCGGTGGGATGGTCTCCCATGTAATCTCGCACATGTTCCCCTCCAGCTGGTGCACTCTGGGAGCTGTTTGGGATAAAATGTCATCAGAACATGATTTTGAAGACACAGGAGTGTTTTAGTGGAAGCATTTGGATTTCATCTGTTTAGGCTCATTAAGTGATGAAAAAAAAGCAGAGTAGTGATTCATTTCATTAACTTCAGTTGCACTTCTGTGATTTAAGTGCCTCTTTTAACTGTAAACTATGTTTTTGCTTGCAGGAGACCAAATACCTTGTTTTAAACCACAGTAAAGAGTGACATATTACTTGTAGGTAAGCAAATAAAAATGTATATATTAAAGAGTAGGCATTTCTCCTTTATAAACAGACATAATACACATCTAGATACATGGGCTGTGATATTATTCAGGGGTAATACTTTTTATGATGGAACAAGTTGATTTGATCTGATGCGATAAAATTGTTTCATAAACTTTTTTCCCATGATAAATTAGAATAAGCCAAAAGTGGCTTTGCTTACCTTCAAATACATATTTCATGAAAAACCAGAGGATAGTACTACAGTGCTGCGGCACACTCGCTGCCACAGTTTGCTTTCTGTCCACCACTGGGGGCAGCATCACATATGGTGTCAGAAAGCAGCCAGTTTTTTTTTTCTTTCTCTGACTGTTATTAATAAACTATGAACCAAATGTCAAGTTTAAATGGGCACATTTACTGTATCTGTTATAATGCCTATCACTATTGGACACGATTTGATTTTACCTCATAAAGTTAATGTGCCTTTGATCAGTTTTGATTTTTGAACTTTTACAAGAGTTTGAAGACGTGGAAATAGAAGTGAAAACCAACCAATTTATGATGTGTACATTGATCCATGGACTGGTTCATGGTATATTTAGATCAATTCAAGGGTCTGTGTATCAATGTACACACATCAATTTATTTATTTTTACACCCCTCATATTTTGTTTCAACATTACTGTCATGCTTGGCCCAGGCTCGGGGTAGGTCTTAATTCTTTATGTTAGGGCCCAGTCCCACTGGGGAGAGGATTAATTGTGCATGAACTGAGATACAGATGTCGGGCGTTCGTTGTCATCCACCACAAAATTGGCCAGAAATGACAAATTACTCAGTATGACTTACGGATATATTAATAATGTATAGCGAATATATGACGAACAATCATGGATGTATAACGCATGGAAATGGATCGGACGCATTGCAATTATCACGGACATATTACAGTTTAATTTAGTCCGTGATGTGGACGTGATAGACTTCCTATAAATCCATTTTACACATTGTCCCAGTCCGCTGCCAAGCCGCAATTCCCCATCAGTTGCGGATATCAGCGGATAACGATGGATATACAGTACATAGATTGTGTATGTATCGAGTATGTATTGTGTATGTAAGGCGGATGTCATCCGCAACCAAAATTTTGTGCAGCTCAAAAATCCTGGCAACGGAAAAACGTGCCTCTGCGGATAATTGCAGACGTGTGTGGATGTTGGCCGACTCATACAAGCATATTTCACGGATATTGCGGATGTTTAGCGAATATAAAACAATTGTGTGCGCAATTCATGCAGCAGCTCAGAGGATATTGATGGATTCAGCTCATGTCCTTCACACAGAGTACACTCTCCTTCCCTCTGGGAGAAGGTATAGAGTCCCTCGGAGCAGACTGAATAGACTCAAAAATTCATTCGTCCCCATGTCCATCAAATTGCTAAACAATAATGTCTAAAACTGGAATTGTGCAATACTTATGGTGTTTCTCCTGACTTCCTGTCATGTTAATTTGTTATGGATGTGGTTGTGTTTTTACTTGTATCTGTTTGTTTTCGTTTTGTAAAGGCACTTAGCATGAGTCCAAGACAAATTTCCCTGAGGGGACAATAAAGTGTATCGTATCATATCGTATGCACAAGTCTTCCTAAACGCCAGTGGGACCGGGCCCTTAGTTTCTCTATGGTTTTCTGGTTTTCTTTTTCATTAGTTTAAACGTTCTCATGTAAATGTCAATTTGGTTCTGTTTATTGCTTTTCTTTGTTTTGCACTTTCATCACTGGTTCATTCTTTGGTTATCATCTATTTTGAAGCTGGTTATTGTATTTTTGTACTCTGCGTCCTTTAAGTTATTTTAGTCTGAGTTTAGTTCTGTTTATCACATTTATTGTATTATGCTTAGTCACAGGTTTTTGTTATTATTTATCTTTGGTGTTGCTCTTCAGATTATGTTCCATTTGTTATTTACTGCAGGGGTGGTGGCCAAGTGGTTAATGTGTTTGGTTTCAGTTCAGAAGGCTCCAGGTTCAAATCCCACCCTTGTCACATTTCTCTATGTAATGTGGAGTTGCGACAGGAAGGACATCCGGCGTAAAACCTGTGCCAATTCAACATGCAGATCCACCTTGGATTTGCCGTGGCGACCCCAAGTGCAAACAAGGGAGCAGCCAAAGGGACTTACTTACTATTATTTACTGCATTTTCTGTTTTTCAGATATATTGTTTTATTTATTGCATAATTCTATAGTCACTGGGTTTGTTTATTTTCTGATACACCAGTAGTTTGTTTTATCATCATCATTGTTTGTATTCGCTTTTATGTCTCAGCCAGCTTTAGCTCTGTCCTAGTTTGGTTTATTATTAGATCTCTTGTTCTTTCTCCTCTTTTGACTAGTCACAGTACTTCTTAGTTCTGCCCCTTTTGTTTTGTTCACACATTATTGTTTGTCTGAAACACGTCTCATTATTCAATTAGTTTTTCTGTCACTTACTTCTCTTGCTTTGCACCGCTTTGTTTTGCCCTCCCGCACTCTCTTGCCTTTCTTCCTTCTTTAATTCACAAGGCCACACCTCTTTCCACAACCTTCCACACACCTGCTTCACATTACCTTGATTAGTTTGCTACTTATTTAAGCCCTCACAGTTCCACAGTTCACTGCCCGATTGTTGACACTTTCTCGCCTCTTGATCACGTCCTGGTTGCTCTTCAGTGTATTTTTGACCTTTCCTTTCTACTCTGACCTCTGCCTCAGCATTATCCTGAACTCAGCCTGTTTTTGACTCTGCCTTGTTTTGCCTGCTTTATACCTCAACGCCGTGTGTACGATCCCTGCCAAGTCTCAGCCTGCACCATGTCTGCTACCTCTACCAGTATGTCTGACTTCCTGTGTACCAAACCCTATGCCTGTTTAACAGATAAAGCCTCATTTTTATCTAAACCTACCATGCCTGAGATTCTGCATTGGTCTCCTTTTGGTTGCTGTATCAAGTCACCACCTGTCCTGACAATTACTGCTTTCAGGACTTTAACTGCTTCAGCATAAAATGTTCATTACATTTGCTCTTGTTATACAGATCAGTTTTCAGTAGGTGCTTAAAACAAGTATTGATAATTAGAATATGGTCCTTAAGGAATAATACAGCTTTTAACCTGAAAAAACTCCCACCACCAGCAATAAAGTGATTTATCAATCGCTGTACTTCATCTAGCAAATATTTTATTCCTTCTTATGCCATCCAGGGACAATGTTATTGATTTGTTGTAGTTTTTTTTTCCCCTTTCACTGAGTGAATGCTGATTTTCAGAAAACATTTCAGACAGTGTGTACATATAAAAGTTTTGCACATTCAGTTTATACTGCCTCTTTAAAATAACTGCAATAAGTCGCTGCCTCAGTTTGTAGGCTGCAGTAAACACCAACCTTGTAAGATGATCAGTAACAAATGCATTGCCTTGGCTGGGTCTGTAGGGTAGTGCACCCCCCGCATCCCCTTGGTCAAATGGTGCTAAGTTTTAACTTTTGGGTGTAGTGGTGTCATCAAAGATCTTGCACAAAATGCATGGTGTAGAATTTAAGTGGGCTTACCTTTGAGGGCAGGAGGCACAGACTTGGTGGTGCAGAAGGTATGTGTGTCAGAGAAAGGACCCTCCCCGGCGTCACTTATGGCCTGTATTCTGAAACTGTAACTGCTGGACTCAGTCAATCGCTGCACCTTGTAGGTGTGGCTGGGACCATGATAGATGGTCACAAATCTGCACAGAGAGATGAACAGAGAGGAAAGATTATCAGTCGAGACAGAAATCTGGAAGTGAGGATAAGGAGAGGGATGAACAGAAAGAAACAGTGAGTTTGAGTTAAAGGAAATGTTGGAAAGTGAAGAGAGGAATGGTGGGAAGAAAGACGGGCACCGACAGCGAAGCCCAAAGTTAAAGATTAGAGGGGAAACAAATGAAGATAAGAAGAGGGGTGAGGAAAAAGCATCAATACTTGGAATGGACTCAGAATTTACACTCCGCGCTGACTATTCCAAGAACGACATGTTGTTTGTCTAACATGCAAATAAGCAATTAATTAACATGCTGCTTAATCACCTCTGACAAGTCAATAACACTTCAAACAGGTTATATTTTTGAAAGAAAAAAACACCCTGCATTTTGCACAAGAGGTGCATGATTGCCATCATGTTTTAGTCAGCATAAAACTGCAATAAAAATGAAGGACATAACTGAGTATATTCATATATATCATTAGAACTGTCTGTTTACACTCTGAAGCATCTTTAACTGTTGGCATTAGCACTGTAATGAGCATACAGTATCATGAAAAAATGTAGGCACACTACATTTTTTTTTTTTTTTTACAATACTTCAGTTCTATATATCATCCCATTTCTGTCATCATAATATGCACATACTGTGAATATAAATACTCTGTCTCTAGGAATTCCTGTTAGAAAAAAAAATCTAACATCATTAATATGCAAATACAGGCACCAAACAACCCTAAAATATAATCAGTTCATTTACTGCACAAGCCTATAGTGTAAAACGTAAAAAAAAGAGTCCAGTAAATGGTGCACATGGTGACATGACATATTAGATTTACGGTGCACCTGGAAAGTATTCACAGTGCTTCATTTTTTTTTAATGTTTTTATGCTACAGCCTTATTCCAAAATGGATGAAATTCATTTTTTTCCTGAAAATTCCACACACAATTCCCCATAATAACAATATGAAAACATTTTTGGGGAGATTTTTGCAAATTTATTAAAAAACAAAAAACAAAACAAAACAAAAACTAAGAAATCACATGTACGCAAGTCTTCACAGCCTTTGACATGAAGCTCAAAATTGAGCTCAGGTGCCTCCTGTTTCCATTGATCATCATTAAGATGTTTCTACAGCTTAATTGGAGTCCATCTGGGGTAAATTCAGTTGATTGGACATGATTTGGAAAGGCACACACCTGTCTACATATAATGTCCCACAGTTGACAGTGCATGTCAGAGCACAAACCAAGCATGAAGTCAAAGGAATTATCTATAGACCTCAGAGACAGGATTGTCTTGAGGCACCAATCTGGGGAAGGGTACAGAAGCATTTTTGCTGCTTTGATGTTCCCAATGAGCACAGTGGCCTCCATCAACCGTAAATGGAAGAAGTTCGGATCCACCAGGACTCTTCCTACAGCTGGCTACTCGTCTAAACTGAGCGATCGGGGAGAAGGGCCTTAGTCAGACCAAGAACCCGATGGTCACTCCGTCAGAGCTCTAGCATTCCTTTGTAAAGAGAGCAGAACCTTCCACAAGGACAACCATCTCTGCAGCAACCCACCAATCAGGTCTATATGGTAGAGTAGCCAGATGAAAGCCACTCCTTAGTAAAAGGCACATGGCAGCCCTCCACGTGTTTTCCAAAAGGTACCTAAAGGACTCTTAGTTCATGAGAAACAAAATTCTCTGGTCTGATGAGACAAAGACTGAACTCTTTGATGTGAATGCCAGGCATCATGTTTGGAGGAAACCAGGCACCATCCCTACAGTGAAGCATGGTGGTGGCACCATCATGCTGTGGGGATGTTTTTCAGTGGCAGGAACTTGGAGACTGGTCAGGATTGAGGGAAAGATGAATGCAGAAATTTACAGAAACATCCTGGATGAAAATCTGCTCCAGAGAGTTTCTGCCCTCAGACTGGGGCGATGGTTCATCTTTCAGCAGGACAATGACCCTAAGCAAACAGCCAAGATATCAAAGGAGTGGCTTCAGGACAACTCTGTGAATGTCCTTGAGTAGTCCAGCCAGAGCCCAGACCTGAATCCGATTGAACATCTCTGGAGAGATCTGAAAATGGCTGTGCACTGACGCCCCCCCAATCCAACCTGATGGAGCTTGAGAGGTGCTGCAAAGTGGAATGGGCAAAACTACCCAAAGACAGGTGCACCAAGCTTGTGGCATCATATTCAAGAAGACCTTAGTGTTGTGTGTGCGCTCCGCTGCCTGTTGTTGTCATTTTGTGTGTTACACTGTTTCATCCTCTGTATCTCACCCCTGCATCCTACCACGTCTGTCTGGTTCTCTGATCTGTTTGTGCACCTGTTGTCATGGGCCATTTGTCATGTCTGTCTTTATTTCCCCTGCCTCAGATCCGTGGTTGTCACACCCCCTTCCTTCTGTGTGAGCTTGGCATGCGTGTGTGCAATTCCTGCATGTGTCAGTTTGTTCTGTCTCCTGTGTCTGATCATGTGCGTAATGTCAGTGTCCGAAAAATAAACAGTTTTTTTTTAATTATTCTTTGAATCCTTACTGACCTGCATATTGGGGCTCTACACTCTTGACTGGTAGACCAAACCTTAACACTTAGGCTGTAATTGCTGCCAAAGGTGCAACAACAAAGTATTGAGCAAAGGATGCGAATGTTTACGTACATGTGATTTCTTAGTTTTTTGTTTGTTTGTTTGTTTGTTTTAATAAATTTGCAAAAAATAACTTTTTTCATGGTGTCATTATGGGGTGTTGTGAGTAGAATTTGAGGGAAAACAATGAATTTTGCTCCATTTTGGAATAAGCCTGTAACATAATAAAATGTGGAAAAAGTGAAGCGCTGTGAATACTTTCCAGATGCACTGTATGCATTAACAGGACAAATATCAATATCATATCAAATCAAATTCTCCATCCCTGCCGATCTCAGTTTGCTTATCACGCAAACACAATGACAGAGGATACAATCTCAACAGCTGTCCACACAGCCCTCACACACTTGGACGAAAAGAACACGTATGTAAGGATGCGGTTTGTAGACTTCAACACAGCATTTAACACAATAATCCCCCACAAATTGGTCATGAAAGTGAGCATTTTGGGATTGAGCAGCTCACTGTGCTCCTGGATACTGGACTTCCTGAGGAACAGACCACAAAATGATAGAATGGGAGACCACACGTCATCCACTCTTATCCTGAGCACTGGAACTCCACAGGGGTATGTCCTCAGTCCCCTACTCTACTCACTCTTCACACACAACTGCTCCCCCACCTACTCCACCAACACCATCTTCAAGTTCACCGACAACACCACCGTGGTAGGTCTTATAACAGACAACGAGTCAGCCTACAGGGAAGAGGTGTGGCACCTGACAGCATGGTGTTCTAACAATAACCTGGATTTAAACACCAACAAGACAAATGAGATGATCATGGACTTCAAATCAGATCGAAACACACCAAGCACTCTGCCCTCCTCATACAGGGAAAGGAGGTTAAGAAAGAGAAGAAAAAATTAATTTCTCTGAGGATGTACAAAAGGTTAATTTGCTTTTCTGGCAATAAAAATAATTACAGTGTAGGGACCAAGACAACCAAAGTCAAAAACATAAAAATTTACACTAACATTGTTAGGAAAACACTAGAAACCTAATTTGTTTATGACAGAAAAAAATATTTAATAATTTTGCAATCTTCTTGCATGAATTAAAATTTTCAATTGGAAACCTGTTGATTAACAAACAGAAGAATATCTGTCCTCAAACATATTAATGTGAGAAATACATTTCTTAATTTAACCAGATCTTATTTATATGGGGACATTGAAAAACATGGCTTTTTTTTTTTTTTTTTTGCTTACATTCAGCATGAAAAGCCAAATGGGGTCAATCTATTAGAATGCCTTTCCTTCATGTACCACCAGCTGGAAACATGATCCTCTGTGCACACATTTGGATGTGTATGGATAAAACATAAAATAAATAAATAAACAAATAAATAAAAATATTGAATAACTGAATTTAATAAATGGATCTGGAGTCAAATATTCTTATTGCCCATACTTTGATGATAACAGACCAAACTGGAGTGACCGCTCTCCACGTTAGACATTCTATTACCTGCAGAATTGGTTTCTGTAGGACTGTATGATTTATCAAAGCTCTTAACACAATTTCTAAGTTTATCAGTTGTAAAATACAAGTTTCCCTGTCAGAACAATACTTCATAACTACACCAAGCTATCCATTATGGAGAGGCTGCAGAAAAACTGTCAGCAGTACTGACAACACTGAAAAAATACAAATACAACAGTTAATCCTGGAAAAATGAACAATTTATAGTCAGAACCTACAAGGATTGATGGGAGATGCAATTCCTGATATGACTGAGTTCTCAGAACCTTTTAAGTGTGGTTTGGGAAAGGAGGAATGATCTGACTGAGCGAGCAGGAATGTAATGTTTTGAAAATAGAAGAAACATTGAGACTGTTTGTATTTCTTAATGATAAATGGAAATGAAGTCCAAGATATATTCAGTTACTTAGAAATGTTCATGTATCCATCTCCTGACGATGATTTCAAGAGCATCCATACTTATACATACTGTTTTGGATTTTATATTTTTATTTATGTCCCCTTGTATAGGCTAGTTTAAAGCACATCTTTTTTTTTTTGAAATTTTAACATAAAATCATGCTTTTTTCTGCAATTTGCATTTGGTTGAAAGTGACTGATCGGAATGGTTGAACTTGTTACGGTAACATACGGTGTGGTCACAAAAAAAAAACAAAGAGCCAAAAACAGTGTAAACAACTATTTTGAAATGGTTAAATTTATTCTTGTTTAACAGGGATTGTGTGTGTGTGTGTGTGTGTGAACATGTGCATGAGAGCAGTTTAGAGATGAACAGATTTGATCTGAGAACCATCTGTTCCCTGCTACACCATTCCAGGGCCGCCAAACATGAACCGAAATACAGATTGAAAGCTGATCACAATGTCAAAGGGACAGAAGTAAGGAATTAGCAAGCGAGACAATCCAACAGGTAAGTGTGTCAGGCAGCTGGCGGGTTTGATACCTCCGTGTTCTTTCCCAGTATTTGTTAATGTTAATAAATCTTCTCGTAGCTCACACAGTGCTAAAGTGTCCTCCTCCTCTCACCCGGTTTTTGGGTGACTAACTCCCTACTTTTATTTATGTCCAATTCCTACATGTCCTTGTCCTCCTCTGTTAATGTTCCATCTGTCTCCTCATCACTCCTGTCTGAACAGTTTCTTTAAATGGATGGCTGATGATTGGAGAATGTTTCCAGGCTGACTTCAACGTGACTACTCCCTGGTACATCTGGTTAATGCACAAGCACACACAGACACACACACACACACACGCACACACAGACATACAACACACCCTCCACACTTCATGCGCCACACATATCCCTCCAATTCACACATGTACACATAGGGCTTAGAAAATGAGAGTTCACAACTCCTCAGGGGATCACAGCCTATATGCTCTTTCCCAACATAAATTACACGTATGGAATATCCGTGTGTCTCCAGGTCTCTTCAAATATAACATCCCACCGAGATTCCTATCAATAGCAAACAAATATCAGTGTAAAGCTCATCAAAGCACATGAGGTGTCAGGATGAACTCCAAATACTAAGCGCTTGCAAGATATAACCAGAACTCAAAATGATTATGCACTCCACATGACATACAACACAAACTTTTAACGACTGAGCACTTGTAAGATATAGCAAAAAGTCTAAATTTAAAGCTAAAGTGAGTAGGATTCAGTGCCATCTAGTGGTGAGCTTGCAGACTGCATTAAGCCATCCCCTTTAACAAGTTTGTTTCACTTACTGTTTTTGCATTTTTGGTGACGGGAGATTCATACGACCTTGCCTTCTTTTGTGACAAGTAATATTTATCATCCTCCAGATGAGGGCTCTCAAACTTGTTAGCCTACATTAGCAACTTGTAGACAGAGTATAGGGAAGCAAACACTGATTCCTGTTCTTTTTTCGTCAGTCTTCCGGCTGTGCTACAAAATATAAAAGACAGAGTAAGTATATCTCCTTTAGGCTACTTTGTCAACACGGTGGTGCAACATGGCAGCCTCCACAAAGAGGGCCTGCTCCTATGTAGATATGAACATGCATTGATCTGAACAACGGTTCCAGGTAATTACACATTCATGAACAGATGGTTATGAATGGTATATTTGATTTTTGCTAATAAACTCCCCCAAATTCTACACACTATATGCAAATATCAGAACAACCATCAGGATGGATGGATGCATACCAAAGTCCCGATCTCCAGTCTTGTGAAATGAAGCAAACGTGGAAATGGAAAATCTTACAGTTTCTTGAACGGGCGCTTTAGTATGGATCCAAAAGAAAGTTACTCCCCATAGAAGCCCATGTTAAAATGCCCAAATTCAGATGATAGATAAATAAATGTCTGCTGCTTTTTTGCACTATATAAATAAAACAAACAGAAATGAAATTGAACTCATCAGTTAAGATATTTTAAGCTATGAATTATAGCAATTTGTATTTTAGTAGCGTTAGCCGGTATTGTGACTTGGTGATGTTTGCTTCATTATTACTCGATGGACTCCACAGTTACTGATATCATATCTCATCTATAATGTGGGCTTAAATGAGCATAAGAGTTTTCATCCCACGGCTGTCCACCTGACAGAGATACAAATTCAGTGGCGACTGTCCCTGTTCTCTGACACATCACACAGATTAAGCAGGTGCGTTCTTGCTTCTTTTAAGCACAATAATGTTTGGTACAATCCAGTGTCGGCTGCTGGTCTGTCAAAGAGGGGAGCTCATTGTCGGCTTACATCATAAAATGTGTCGATTTATTTATATGTAAATTCAAATATGTAAAATGGTCATAACAGTCCTAAGTTGCACAAGCATTTCACAATTTATATCTCTACTACATACAGTATTTTATGATGGCACAATTACCAAGTGGTTAGTCCACTTGGTTTCAGTGCGGAAGGTTCCTGGTTCAAACCCCACCCCTGCCACATTTCTCCATGTAATGTGGAGTTGCATCAGGAAGGGCATCCGGCATAAAACTTGTGCCAGAATCAACATGCAGGTCCACCTTGGATCCGCTGTGGCCACCCCGAGTGAAAACAAGGGAGCAGCCAAAGGGACTTCCTTTTACAAAAATATGTTTTTAAACCAAAATATCATCAAAAATTTCAAGAAGTACATAGAACCTTTATTATTAAACATACATAACAGAGTTTGACTGTTTGATGACATTGTTCCATGCAAATGTTATTTTAAAGATTGGCCAGCAGATGTCGCCATATGTAATTGTATCAAAGCCTCAAAACACTGAACCATTGCTTTATATTGATTCAGTGTTTCAAAACGCTTCGTTTTCTCTGTCACTAATTTTCATGAATAAAATGCATCAGCAACCACTAATTATTACCACATGTCTGGATGGAGTTATAATTATGAATACTTTGATGTTGTGTTGTGAACCAGGATGTTAATTAACGTGCACCGACTTTTAAACACTTACTGAAGAACGAAGCAGAGAGTAACTCACCGAGATCTTCTCACATAACTTCGTCTAATCCAGTGCGCTTCTCTGTGCGCCTTTAAAACAGACGCAAAACATTTTGGCATAAATTTAAAAATGCAGAAATACGCAAAAATGTGCAAACTAATTCTCATTCCTATAGCTGTCAATTAAAATGGGATTCAGCCTTTCGACTGATCATCCAATCATTGTGCAGAACTACATCGTCCAGGCCGGCCCACAACTCCATTCACCCCCAGAGACGCTCGACAAAATCGTGGCTTTATCCAATGACCGTCATGTTTCTTGGCAATGAAAAAAACTGTTCCAGGCAGTCCCATTGAAGTGAACAGAAGCTCGGTTTCTACAGGAAAATGCATTGACCACAGACCGGATGAGAAAAAAGATTTATGAAAAGTCAACAAAACAGTCAATCAATTTGTGAGAAGTAGCTGATTCTGAACGAACGCATTTGGAGTAAGTGAAATGATAACAAACTGTACATATTTGACCGTTTATTTTGTTGAGATTTTAGGGGAAGCTAAGCTTTACTTGCAGTCTTAGAGAAACCGCCTCTGGTACAATCTGTTCTCAGTGGGCACGTCTTTCTCATTGTTATGTTTATAACATTACTGTCAGGAAGCTGCTCGACTGCATGCAGAAAAACACTTCAGGGGCAATACTCATTAAATATCTTTAAGTTGAAAGCAGCTCTTAACTGGCCTGCATAGAAGAAAGGCCTAAAAATATTCAGCATGTCAGTCCTGACTTTAACAGCTCTATGGTGTTATGGGTGTGCAGCCAGTACATTCTGAGTGCCGGTCCCAAGCCCGCATAAATGAGGAGGGTTGCGTCAGGAAGGGCATCCGGCGTAAAACAAGCCAACCCAACTATGCAGACTCAGAATCGCATTCCCATACCGGATCGGTCGCGGCCCGGGTTAACAACGTCTGCCACCGGTGCTATTGCCCAACAGGGTGCCGGTGGAAATTGGGCTACTGCTGGGCAAAGACGACAAAGAAGAGGAGGAAAACGTTGCCACAAACAGCGGGAGAAGAAGAAAACTAGAAGGGTGGAAATGAGAGTGGGGACTTTGAATGTTGGTAGTATGACTGGTAAAGGGAGAGAGCTGGCTGATATGATGGAGAGGAGAAAGGTAGACATATTATGTGTGCAAGAGACCAAGTGGAAGGGAAGTAAGAGCAGGAGCATCGGTGGTGGGTACAAGTTGTTGTACCATGGTGAGGACAGGAAGAGAAATGGTGTTGGGGTCATTTTAAAGGAAGAGTATGTTAAAAGTGTGTTGGAGGTTAAGCGAGTGTCTGACAGGGTGATGAGTGTGAAGTTGGAAATTGAAGGGGTGATGATGAATATCATCAGTGCATATGCCCCACAGGTAGGTTGTGAGATGAAGGAGAAAGAAGATTTCTAGAGTGTGTTAGATGAGGTGGTGGAGAGTGTGCCCAAGCATGAAAGAGTGGTGATAGGAGCAGACTTCAATGGGTATGTTGGTGAAGGGAACAGAGGTGATGAGGAAGTAATGGGTAGATATGTTATCAAGGATAGGAATGGGGAAGGACAGATGGTAGTTGATTTTGCAAAAAGGATGAAAATGGCTGTGGTGAATACCTACTTTAAGAAAAGGGAGGAGCACAGGGTAACATATAAGAGTGGAGGAAGGTGCACACAGGTGGACTACATTCTTTATAGGAGATGCAAGCTAAAAGAAATCACAGACTGTAAGGTGGTAGCAGGAGAGAGTGTCACTAGACAGCATAGGATGGTTGTTTGTAGGATGACTTTAGAGGTAAAGAAGAAGAAGAGAGTGAGAGCTCAACAAAGGATCAGATGGTGGAAGCTGAAGGAGGAAGACTGTTGTGTGAAATTTAGCGAGCAGGTGAGAGAAGCACTGGTTGGAGGGGAAGCAATTTTGGACAACTGGAAAAGTACTGCAGATGTGGTGAGGGAGACAGCTAGGGCAGTACTGGGTATGACAACTGGACAGTGGAAGGAAGACAAGGAGACTTGGTGGTGGAATGAAGAGGTCCAGGAAAGCATAAGGAGAAAGAGGTTGGCGAAAAGGTTTTGGGATAGTTGGAGAGATGAAGAAAGTAGACAGGAGTACAAGGAGATGCGGCGTAAGGCGAAAAGAGAAGTGGCAAAAGCAAAGGAAAAGGCATATTGCGAGCTGTACAAGAAGATGAATAGTAAGGAAGGAGAAAAGGACTTGTACCGATTGGCCAGACAAAGGGACAGAGCTGGAAAGGATGTGCAGCAGGTTAGGGTGGTAAAAGATGCACATGGTAATGTGCTGACAAGTGAGGAGTGTGTGCTGAGAAGGTGGAGGGAATATTTTGAAGAGCTGATGAATAAAGAAAATGAGCGAGAGAAAAGGCTGGATGATGTGGTGAGAGTAAATCAGGAAGTACAAGAGATTAGCAAGGAAGAAGTGAGGGCTGCTATGAAGAGGATGAAGAGTGGAAAGGCGGTTGGTCCAGATGACATTCCAGTGGAGGCATGGAAATGTCTAGGAGAGATGGCAGTAGAGTTTCTAACCAGATTGTTTAATAAAATCTTGGAAAGTGAGAGGATGCCTGAGGAGTGGAGACGAAGTGTGCTGGTTCCTATTTTCAAGAACAAGGGTGATGTGCAGAGCTGCAGTAACTATAGATGCATAAAGCTGATCAGCCACAGCATGAAGTTATGGGAAAGAGTAGTAGAAGCTAGGCTTAGAAAACAGGTGAAGATCTGTGAGCAGCAATATGGTTTCATGCCAAGAAAGAGCACTACAGATGCAATGTTTGCTCTGAGAATACTGTTGGAAAAGTACAGAGAAGGACAGAAAGAGTTACATTGTGTGTTTGTGGACTTAGAAAAAGCTTATGATAGGGTGCCAAGAGAAGAGTTGTGGTATTGTATGAGGAAGTCTGGAGTGGCAGAGAAGTATGTTAGGGCAGTGCAGGACATGTACAAGAATAGTGTGACAGCGGTGAGATGCACAGTCGGAATGACAAACTCATTCAAGGTGGAGGTGGGATTACACCAAGGATCAGCTCTGAGTCCTTTCTTGTTTGCAGTGGTGATGGACGGATGAGATCAGACAGGAGTCCCCATGGACTATGGTGTTTGCAGATGACATTGTAATCTGTAGTGAGAGTAGAGAGCAAGGAGAAGTGGAGATATGCTTTGGAGAGAAGGGGAATGAAAGTCAGTAGAAGCAAGACTGAGTACATGTGTGTGAATGAGATGGAGCCCAGTGGAATAGTGCAGTTACAAGGAGTAGAAGTGGTGAAAGTAGATGAGTTTAAATATTTGGGGTCAACTGTTCAAAGTAATGGAGAGTGTGGTAGAGAGGTGAAGAAGAGAGTGCAGGCAGGGTGGAGTGGGTGGAGAAAGGTGGCAGGAGTGATTTGTGACCGAAGAATATCAGCAAGAGTGAAGGGGAAAGTTTACAAAACAGTAGTGAGACCAGCTATGTTGTATGGTTTAGAGATGGTGGCACTAACAAAAAGACAGGAGGCAGAGCTGGAGGTGGCAGAGCTGAAGATGTTGAGATTCTCTTTGGGAGTGACAAGAATGGACAAGATTAGGAATGAACATATCAGAGGGGCAGCTCAGGTGGGACGGTTTGGAGACAAAGTTAGAGAGGCGAGATTGAGATGGTTTGGACATGTGCAGAGGAGGGACCCAGGGTATATAGGGAAAAGGATGCTGAGGATGGATCCACCACGCAGGAGGAGAAGAGTGAGACCAAAGAGGAGGTTCATGGATGTGCTGAGAGAGGACATGCAGGTGGTTGGTGTGACAGAGGAATATACAGAGGACAGGGTGAGATGGAAACGATTGATCTGCTGTGGCGACCCCTAACGGGAACAGCCGAAAGAAAAAGAAGAAGATGGTGTTATAAACAAGTGATGAGACTTTTTAAAAAATTTGACAGTAGCATAATCAACAATCAATCAATAATAACAATAATAATTGAAAATATAACACAATGCTAAAATACAGTACCACTGGCTGTATGAGCATGTAATCAATGAAAGAGTGTGTAGAAAGAATGTGACCTTTTGACCTGTTAGAATAGGTCAAGGTTAGCCATTTTTTTACTTGTCCAAGGTCTGTGTCCCAACAATGTTCCCTGTGAATTTGAAGACCCTGACAGTAAGAGGACTGGAGTTATGCTGAGCACAAACAGACAGACGGACATAAGCAAAGTCTTCGCAATATTTTGACACTGGGTAAAAATAAAAATAATAATACTTATTATTGTTATTAATTTAAAGTAAGTTTTAAAAAAGCCAGAGGTTTGGATGCAATGCTTTTTGGACACTTCATTGTGGTATTCTGTGAACTGATAAAACATACATATATTTAAACATTGTCAGAGTTTTTTTTCCTTGTATGCATTGCGTGGAAAACAAATACGTATGAGACATATAATATCAAAACTACAGCGGCATGTCAAAAGTAAATAGACACCCCCATAATGCAGTTTTCCTGTGTAATTTCATCAGTTTCATAATTTATTTTGCTATGTTGTCATTTTTCATTTTAGAATACGGTGAATAATTCCATTTAAGCAGATAGCGATGCCGCGGACACAGCACAAGAATTAACCGATTTTCAAAAAAGGCGGATTGTGGGTCAATCAGAGGGTGGACTTAGTCAGCGTCAGATTTCACAAAACCTTAAGATACCTCTTGCCACAGTCAACTGGGTGATTATACAGTTCACACGCAAAGGCAAAGAGACAACATCATCCCACCCAGGTCGACCAGGACCTCCTGAGAGGTGTCTTTGGTCTGTGAAGTTGACTGTTGAAAAAAATCCTGGTTGCAAAGCCACAAAAAATACATTTCCATCCTTCACCAAGGACTTCTGCCAAGCTTTTCAAGTCACCAGATGTAAAGAAAAACACTTTACTTACGCAGGATGGCGCTCCATTATGAGGGGTGTCTATTTACTTTTGAGATGTCTCTGTACATACAGGCTTCCTAAAATAATGCTTATATTTAAAGCAAAAAGTCTACACAATTTAGCTCTTTTTGATAAGTTCAGTTCCAACAATATTCCTGTCCTATGTACATGTGCTCCACTGTACGTCAAGTAAGGAATGTTGAGTAACTTTCATTAATGAAAACAATGAAGTAACCGATATAAGGCGGGTTGACAGACCAGCATATGGACTCTACCTGTGGTTCTTGTCCTCCATTTGTAGTGTGTAGAACACATCTTCAGTGAGCAGGGCGCGGGTGTGCGTGTTGCTGGCATTTTCACCCCACTTTAGCTTCAAGCTCTGAGGGCCCGCCGCCGAACATTCAAGAGGGGGCGGGACTGGAGGGAGTGGCCGCGTCCTCACCAGCAGAGGTTGACTCAAGGGGCTAGAGCCAATGGCGTTTACTGCCTGTATCTGTACTCTGCGAGGCAGGGAGAGAAGAAGACAAACTGATAAAAATGCTGCAGAAATGGAAGAAGCCCCCTGTGACAGTTAACTGGAGTAAGCGGTTGAAGATGAAGATGGATTGTTATCTAAAACAGTGAACAGTTGTATGTAACAGCATGTCATGCTCTTCAACAGAAGACAGTGTTGTGACATAAAAGGATGTATTTTAGCTTTGTGGTAAAGTGTAAGAATAACACGGGACTACACTCGTGTAAAGAGAAGTGTCTGTACTCAGCAATAATTATTAATACTTAGCAATCATTGGTTACAATCATTTGTAAGTGGTCATATAATAGTAGGAAATACAAAATTTCCTCAATTTTGGAACTGAGATACAAACTGGGGCCAAAAATCGACAATGGGAGGTCGCTCTTAGTCTTGATTAAGGACAAACTCAGCCACTAAACTCAATTTATTCCACAAAGATCATAAAATTAAGCTTTTATTTAATTTTTTATTCAGTTCTATTTTACCAAGTAGTTATGTGAAACACTAGAATTATACATAAAGAAACAATGAATATACACTGTATTTATAGCATCACATTAAACACAAACTTTCAGACAGAAACACAAAAACACATATCGACTTGAAGGATGAGCAACTCCCCTGCTGCCTCAGTTCTAGGAACCTCCTTCCCCCGACACATCCCCCCCTTCTCCCTTTTTGGTCAAGGTCTGATTTGCTGGTTAGTGTCCATATCTGAGGTCCTCAGCTCGAGAGCTTCTATTCTGTGACATTTAATTCCTGATACATTTAATTGCTGACACTAGTGTGACCTTTCGTTCCAATTCATGCTGCTGAATGAACATGAAGGGAAAGGGCAAGATCCATCCAACCACTGTGCAATTATGATGAGCAAGTGAAACAACAGAAGACACTTGTCAATGATGGCTTGCTGAATCACTGCTATTCCTAGATAAACATCTGAGCAGTTTTCAACCAGATTTAGCCCTTAAAAACACACAATAAACCATGACTCGATTTACTTTAGTATGCTCACTGACTGAATGCAAACTGCTGTGAAATCTTATATCTGACAAAAAAAAGACCATTCATTTAAAGGGTGGTGGATCTTTGAGGAGAACATTTGGAATTTTTGGTTTTACTTCTTGGTATTTGCATGTGTTTGACCATTTCCAGAAGCAGCCACACAATCTTACGTGAGATTACAAAAAAGGTAATGCACAATAAGTCCTCCCTTAAAAAAAAAAGTTGGTTGCTCATCTTCAGTCATCTTTGAGGCTGTTCTATTTCTTCATAAAACAAGAGTGCTATGGCATCACAATATCCCCCACTGGCAAATACTGCTTCAGTACAAGTGCTTGCTACATTCTGTTACAATTTGAAGGTATGTGATAGTTGATTTCAGAATGCAGACACCAAGTCATGAAACTGGGAGTGTCTAGGTTTGTTAATCAAGGGCCATAACTGTGGTAAAATGGGCCCAACTCAAATGATACGCCAATATGCGTATTACCAACCTGTAACAAGGACTTCTACCAAGCTTCACAAAATTCCTCCTAAAAATATGAGAGGAGTTGATTTCAGAATGCAGACACCCACTCATGAAAATGATGGAGTCTAAATTTGTTAATCAAGGGCCATCAATCTGGTAAAATGGGCCCAAACCGAACAATATGATAATATGTGTATTACGAACCTATAACTAGTGTTAATTTTGCCACCTGTTTTTTTTACTTAGCTTTAGTCTTTTGTCAAATGTTCTTTTTAGTTTTAGTCATAGTTAGTTTTAGTCATTCACATACTATTTTTATTTAGTTATGTTTTAGTCGACTAAAAGTCTGTTTTAGCCTGTTAAATTTAGCGAACTGAATGTATTTTAGTCTCATTTCAGTTGAGACATTTTAGCATTTTGCTAAAAAATGCTAATTTCATCTGAGCGTTTTAGAACACTAACATAGTGTTGTCATCATCTCATTTTTGTCATAAAAAAATGGTCGTTGACAAAGATATTTAGTCTTGTCTCCTTTGATGAAATTAACACTACCTATAACAAGGACTTGCACCAAGTCTCACGAAATTCCTCCTAAAAGTGTAGGAGGAGTTGATTTTAGAATGCCTGGGAAGGACAGACGGACAGACAGACGGAAAATTGCCAAAACAATAATCCCCCTTTGGACCTTCGGCCAGCGGGGGATAAAAAAAAAAAAAAACTGATGTAAATAACATCTGAAGCCTTTATTGTACATAATGTATGAACAATGAGCACAAAAATGACAACTCAAACTCAAAAGAACAACACATGCGCATGTGCCTAGTTCTGTCAGAGCAAACAACATTTACCGGTAGTGCTGCCAAACAAAATATGAATATTATTATTTGAAGAATCTATCTGCTGCAAATAACAACCAGAACTGGCGTCAGTGACACACAAGCACACACACACACAGAAAAGGTTGCACAGGCAGACACACGTGCTTCGTTGTCAGCCATTATGCAAGAGAGCAAAGTGACATCTACATAAAAACAACCCGAGAATGAAAACAATGGTCTGTGATCACTGTGTCTCATCTAAACTGCAAACCCCCAGAGTTTGTTTTCTGAACATCAAAAACCACACAATCTCACAAACAGAAGCTGTGGCATAATAGTATCTAGTCATCCACATTACAAAATAGATATTTAGCATGGTTTGAGTACACTGAGTCCTAAAGAGGCACTAAGACCCACACCATGAAGTATATGAGAGTCCCCCTGGATAGGACACCAATCTATGGCATGTTAGTCCCCCAGGCAGGCCAGTACACATTTACAGCTACACTGAGACAATACGGATGAAATGTCCTGTCTAAGGACACACACAATTAGCTTAAATTAGACACCTGAATAGTCCAACTCCTGGGCTACCAACATGTACATGAAAATTATACAAAAAGTAGAAGTACACTGATTGAGTGCACACTACTTCCAGAGTATTGTTCCCTCTGCCAGCATCAGAGAATGCAGCTATGTGTAGCTTTCTATGACATCACAAAGCTGTTAAAAAAAAAGGAAGAAGAAAACCATGAGGTTGTAACCCACCCAGATCACCAAGAAAATGTAACTAATGCTTTACTCAGTGATTAAAGTGTCCCTTAAAAAACAAAAAACCTGTTTTTTGTTTTTCATGATGTTGGGGATGCTGCAGTTAGTGCGGGGTCTACATACAATATGGTGCAATTAATGAGCTAAATGAGACCTATTTCTCAGTCCCATTTTCTTGCTCATTTTAGTCATAAAAACCATATTTCCCCATATTGGCAAAATGGCAGAACTATACTACACAGTCTCTCACATGGATTAGAGTACGGTGTAATTACTCACTCAGCTTCAATGGGTTAGTCCAATTGAGGGTCACGGGGAGCTCACATACTGTAAAACTCGCATATAATGGATTTCGGTAGACTAGCAAATTTTGTCTGTTATAACTGAAATCCGCCATATAAAATTGGCAAAATCTGCTATATGTATAAAACAAAAAAAAATTGTCATATGTATGCAACGGATTATGTATTTACAGTCATGAGATGCCAAACGATCACCAATCAGCCTCCATATTTCCTTGATTAAACACCTGACCTTGAATAGGGGCCCACCTCATTTAATGACCGGTTCAAAACTTTGTCTGAAAAAAATAAACGCCTGCCTCAAATAAGCACCAGACATTAAAAGGATTACATTTAGTCAAGATACTCTTTTTTGTAAGTTCACTGTGGACTTAAAATCCTTAAACCTTAAAATCCTAAAGCCTGATTTATGCTTCTAAAACTCTGGAACTCTGTGGCCACTCAATGATGTCAGCATGTGCGTGACACTTTTAAAGTTCTCCGTCGCATTGGTGGGTGTGTCTTACTGCAATTTCCCGCAAGAACAGAATCAATCTATGGATCAATCTATCAATTTTGGATCAATTTGTCCCTCCAAACCTATGTTATGGTATGTGTCATTTCTCTCTATGAACTGCAGGTCATTTGAGCATCTTTGTAGTTATTAGACTCCGTGTTGTGAAGTTGGTCATATTTGCAGACTTTTCTGCCAAACGTATTTGATCCATGATTAAAATGTAATCGGTGTGCGCACTGCAAAAACGATTTAAAATATGACGGGAGAGGAAGGAGTGAAACCGGAAAAGTGACCAATTACAGCCCTTGCGGTCTCGGTCTATTTTGCAGAGGGATCTGACCTAATGCGGTTGTCCTTGGTTCACTACACCCAGGGATGTGTGTAAAACTTAACACTATATTACAGCGCAGGCAGCAAGCAACAATTTGGTAATAATCGCCAGCCTTGAATTATACCCTGCCTCGTTTAGGTGCAGTGTCGCCAACCGAACGGTCCCCCTTAAAAATTGGTCCACCCTGCCTTCACTGCGCATGCATCATTAAAATCGTCTCCCTTCAGCAGAACAACATTTCACCCACTTGTTTTGTAGTTTCAGCACAGTGTGGAGTTCACAGTAAAAACTGTGACAGCACACATCTCATTTGCTACTGTGTGGACAAGTGGCGGCACGTAACATTTATCCTTCAGTCTCAGATCAGGATGTGAAAATGTTAGACTTAATATCCATTGTGGCGTCTCATCACAGACGTTTCCAAACAATTTCACAGATACAAACATCATGACATCAGCCCACAGACTAAATCCGACAAGGGCCAGAAAAAAAAAAAATCCCGGAAATGTTCGCCACGGAACAAAACTTTCATCACTGTTTACCTTTTGAGAAACCCATAGACAAACATACAAAGGGATCAGGTTTTTACAATGATATTAAGTGATCAAAAAGAAATGTCTTTATGATCATGCATGAAGCCCAGATGGAAGAAGAGAACATCTCTGCTCTTCAAAATGTGAGAAAAGTGTCTCCAAAAATTCCACCAAGTAGTTGAAGATACAGAGAAGACCTTCATCTGGTTAAATGTACTGAGGGTCCAGCTCACCTGTTATCTCTGAAAACTCACACCTGCTGCTACCCTTCTAAATGAAACAAAGGCTCTTCAATGAGCAACTATTTTATTATTTGAAAAAGCTGTTTCCTTTTATATTTTAATATTAAATGAATGAATCATGTCCAGGAAGTCAAAGTTCAGTCAATAAGACATTTGCATAGGTACAAGATGACCCGCCCTACTGTGCACAATTTCAAAGCATTCACAATCACTAGAAGAGTCAAATTCATATTTTAGTAATTACTCTGTCCTGATTACATTAAAGCATTAAAAGCAATCACATAGTCAACAAAGATATAATTAAATATTGAAACGACTAAATTAAAAAAATGATTTCATCATGAGGTTTATGTGAGATTGAGAAATCCTAATTAACAGACATACTGCGGTCACTGTTACATCATCTCCTCTTGTGTTTAGAATAAATATTTCTATTCATTTAAGGTGTCTTTTTTTCCTGGTTGAAATACAAATATGAATGAATGAATCTACCAGACTTAAAAATGTACACATTACTTTTCATAGTACTTTGTCTAAAAATAAATGTCCAAGGTTCCTTATAATGCTAATCAACAAAGTATCTCATCTGAAACAACAGATAAATTATGGTTTTAAATTACAGGTGAACAAAAATTTTGTTTTCTAATGTAAGAAACATTTTTAACTTCAAAATGTACAGTAATCAAATTAATTTTGAGGTTAATTTTTTTTTTTTAAGGATTTTCTTCAGAAAACTGCTGCGTATACACATTTTTGCATTCTGTCCTGATGCCGCATTTTTATTGGCTACGTGAAGCTATGTCACAGTGCGCAGCGCTGAAAGCTGTACTGGGTTGAACACTGACCGCGACAGCCTGACGAAAGGCAGCAATGCATGCTCCCGGTGGAGCATCGCACTGGCTCGGTCTTTGGCATGTCACTTCTCATTGAAAATGTGACACGTTTAATGCCCTGAACGCGTTTGGTGTGAAAGGCCCATAAGACACTCTTGATCTTCTTATGATAAACTCCGGGACTGAGAAAACTGGCTGCGGATGTGTACCACATGTCAAGCTCCATATGTAATGGATGCAGTTTCTTATTCATAGATAACATTTAAATAAGGGAGAAAAGGTGATCACACTTCTATTTTACAAGGTTTTGACATGAGCTATTCAGCAATGAGTCTCTTGCATGAACATAAAGTAGCTGTTAAAGCGGTATGATCATTTTTCTATTTTTAAAGGGATGAGCACTGACCTGCTCGGAAAACACCAGCGGCACATAACTCATTGTTCTTACATTAGAGGTGCTGACATTGCATGAGCTGCTCAACAACAACTTGTTGATGAGAAACTCATGAATTGTTATTGACAGGCCCCTTGCACAATAACTTTAATATTCTGCTCCATAATTATGAGGCTGTATAGATATTTCTTACTACTATATTTAAGAAACAAGTGTTTACTACCTTAAAAAGGTCTGTACTTGTCTGTCTGTCTGGTATAGCTTAAGTACGTAGGTAAAATACCTGTATTCGCTGTCTGGCTGCAGGCCTGTGATGACGTGACTTGTCCCTGATTCCACAGTGATGATTTGGTCATCTAAAGTGAGGATGTAGCAGGTGATCTCTGCCCCGTTAGTGTTTGGCTCCTCCCACTTGAGGAAGAGGCAGGTCGATAGGGAGTGACCTGACTCTGAGGAAGTCGGAAAATCCAGGAGGGTGAGGGAGGGGACCGCATCGGGATGTGTCGCGGGTGTCTGGAAATTCACCTGCTCGCTGTAAGGACCAGCACCCGCCTGATTAGCAGCCTGGGTGGGGCACAAAAACACACAAGAGACTGAGAGGGATGGAGGACAGGAGTCCACTGAAGAGAAAGACCACAAGACATGCAGAAGAAAGGAAACAAGAAAACAGAAATGTAACAAGACAAAAGACCCGAAGAACAAGAGGGAAAAAAAGACCTGAAGAACTGCAGACCAGAAACAGCAGAATGAGACAGAGAATTTGTCTAATTCATTCTAATTCACATCCTGTAACAGAACGTTTAAATATAGCACGACTGTCCTAAGTTAAATACCCACCGGTTGGCTTTCATTTGTAATTGTCTCTGCAAAAGCATCACACGGAAATATAACAGCTTTTTAAAAATACAACACGCACCAGAAAGTGTGGAATAAAATTAAAAATAGGGAACATCTGTTATTCTGCCAGCACGAATTGTACTTTATGTCTGATTAAAGTGCCACGTAAAATACAAAAAACAAGTGGTTTGAAAAAGTGATGGATTATCTGCAAAGTGACAAAAAATATAGATACACGAAATCATGACTGTTTATTGTGAACAAAATTCATCTACTTCTCAGGAAGAGCCCAGCAACAATATGAGTGCACTTCAAGGAGCAAATGGATTTGCACTGTGCGACAAAACAGGAACCCATACACTTTGGAGTGGTAAGTAGTGTAGAACATTATTACGTGGACAAAAGCCCAATATTTATGCCTACCTATCCACATACACACTACTGCACACACAGACACAACAAACAATCACTCTCATGCTATGAAGCATTGATTAGGATGTTAGAATGACTTTGCGCTGTCCTCTAAACGAAATTAGATCATAAAGATGCACAAGACCACTTATTCATTCACCAGATTAAGAGTCAGAGTACAAATGCGGTCACTTATTTTCTGTGTGTCCTTTATTTTGCCCCCCCTGCTCGTGGGTATTTTATATACATTGTGAATTGCAATATTTAAAGATGTTTTTGGGTTCAACTTTTTACTTTGGATGAAAAACAATGGCAATCTGTCCAGTGTTATTTTACAGTAGAATGCTAATGTAAACCTATGGGACAAGTTAAAAACATCATAAAAACACACTTCTTGTTGTCATTTAATAGACAAAAATGTCATTAGAAGTGTGTGGTAGCATGGAGAGGATCCTTATGGAAGGAAACAAGCGCAGTTGATATAAATAAACTACACTCAGTTCAAATAAGTCGATTGTTGATGAGGTGCTCGTTCTTCTGCTTACCACAGGAACAAGCCCCTCATCAACAATTCACACGTCCTACTGTTTGTTTCACACATTCTTCTTCAACTTGTGATGCATTCTGTGATCACAGCACGTGTGCAGGGATCCACACATGGAACAGAAACATGATCCACAAGAACCCTGACAATAGCAGGGACACGGACACAGAAACCCTGATTGTAATTTAAGTCGTGACTTAAGATAAGATCAACTTTATTGATCCCACAGTGGAGAAAATCACTTGTTGCAGCAGCAAGAGTCATACATGAGTAAAGAAAAAGAAAAATATTTACATTAAAGAAAGGTGACTAAAGTATACTGCAATGTTTGCTGGTAGGCGCATAAATACTGATGTGAACAGATTACATGAAAAATAGAATATAACTGAGTATAAGTATGTATAGATATGGTAAAGTTATTGCACAGGATACATTGCACAGTTATGCATGTAATAAAATAGAAAAGGTGGCAGAAAATCAGCAAGTGGTTATGGTGCTAAAAACATTTTGAGGTATTATACAGTCTGACTGAAATTGGAGTAAATGACCCACGGAGGCCTTCTGTTTTACACATCTATTACTGAAGGAGCTGCTTAAGGCTCCCACAGTCTTGTGTAAGGGGTGAGAGGGGTTGTTCATAATAGGGCAGCGCAGTCACGTTTGGGAGTGGGCGCTAAAGGGGTAAAATATGACACATATGGCGAAATTTCTCTACTTCGGGGGTACAAACCACGGCGTTTTCAATGGAGTTTTGGGCAAATTACACGCAAACAAAGTAAAAATGCAAAGAAAAAGTGACGATGCGGTGGGAAAGCGGACGTGTTGCGGTTTTTTATGATCCGGAGCACAAACGTGTGGAGGCAGTTTTGCAGGCGAGAGAACAGAGCTACTTTGGTTAGCTGTGTAGGCTAACACTTACCGATACGACGTCTCCCACTTCCTCGCCTTTTCTTCTCCACCGGAAAAAAAAAAAAAAAAAAACTAAACAAAAAAACAACTTTTCGCGACTGCTTCTGTGATTGCAGCCGAAAACAAAACTGTACACCATTTATCTGTGTGAAGTGTGTATACTGTGTATATATTAAACGGAGGTCCCCATAAGTGGACAAATCCTGCGATATCACGGAGGGTTCAAACGAGACTGTGGTCTTCTATTGATGTCAGCTTAGCTAACATCCTCCTCTCACCCACCACCTCCATGGGGCCCAGAGTGCATTCCAGGATAGAGCGAGCCCTTTTGACTAATCTGTTCAGTGTCTTCCTGTCCCTCTCAGAACTCCACAGCCCCAGCAGACCACAGCGTAAAGTATGACTGATGCCACCACAGAGTTGTAAAAGCTTGTCAGCAGTGTTCTCCACAGCAAAGGACCTCAGTCTCCTCAGCAGGTGAAGATGACTATGAACCTTCTTGTACAGGACATCTATGTTGTGTGTCCAGTCCAGCTTGTTGTTAAAGTGAACACCCAGGTATTTGTACTTCTCCACAATCTCTATGTCCAAGCCCTGGATGTTCACAATTAGTTAAATGAAGTGGATTTGTGAAGCCTTCTCCCTCGGAGTAGTGTTGGTGTAACCAGTGAGACTTTGTCAGCGTTACCTGTAGTCTGCAGCAGTAAAGTGTAGCAGGCATCAGATCTGACAGTTCACACTGGGTGTCAGATCCACAGTAGATGAGCTCCATAGGTTCATCTTCCCTCGCCCACTCCAGTCGATATTCAGAGATGTCTGTACCCGAACCCTCAGGACTCTGTAATGCACAGCGACAAGATTTAAAAAACAAGTTTCACAGAGCTTTAAGTTTATTTAGTGAAGTATTTATATACACCACTGATGATTGAATGGATTTGAATTTTAAATGAAAGTATGTAATAACTACTAAAGCAGCTAATCAGCTGCTCCTGAGTGTGACTAAATCTAAGCGGATTCACTGTTGCAGCTCCAAAATTATGGAACGATCTGCCTCAGCAAATTAAACAGGCCTCATCTCTGTCTGGTTTTAAATCTCTTCTAAAAACTCATCTCTACTCCTTGGAATATGACACCTATTAAGATGTTCGCTTCATTTATTTGATTTTATCTTACTGCTTTTTACTGTATGGTTGTTATTTTAACTTCTGTTTTATGGCTTTTAATTATTTTAGTTGTATTTTATTTACAATTTTCTGTCTTATGTGAATTGTTTGTGAGAATTGCGTTTTATGATTATTTTTTTTCTTCTTCTGTACAGCACTTTGGTCCACTGTGGTTGTTTTACACCAAACCCTACTAAACCAACAACACCTACAAGCTGCCCTCACTAACAGGATGTACATGTGGTGTTCCACCTAGTGATGGTGAGACGAAGCTTCATGAAGCATTGACGCTTTCCAGCAAAGTTGTTCCATGTCTCGAGGCTTCATGTGCAAATAATCCCACCTGATGGCCAAAGTGTGCAAAACAGGCCATGACCTTAACCATGTAATTTGTGATGTCTGTTTTTTGTGTCAGTCACAGGGCGGTTAGGAATGACTATAAATAATGAAAAAAGTATAACCATATAATTTGTTTATATCAATATAGTGTATTTTCTAGTGACTATATTATGTGTCTGTGTCTCAATTTTAGATGTTCACCGCTGCTTAGACATTGCTGGGATATTTTTCCTCACACCCTGTGTCCTCGTTGTTGCCCATTATTATATCTCCCCGGTCTTGCTGCGTTCCCGCCCATCACTCCTGCCGCAGACTGACTTGCATCCCATCCTTTGACTGTTCTGGACTCCAACCCTGGACTACTTCCACTACTGGTAAATAAAGTGTTTTTTCTCTCACTTCATTGTATGGTCCTCTTGTCTGCATTTGGGGTTCATTTAATACAAAACCTGACAGTACGGACCTATGACATTCAGAGAATAGAGCTACTTATAGGCTCACAAGTCAGTGCGGGTCAATACTCAACGTGATAAAAAAAAGCCCTTTTGGCTTCTTTTTTTGGGGGGGATTTTTTTTTTAAATATTTATTTGTGCTTGGGGTCACCACAGCAGAACTGTTATGTTGATTTGGCACACATTTTACACTGGATGCCATTCCTGACAAATCATGGAAAATGGGCACAGTTGGTCAAGAACCAAAAACCTTTGGAAGAAAGTGCACTGACCACTTGGCCATCATGCTGCCCAATGTTCAACTTGACTGACAGCTGCATAAATGTGTCAAGAATTAGCATTTGGTAATTTACAGTTCAGGTTTGAGTTTTCTGGCATCCATCTGTTACTACACTGATGATTATAATAAGACTAGCCACATTTATTAGTGCTCATTTAGAAAGAAACACAACTGCTGTATAGGCCATAAGGTTACCACATTGGTATCAAATTCCGTATCCCACTCAGCTACCTGATCTATGCTCATCCAGAAAGAATAGGGGATACAATTCAATTTATTCATATAGTACCAAATCACAACATAACCTTACCCACTCCAACATCTTGCAAAACAGATTATTACCCTGTCTCTATAAAAGAAGCCAAGGTAAATCAAGGGCAGGTTAAAAACCAATTACATTCCTTTAAAGAGACATCATGCGGGGGAGCTGGACTGCCATGATCAAAACAGATTCTAGACATCTGTTGTCAACAGCAGTTCATACAAACTAAATTAATGTTGCAGGTTTTGAAGTCCATAAAAAACAGAGAAGCAGTAGAGGCCTTGGTGGCCACCATATCTAGACTTGCAAAATGAAAGAAACTAACTGACATGCACATTTCAAGCTGCATGAAATTTCAAAACCACACATGTTGAGAGAAGGAAGAAGAGTTTGCTTCGACTACATTTGTAGAAAATCCAATACAGCTTCCCATACAGCTGTGTGGACTTGTGACCATGTTATTTGAGTTTTAGAATGTAACCAGTTAAGCAATCAGAACATACACATTTATTTGTCTTTGTAAATTTCTATGCAGAAATGCTCGCTCTCTTACAGACCCCATTCACTGCGTACCCAGTTTGACCATCTCTTTCTTTTGAAGACAAATTCACACAGTCTTTTTGCTTGGGTTAGTAGAGGTATGACCATGATAGTTGAGTTTTATCACTGCAAAACTACCAGAAATATGGTTTATTTCTCTGATCTCTGCAAAGTTTTGTGGGAAAGCATTCTGTCTCTCTCACTGACAAAAACACCTACTTCTGATTCATCATCAACTCAGCATCCAGCAACCATCCCGTTGGCTGCAAGCACTCCCATGTGATATTATAGAAGCAAACAAAGTTGCTTTTTGGATTGACAATCCAAAAGATCTGAATGAATTTGTTCTGATAATCTGCCCTTTTACTTTGGTGAGTTCCAAGTCACCAGCATTTGTTTTTTAGCAACTGTGTGTGAGATCTACTTTATTGATCTCACAGTGGAGAAATTATGTTTACACTTCAGTTTCCTCAGACAGTAATTAGTCCACAATTATTACTTGTTTACCGTAATAATGGCACACATTAGAATTAAAGACAGCACATACACATTTGACATTGTTTATGTGCACTAGGTTTGAAGAAGTCCGTTATCCGAATTGAGGCAAGTGCATGAAGGCCACGCAGCAACCCTGAGATGCACCAGCGTCAGCTTGGGGGGAGGAACAGGGGCTGCAGCTAAAACTGCACCGCCCCCACAGAAGGGGAAAGGAGTGACATGAGCAGACGCTGGATGTGACCGCCCTCGTCGGAGTCCCAAGCTGAATTTGTGTGTGTGAGTGTATGTGTGTCTGTCTATCTATCTATTCAGCTATCTATCAAAATCCTAGCACTAAAAGAATGCTGAACTTCTTTTAGCTTCTTTGCAAAGTAGCATAGCAATTGTAGCCTCTCTCTCACTTGCATCATTGGAAGAATCTGCTCCTTTCCCTTTCCTTAGATAAATATTGTGGTTTATATGTATGTCTCACCTCCCAGCTGATTGTTACGCAGGTGGTACTTGTAAAATTGATAAGTGGCGCCCCGCACTGGCCAGGAGGACCGGCTGCAGTCGTCACCTCCGTTGGCTCAGAGTAGGCTCCAAACTGAAAGAGACACAGACACAACATACATATGATAAGAACCATGTGGAACATCGCACAAGAACAAAGCACATGCATGTGTACACTAATCTTCTTTTTTGTATGTGTGTGTGTGTGTTAGACATTTTCATGGGGTTAGAAAAAACTTGCAGAAAATCAACATGGCCAAAATACACTACTGCGTACCGACCCGACTGATAAAATACAAAAGCCCCATCCAACTGTAGATATTCATCATTTCTCTGGAACCACTGGGGTCACTTTATTTGAAAAATACAAGTTACTGCAAGAACAGAACATTTTGTCAGGAAGTGAAGCATTATTGGGAGTTAATTACAGAAACCCCAAGCTTCTGTTTGATCCAAATCAACATTTTCCTGAAAATGATGAGATATTCTGCTTTTGGCCTTTAAATGTGGAGAAATAAGCCCCAACTGTACCTTAATAAAACACCAGAAAAATTTAACCACTGAAGAGATAAACATATCAAAATGTAAACAATCACATTTCAGTGCTTATTTTTTAAAGAATGGAGACCTAATGCAGAAGGGAAAAGTTTTTTTTCCATATGTTGGGAATAATTTTACCAGACTCAAAAGCATTTGGACTCATTCCTGCTCAGACATTTTTAAAAACAATTATTTTGAATTTATCCTGTGTTTTAAAAATACATAAAATAATAACATTACAAAAAATAGTCTGTGAATTTAGATGTCTAAAGTGAAATAACCTGGAAAACCTAGTGCTGTGGTAGTTATTTTCCCTTATTTACAGTATTTTTATGCACTCCAGCTTTGCCAGTGGAGAGGTCTTGAAATGGGTTTCAGTTGGAGGCACACAAGTGGACCTATAAAGACCCTGTAATGTGTTTCTGCTTGCTTTTGATGGAGTACTCTGAGTGCTGGTCTGCAGTGTGCGAAAATGCTCAATCCAAACATGGTTGTTTGTCTGGGGCACGCTAACCTTACAACTACTGAGCACATATGTGGCTGTGATTTGCCGCTTGGATGACACCATGCTGTTTTTCTGTGACTCACAACAGATTGATTTATTTTTCTGTCACCATGCACTGTATGTGCTGCTGACCAAATTTCATGGCCACAAGAACAATTACACACAGCATTATATGGCTGGTATGTGGAAAATAAGACTTGAATTTATACATTGTGAAAGTGTGAGGGTGTGATTCTGATTTGTGTTTCTATTCATCAAGGAGCCACTTTTTTCTATTTTGTTGTCATTTCTGGAGTTAAAGCTTTTGGGACGCTGATCATGTTTGTGTGTTTCTCACCCCAGCCTCGTTGGCAGCGCGCAGTCGGAAGTTGTAGGTGGCACCAGGTAACAGGCTTCCAACTGTACACTGGAACTCAGTCCCATGGTACACCTCTGTTGGCTTGGTGTCTCCCTCACTCATCTCCAGACTGAACACACATTCCTCACACACCCCCTCAGAAACAGGAGAGTCTAAGGAAAGATGAATGGCAGAAAAAATAACATTATTTAAAATTAAAATCATCTGGTGCAGCATTCATCAGTTGAGTGTCATACATTTGTGAATTAAACTGCACTTTTTAGGGGTGTAACAGTTAACTGATACAAACTAAAAATAGCTTTTAAAGTGACAGATAAGGCTACACTGATACACAGACCCCTGAACTGATCTAAATATACCATGACCCTGTTAATGTCTCAGTTTTAATGTTCTAAATCAGTTAAGCTTGTTTCACAGCCACTTTTCGAACTCTCCTAAAAGTTCAAAGGTCGGCACAACGCTCTTTCAGGACATGACACAGGAACACTAACTTTGGCTGTGAGATAAAAACAGTGATTTAATGATTAAATGCACCCACTTGAACTTTATGTTTGGTTCCCAATTTGCTCATACTATCATACCGGTTCAGAATGGTTTTAATGGGGAGATGATGGGCTAGTGGTGAAGTAATGGGTTTGAGACTAGAGGATCCTCAGTTCAAAACCCATCTGGTCAAAAAGTCATTAAGGGTCCTTGGGTTCTTAATCCCCAAGTTGCTCCCAGTGTGTAGTGAGCACCTTGCATGGCAGCACGCTGACATCGGTGTGTGAATTTGAGGCATTACTGTAAAGCGCTTTGAGCTTCTAATATACGTAGATGGAAAAGTGCTATATAAATGCAGTCCATTTACCATTTATGCTATGCAAATAACAGCTGGCTTCTTCTATGCTGTGTGTTTTTGCTACTGTATGTGGTTCTGCCCCCAGTTGTGAACAAAATGCAATTGGAGGCAGTGCATATGTGCTGCAGCACAGTAGTAAAAACCTGAAGACGCTCTCTGATTTTCCCTGAAATATGTATTTAAAGGTTAGCAAAGACACTTATTCTTATTTATCATTGAAAATGAATGTCAACATTAAACAAAGAAATTTACTGGATTGCATCATATGAAATCACATTGACTGTTTCATTATAAAAAGTATTGTTTCTGTGCCTGTGTATCTTGATACGTATAGCACTGTTTCACTAGGAGGCACGCACACCCTATTAGTTTTATATTTTATGACCAAAATTCCTTTAGAGTTTCTTTTTCTGTCAGCTGCTTCACTTTTGTTGTGAAAGTATTAAATGATGGACAGTGGGGGGGGCTGTAATCCATTATGTATGACCTTCAAACTCAGCCGTTAATGGCACAGCACTGGCTAAATGTGAGCTGATTAAGCAGCAAGCTGTGTTAAAATGGTCAAACAAGAAGTGTTTCAGCCCAGAAGACTTTTGCCTGCCAACAGATAACAGTACTAATTTGCAATAATGGGCTGGCATTAGGACTGTCAAATCAGATACGAGGCCAGGCTGGGCATTTAATGGGCTAAATTAGAGCTCAATTAGGCTGAAACATGGTTGGCTAAAGTTACATCAGTGCTGGATGGAAAAAGCAGCCAAAGAGTGATTTCGCTGCTGAACATTTAAAATAAATAAATAAATAAATAAATAAATACATCCCAAAGACATTATTCAAAATAAAACTGGACTCAGAGCATGTGTTGTAAAATCTATCTGCACTCACCCCATTCTAACTGCACCTCCTTGTGTTTAGCTTTACCCACAATCCTTGGCGGTTGGCAGGGCCCTGGCGGGATGCTTAAAGTACGGACCGGAACAGGAACAGTGCACTGAAGATGCAAAATGAAAGACAGAGCATATTAAAAATAATTAGGAATAAATCTGTTTAAATGAAGTGGGAGAAGTGGCTGGACAGTTCAAAGTGGTAAAGTCTGAAAAAAAAAAAGAATTCGTATTGAAAGATCTTCAAAGTCTAATCACTTTTTCTGTAAGTGTATGGTGCATGATAACCTGATGATTAGCCCCACTCTGCCGATGATCGTAGGTGACTGCATGTTTGAGTTATTTACAAAAATAAGGCTAAAAAAAAATCAAAGCCCTAAAACACAGCAACATAAAAAGAGGTAATTATGTTGATTATCATCTTTTTGGATCATCCACAAGATTTGGACATTCGTCCTCTTGGTCATCACCACGAGACCCCATGAGAACTTAAAATCTTCTTAGGTATCTCACAAAGGTTGAGGTCCCAGACACACAAACAAATCAAATCTGTCTCTTTGTCATTCAGCACTTTCATCTCAAACAGAGACACGTCTGATGGCTGAGTCCAGGAAGTCACTGAAAACCTGGATATTAATCCTGATCCTAGACAACTGCCAACTCAGACACTTCAACTCCTTACTCAGCTTCTCAGGTTTTGTAATAAGGGCATCCACTGGTTCCTCAAACATCACAGCATCAAATATAAAGTCATAGTTAAAGGCCAAAATTCACTGGGAAGGAGTCAGAGAAGAACTTTATACAGGTTTGAGTTTCCCATGTGCCACCTGGCAATCTGTGGGTGAAATTTCAAGGCTCCACTCCATTGTGAAGTTGTGTAACTGGTGATGAATCAGATAAAAGTTGCACTATGCCCCGTTTCTTCAATCCCATCCACAAAAGATGCCTATAATTCCTTCAGAGGTGTCATGGTTGCCTTGGTGGCTTCCCTCACCCACCTCCATCTTGCAGGGTCACTCAGTATTTGAGAACTGCTGACACTGGAGAGGCCGTAGTGCTGTACCTTTTCTATTTTTTTAATGATTTGAGGTGAATTAACTCCAAAACATAGAGTGTTTTAGAAACTGAATTGTTCAAAGAAAAACAAAAAGTGATAATTTACTGTCAATTCATCAAAGATTACCAATAAATTGTGATACCCTTACATTTTACCCCTGTATGTTTCTATTTTAAATTTCACAATATGAAGGCACTTCCTATTGTTGTGTAATTAGTATGGATATTTTATTAAATATTCCAATTATACAAAATTGGTTAATTTGTTTTCATTTCTCAACAGGTTTTTAATTTTGTCTTTAAAGTGCAATAATATCCAGGACTGTAGACATGTATGTTCTTAAAACTAAAACAAATTATCAGATATATTATGCATTTATCACACTATGAAGAGAAATTAAACTATAGCATCACACAAAGTTGATTCTTTAATCAACAATTAGAGCCACAGCTTCCTGTTTTTAAATAACCACAAAATGCTATAACACTGTTGCATCTTTTGATTAATAATTACTGTTCAATTCCACTGTAAAGTCAAAGCACATCATCACTGCTCTTGCAGTTGACAATAATTTTGCAATAACGAGCTGTACGAGTGTTTTTTTCTGCTGTTAATTCAAATGCAGCATGCGTCTTCTTGGACACAAGTCCTGTGATTAGTGTGCAGTTTGTTGTGGATGAATAGATGTCAAAGTGGTGTTCTGGGTCCAGGATTACCCGAAGATTTCTGACTTGGTTCTCAACACAGCTGAGTCCCGACAAGTCCTTTTTTAAGTGAGTTTGTGCAGAATGTAGATTTTCATACAGAAAAGACACTCATGTGACACTTTTGGCTCAAGTGTTGGGAATTCAAGTTCCATGAACATACCCAATGGTTCCTGTCCTTCCTATGCAATCCTGGTTCAAAAGAACAGCTTATTGTTTTTTGTTTATTTGTTTTTTTGCCCAGTTCCAACACACTTTTTGTTCCTGAGCCTGTCTGTTCGACTGAGGGCGGAGCTAAGCAACATACAAAACCATGCACGCACGCGCACAGGGTGGACACACATTACTACAAATATTATTTTCATGATGCTTCTCTCCTCCTCCTCTTCTGCCCTCTCTGTCTTTCAGAGAGTCACCTCTAATGTTCATGTAAGGGAGGTGGACTGGACTGAAGGTGGGCAATGAAATTTTACCACTGATAAAGGCAACGGCTCCTCAGTCGGACTGGATTACCTTCATTCAATCAATCAATCAATCAATCAACATTTATTTCTAAAGCGCTTTACAGCACCGACTGGTGTCCAAAGTGCTTAACATTAAAAACACAAATTTACAAAAATAAAACACATATAAATTAAAATTTTAAAACAACACATAAAAAAGAACATAAAAATAACAGAACGTCACCTCCCCACTAAGTGTTAAAAGCCAGTTTAAATAAATAAGTCTTTAACTTAGATTTAAAAAGTGCTAGGTCAGGAATAGTACGTAACTCAAGAGGTAGCTCATTCCACAGTCTGGGGCCAGCTACCGTGAAAGCATGATCACCCCAGCGTTTATATCTTGACCTTGGAACATCTAAGTAAAGCTGGCCAGACACCCTTAATGTCCTACTGTAGGTGCGCAAAGTTAAAATTTCAGACAAGCAGGGAGGTGCAAGGCCATAAATAGCTTTAAAAACAAACATTAAAATTTTAAAATCAATTCTAAAACGAACTGGAAGCCAGTGGAGTGAGTACAGGACGGGTGTAATATGCTCACGTCTAAAAGTGTTTGTTAAAATGAATTAATGAATTCAATGAATGAATGAAGGGTGTGTGTGTGTGTGTGTGTATGTGTGTTTGTCTTACAGGGCTGTGGCCTCCAGTGGTGATGCTGCACACACGCAGGCGGTAGAAGGTTCCAGGCATCAGCCTCTCACACACACATTCTGTTGCTGGACCACTATACGCTACCTCCCACTGGCTCGCTGCACACATATTATTAACAACAAAACAAAACACACAATTACACAACGGGTCAAAATCAGAGGGCAACAAATGAGAATCACTGCCGAAAATCTGTTTTATAAGTAAGCTACAGAGCCATTTATTTTCCCAGAAACCACATAACACTGACCTAATTAATACCTGCCCTGCACTTTGCTGTGCTATTTTAGCTCTGTTGATGGACTATGCAGGCTTTGGAACAATCAGTGACAATAAGCACTCTAGTTAACTGAAAAATAGATGCCGTTTGTGCTACAACTCAGAAAGTAATTTGACAGCGCAAAGGTCAATGTGCTGCAATTACATAATGCTCATCCTTAATTATTTATTATTTACATGTCCCACTAATCATATGGAGCCAAGTAGTGCTGCAAGTTAAGGTGCTGCTACTTTGTGACCTTTGGAGGGATTTTATTTTCTGCTGTTACACACGTAACACTGTCCAACAAAGTGCACACAGTGGGGGTGGGTCAACAAGAGGTTTCACCACTCATCTGAGTGACGGGGGTGAGATGATGAGGATGGCAAAGACAAGGGACAGACAACATGGAGAGGATGCAGAAGCAGAAAATCAAGTCTGTAAAAATGCGATGATTTTATATTCCATATCCTAGGAAAAACTGTGACTTATGCCAAGATGATTGACCTGTGGTAGAGTTAGATATGGAGACGTGTGTCGTACCTTCAGAGCATCCCTCTGAGATCTCCAACAGGTAAGTGAGAGCTTCTGAACCTCCATTGTCCTGGGGAGGGTCTGATGGAGGATAAAATGAGGTGATTTTAGTTTCAGCATCATGCATCTCAGTTGTACAGTTGTCAACAAATTAAGGCTCCAAAAAAATTTTAACGTGCAAGCTTTTAAGCAATGTTTGAAGGATGCCTGAAACATTGCTTACAACATGTGATGGCAACAAATTTGGTTAAACAACTGAGTGGGTGAGAACCAGAGGCTACCATCTCACACTTGTCAAGTGCTTGTAGTGTCTTCTGACAGTGAGTACTTTTTTGTGCCAGAGGCTACTATGATATAATTACCTCAGTCACTCATAGGTGGTAGTACCTCACTTTCATAACCATGGGGAACTAGGAATTCTTCTTGAATTGAATCTGTATCACAACTTGCTTTTAACATGATGCACAACATTGGATGGTGCAAAATGTCCATCCATCCATCCATCCATCCATCCATCCATCCATCCAGTTTCAATACCTGCTTACTCCAGGTAATCAAATTGGTTAACTGATACGCTACATTGCCTAGGCTTGTCAGAGCTATAGGCAGGGAAGGTCAGCTGCTTGAAATAATGGTTGTAAACTTGCAGTTGTGTTCTTATTTGTCAGCCACAGTTCAGGTCAGATTTGTTGGTGCTTGAACCTACTATCTACTACAAATTTATCAAAGTTTCATTTTCCAGTATTTTTTTTTCTAAATGGTAAATGGACTGCATTTATATAGCGTTTTTCCATCAGCATCACATGCTCAAAGCTCTTTACACATCAATGCCTCACATTCACCCCGATGCTGTCATGCAAGGCGCTCACTACACACCGGGAGCAACTAGCGGATTAATGACCTTGCCCAAGGGCCCTTAGTGATTTTCTGGTCAGGCTGGGATTTGAACCGAAGATTCTCTGGTCTCAAGCCCAATGCTTAACCACTAGACCATCACCTCCCCACCTCTTTGAGTTACTTTTAAGCATAAACATATAAACATCTGGCAAACAGGTAAATTTACAGCAGGGAGGAATTTTAACCTTTTCTTTTTACTTGAAATTTGTGGGATAGTAGTTCTCAACCACTCTGTTTCTCACCCACTCAATCAGCATCTGGTGTGGGGGCTTTGTTTTTCAATTTACAGTCAAATTTACAGTTTTGACAACAACCATGTTAAAGCCATGTTAAATAAAGGAGGGTAATGAGTCAAACCTACAACCTGATTAACTCCAAATGTATCAAAATAATACTCTGCTTTTACACGTTTCACCAGAATTTTAACTCTCCTAAATTTGCTTTGTCGTCTCAGAGCTATAGATTGCCAAGATAGGGTACAAGCCAGTTTAACTCCAATCACATTCAAGGTGTGAAACTAGTGTGGTTTGAATTCAACTCTATTTAACACCAAAACCTCAACACTTTACACTGAAATGCCTTAATACTAGAACTTAATACTGGAACGAATACTAGAACACGGAATGGACTCTGCTGCAGGAACAACTCCAATGAGTGGCTCGATGACCCCACCCCCCCCACCCCCCGTGGTGGACTGGACACCTGCATGGACTCTCATCAATTGTTGTTCTGTTGTGTTCTGTATTGTAAACTTTTTTGGTAGAATGGCCTAAGCAGTGGGTCACCCCTTTGAGTCTGATCTGCTTGAGGTTTCTTCCTCAGTATCATCAGAGGGAGTTTTTCCTTACCACTGTCGCCTGTGTGCTTGCTATCGGGGTTGGTAAAGGTAGACCTTACTTGTGTGAAGCGCCTTGCGGCAGCTTTGCTATAATTTGGCGCTATACGAGGTCTGTTAGAAAAGTATCGGACCTTTTTATTTTTTGCAAAAACCATATAGATATGAATCACGTGTGATTGCATCAGCCAAGCTTGAACCTTCGTGCGCATACGTGAGTTTTTTCACGCCTGTCGGTTGCATCATTCGCCTGTGAGCAGGCTTTGTGTGAGCAGTGGTCCACCCCTCTCGTCGGATTTTTATTGCGAATAAATGTCTGAAGGATTTGGAGCTTTCCTGCATCAAATTTTTCCAGAAACTGTGAGAGACCTCCAGCTGGACACCATTCCGAAAATTTAGATGGCTTTCAGCGACGATTTTATGGGGATTACACAGATTAAGGAGTGCTCCAGCCGGTTTAAAGACCGCCCACAGCTTCTGAGAGCGCAGCGCGCTCCGAGCGCCGATCGACAGGCTAAAACAACCAGATCATTTTCAATGTGAAGGCTTTGTTGATCCGGGACGTCGTCTGACTTTCACAAAAAAGGCAGAAGGCGTGGACATCAGCACTTTTTCGGCATATTCTACTGTTACAGGAGTTTTTTCATGGAAAGAGAAGCGAAGGATTGCACCACCGTGCCACTCATGGCGCGGGACAAAACCACCTCCGTGTTGGTCTCACAGGACGGCTTTCAGGTGGCTTTCAGACGGCTTCCGGTTGCTTTTCACTCGTGTGAGTATCCGAGAAATTGTGCATGAGCTGGACATGCCCCAACATGTCCTGTGAGGCTTCATCACGGCGTTGCTTTGCGCCATGCGGCTCCGCCGCAACGCGCAGAATTCCTCCGCTCCTCTTTCCATGACAAAAACTCCTGTAACAGTGGAATGTGCCGTTCATTTCTAAACTGGACGCTGTGTTTTATCCGGGATGTCCTCTGACTAGCACAGGAATTGCGGAAGACGTGGACATCAGCACTTTTTCGGCACATTGAGACAGACGTGCGGAGGAATTTCGCGTGTCGCGGCAGAGCCGCATGGCGCAAAGCAACGCCGTGATGAAGCCTCACAGGACATGTTTGGGCATGTCCAGCTCATGCACAATTTCTCGGATACTCACATGAGTGAAAAGCAACCGGAAGCCGTCTGAAAGCTACCTGAAAGCCGTCCTGTGAGACCAACACGGAGGTGGTTTTGTCCCGCGCCATGAGCAGCACGGTGGTGCAATCCTCCGCTTCTCTTTCCATGAAAAAAACTCCTGTAACAGTAGAATGTGCAGAAAAAGTGCTGATGTCCACGCCTTCTGCCTTTTTTGTGAAAGTTAGACGACGTCCCGGATCAACAAAGCCTTCATGTTGGAAATGATCTGGTTGTTTCACTGGGGTTTGAGCCTGTTGATCGGCGCTCGGAGTGCGCTGCGCTCTCAGACGCTGTGGGCGGTCTTTAAACCGGCTGGAGCACTCCTTAATCTGTGTAATCCCCATAAAATCGTCGTTGAAAGCCATCTAAATTTTCCGAATGGTGTCCAGCTGGAGGTCTCTCACAGTTCTCTCACAGTTTCTGGAAAAATTTGATGCAGCAAAGCTCCAAATCGTTCAGACATTTATTCGCAATAAAAATCCGACGAGAGAGGTGGTCCACTACTCACACAAAGCCTGCTCACAGGCGAATGATGCAACCGTCAGGCATGAAAAAACTCACGCATGCGCACGAAGGTTCAAGCTTGGCTGATGCAATCACACGTGATTCAAATCCATATGGTTTTTGCAAAAAATAAAAAGGTCCGATACTTTTCTAACAGACCTCGTATAAAGTAAATAAACTGAACTGAAATTAAACTTAAACGCTGAAGAATTTGCATAGTGCATGCTCAGTGTGTTCTTGCTAACGTGTGGGCTAAAGGATTAAAGGGTGGCTTTGCAAAAACAAAGATCTGGAGCGTTAATGGAGTGTAAACAACTCTAAAAATGACACTGAGGTTTCACTGATACATGACACGGTAAGTAACATCAATATTTACTTTAATATTTGGCGTCGTGTGTTTGTGTGTGTAGTAGATGTGCACATGTCTGTTTACCCCAGGTGACGGTAAATCCGTACGGCGTTGCCACCTTGACACAGGGTGCAGATGGAGGGCCGGGCTTGTCTGGATTGGTGGTGCACACCAATACTTCACTTGGACCGCTCTTTCCCTCCATGTTTGATGTAATCAACTACACAGAGGAAAAATGTGTAGAAAGCACAGTTAAAGGAAGAGAGGGGGCATGATGAACAAAACATCAGAGCAAGGTTGAGAGAAAGGTAGGAAACAGAGGAGGGATGTAGAGAAACAGGGAATGAGATGAAAGGAAAGGAGTGTTAGAAAAGGAGTGAGTTCAGCGAGATGAGAAGTGGGAAATCGATCAGGACATAACAAGGGTGATTAATAGGAGCCATTTCTCTCCTTTACGCTGTGCAGCGTCTTGCTTTCTGGTCATTTCTCTCCATCAGTTCTGCCCTCATCTCTTATTAACTCCACTTCAATCAACTTTCAGTCAACTTGTCTTATGTCATTTGTCTTATGCTTTGTCCCTCCATCACTGCTTGAAAATTACATTCAGTTTGTGTCTATCTGCACAATGGGGGGCAGAGTGGAGTCAGTGCGAGCACGTACACCTTAAAATATGTAGGATCTCAAACAAATACAAAAAGGAGACACAGGATGCACACTGTGAAAAAAATATTATTATTATTATTATTGACTTCCCTTGACTCAGTCAATGAAGTCTCAATCATTTATGTTGCTTTGACTAAGTGAAGATGTCATGTAAAGTGTCACTGTTGAAGCTTTTAGATTTACGAATTACCATACCGAGTAGTGGTGTAATGGAACATAGATTATCCCTAATCTCTACGGACGCCCCCATGTTTCAGATGGCCTATAAACTGTAGATTAACAATAGATTGTTAAAGTACCATATTTTCTGGAATATAAGTCGCATTGGTCCAAAAGTGTCATCGCAAAATGTTTTGCATGCGGAGAGAATGTGCGCACATTTTATATTGTGCGCACATTTTATTATATTGTGTGCTCGTTTTTATATTGTGCGCAAAACAAGGGCACAATCTACTTAAACATGGCCACAATTTGTAAAACGTGCACTCAATACTGTCTTGACACATAATTGTTGGCTATTGTCTCCCCATCGTGAGGATGACAATTTAGGTAATGTCATTCTGAACGAAAGGAAAACGTGTGCACGTTTTATTATAATTCGAGGGCTCAATTAAAGGAAAACGTGCAAAACGTTTTATTAATTCAAAGGCTCAATTAAAGGAAAACGTGTGCACGCTTTATTAATTTGAAGCCTCAATTAAAGGAAAATGTGCGCATGAATTATCACGGCCATTAAAACGTGCGCACGAATTATCACGGCCAGCAAAACATGAGCACGTTTTAATTTGTGGGCTCATTAAAGGAAAACGTGTGCACAAATGATCATGGCCAGAAAAAAAATCACTTTAAGTGAGCTCTCCCGGGTTCCTCTCCCGGGTACTAATGCAACTTCTTCCACTTATAAAAAAAATCTGGGCATAAACGGGTTAAAAGAGCTCTCCCTGTACTTTCAGATAAGTCCAAATAAGGTTTCTTCCAAATAGACAAAAAATCTTAATTGAAAAGTGTTGTTCCAGTAAAAAACATGTTACGGTATTTATTCAGAACAAAGAATGTTTTTCTTTCTTTCTTCCTTCCTTTCTTTCATTCTTTCTTCCATGATCTTATTCTGGTGGTTCCAAGGTCTCCTTCCTGTAGCAAAGCATCTTGGGACAGATTTACCCCACACCATAACTCTGGGTGATAAGTGGGTCTAATAAACCTGCACTATGGTGGGGAAGCAGTCGCCCCGTCACCTCCCCTACGCCCTCTTTTGGCGGCTGAAGGCACAGACTGGTGGGCTCACCTTGCATATGGCTTCTCCCTCTGGATGGGCTCCATTCGTGGATCTTCTCAGCTACGGACCCGCCATAACCACATTTTGTGATCAGGTGACAGATTCTTTTGTTTGAGTCTTTTCCAGAGCTCAGTCAGCTATTTAGGACTTTTCCTCTTCCTTGTTTAACTGTGGATTACCAAACGTACTTTTTGGGCACAACACTGACCTCTTGTGGATTACTTCTCTGTGGAACATTTCCCAACCTGACTGAGTGGTCCAACACAAACTTATGGTAAGTTCAGTTGTAAATTATCCATTTACTGTTCACGTTGCTGTGGAAATTAATGTCTTTTCATTTGAGCCGTAACAACGCATGCACACACGCGCACACACACAACGTATGAATGTCTGATTGTTTGTGCTGTAACAGCATATGCACACACACATACACACACACACACACACACACACGAACGTATGAACACCTGTTCGTTTGCGCTGTAACAGCGCACCGCACACACACACACACACACACACACACACAGACACGAATGCCTGCTCCTGTGCATTTTTACAACGCAGTTCTTTGTGAGGACAAGCTCTAAATAATAACGCCATGACGAGAGCTCATTTAAAGAATGCTTTAAGTGTGACCCAACTCGGTTTTAAACATGTACTGAAACTAATCAAGTCCTGTGAGGAAGTGTCCACCTCTCTCGTTTTTTTTTTTTTTTTTTTTTTAACAAAACGCAGTTTAATGCTGTGTTTCTCATTTCAAGTATAAAGAAAATTTGTGGTCGTGAATCGTGATTTTTTTTGCCCCCCGTATATAAGTCGCACCAGACTATAAATCACAGGACCTCTAGAACTAGTGTAAAAAAAACAAAACACAATTTATACTCCAGACAATACGGTAATAACTGCGTAAATCTCGATGCAGAGTTTCAGTGAATGTTGTGAGTTGTGCATTAAAAGCAGACCACTCAATACAACCTCATGTAGGCCCCAAAGCAAGTCAGAGTCCAAGCATGGAAAGAACGACTCCAAAGCATCAGGAGTTGAGGACATAGTAATGTGTGCACTGATCTCATTCAGAACAGTGCGTGTGCACTGCACCTTCTTTGCCGATTCTTTTCACCTTATACAAATGCCTACTTTCATCATCTCTCCAACTTCCCCAGTTCTTTCTTACCGCTCTCTTTTTTCCTATACTTTGCTGTACATCTTCACTCCATCACCAAGTGTCCTTCCTCTATCCAAATGTCACAGTCAGTATGTTCCTGGCTGTCTCCCTCACCACATCTGCAGTAGTTGTCCAGAATTGTTTCACCTCCATCCAGTGCAGTCTCACCTCCTCCCTGAATTTCACTCAGCAGTCTTCGTCCTTCAGCTTCAACCCTATGATCCTTGGTTCAGCTCCCACTCTCTATCACTTCTTCACACCCAAAGGCATCCTGCAAACCACCATCGAATGCTGCCTAGTTACGCTCCCTCTGCTACCACTTTACAGTCTCCAATTTCTTTAATGTTGCATCCTCTGCATAGAATATATTCCACCAATGTGCACCTTCCTCCACTTTTGTATGTCTCCCTGTGCTCATCCAGTGTTTATGAAAGCTATTTCCATCCTTTTTGCAAAATCTACCACCATCTGCACTTCTACGTTCCTCTAATTGATACCATATCTACCTATTACTTCCTCACCACCTCTGTTGTCTTCGCCAACATGCCCACTGAAGTCCGCTCCAATCACCACTCTTTCATGTTTCGGTACATTCTCCACCACCTCCTCTTCTTTCTCCATCATTTCACCACCTACCTGTTGGGCTTATGCACTGATGACATTCTTCATCACCCCAAATTTTCAACTCCACACTCATCACCCTGTCTAACACTCCCCTTATTTTGCTGATCTGAAAAATGAGTCGGTACTAAAAAAAAAAACCTGTTATCCATTATACCCCTAATCCTGAGTGCCATACTTCTGAATTAACACAGAGTTGTATAAACTGCATGTCCCTTATGCAGCATGCTCATACACCCTCTTTAAAGAAAAGGTTAAACATGGACCAGTAAACAGTAAATTCCTATCTTTTTCTGCTGTCAATATTCTGTTTCTGACTGTGACACATATTGTACAGCTGCCTATGGACTTTACAAAGAACAGTATAGAGAACATCTTAAATCACTCACTCTAGCCAAAAATGATGTTAACATAAAAAAATAATTATTTGCAGAGGAGGACCCGCTTTTGTTCCGACAGCATAAATAATTGAAAGCACTGGTTCTACACTCACACAGAAATCACCATAAAAGAAAAGGTGCAGTTCAACATTACTCCTTCACCAAAAATAGTCCACAACTACACACACAGAATCAGTTACATATGAGTAACCACAAACAAACTTTGGCAAGCACAACCAAATCTTACCCTGAATTTATACTGTGTACTCCTCTTCAGGCCTTGTACAGTACAGGTCAAGTTTTCTCCAGTGTACTTTGGATGAAATTCTGTTCCCTGTGGGGCACACAGTATTGCGGTTTTGCATTTGTACATGTCAGTGGACATTACTGAGCATTATTCATGTACTGTGAGAGAGCGCATGGCGTAGCATCCAGTGAGTGAGTAAATTAAGGCTTCACTTTACAATGTGAGCTTAAGTACATTTAGATGTTCCTGAGAGTTGTATGTACATGCAAAACCCTCATCTGGCTAGAAACACAGATCTCTGTCAAAGTATATGCACTAGTAGGCATTGTTCTACTTAATGCATTGTAAAAGATCCTGCAGGATTACTATTATGAATGTTTACGTGTCAGTGTGTCAAAATGTGTTTATGACTTACACTGTTGTCCTCCTGGATCTCGAGTGTGTACTTAAGCTGCTCCTCACTGGGACTACCCTCAGGACGCCCCCACTCCAGAGTCACCCAGGAAACACCTGCCCGGACCAATCGTGGTGGAAGAGGCAGTGTGGGCAGCGTGCCCGTGGTGCAAAACATCACGTCTGTACTGAAGCCACTGCACAAACATAGAATATAACATGTATTCATATATTTACTCTGCCTTTAAAATGCGGTAGCAAAAAATTGACTATGCATTTTCTGGCTTTTCCTAGGTTCTGGAAAAGCCAAGGCATGTACCCTGTAAAACGCAGTGAGTGAATTAACAGACAGATGGGCAGATAGATAAAAAACAAACAAACAAAAAACAAATGTTAGAATCTTGCATGTCTCCAAATTAAAAGGGCACATAATGAGGATAAACTGATTAACATTTGATACACCAAATCATTCCAAAAAGCACTTTTTGTTTTACTTATGCAATAACCTACAGACCTCTCTGCCATTTGTCTGGGTTTGTTGCAGTGACTAATCTTATCATCACATGCATGATTTAAATTAAAAGCACCTGTAGTTGAAGTTAGATGTACCTTGAAATAAGCCTGTTTGGGAGTTTTTTTTCATTTCCAGTGCCTCGGCATGGTGACCAACAAGGCCACCATTGCTTATTTGATAGAGGAGCAAAAGTAAAACCAGAGCAGGGAGAGGGTGTAGTGTATTAATTTCAAACCCAGCACACCTGGAGACAGCAGCATTTTTGAAAGTGCAAAGGTTGAGGTGCTGACTGAGAAGGAGGAATTATTACTATGAAAAGGACACAAGCTCAGCCTACAAAATCAAAGTGCAGGGGACGCTGCAAGACAGCAGTTGAGGATGGAAATTTGCAAGCAGCAGAACCATGACTGAGGTAGTACAGGGCATAAACATGTCTGAAATCTGACAAACCAGATGGCGGAAAACCAATTTGTTAGTTACAAAAATAATGTGGTGATATAACGCGTAAATGCACTCTTTTGAACTTTACATTCGGTTCACTATTTAGTAATAATGCCATACCAGCGTAGAATGGGAAAGCTATGCTATGCTAACAATGCTTCTTCTTATGGGATTCTTCTGTACTGTGCTTTCTGCTACTGCATCTGGTGCTGCCCCCAGTGGTGAACACAAGGCGAGCAAAGGCAGCACCAATGTTCTACACACACAAGTAAAACCCAGAATAAGGTCCCTGGTCTTTCACAAAATATGTCTTTGAAGGTAAGCAATGCCAATTTTGGCATTTCCTAATTTATTATAAAATACGAATGCCTTAAATTAAACAAAGAATTGGATCAGATGGTATCGAACAGGCTCGGCCTGGTAATCCGTGATTTTGGGCATGTGCCCGGTGGGCCGCTGCACGTTTAGACGTGCGTGGGCCGGCCGGCCCATATTTATAGAGATTATGGAAATATACAGTGTTCTCGAACCGGGCGCTGCTGTCAACACGAGGAAAATCCGTGATCGGTGAAGCTACAGCATTTAATCGGCGCAGCTGCAGAGCCACTTCCTGAATTTGTGTCAAAATAAAAGTTCTGTAGTGTTTCATACACGGCGCAGTCTTATTCTAGGTTTCAGTTTTGTTTCCGTTTGATCACACAACGGAGACTTACATCGAGCACAATGACTGACATGACCAACAGCCAATGACAATGGAGAAGCATACAGGGTGGCCAATCAGATTGCAGGAAGAGCAGGCGGCCGCTCCCACCCCTGTGAATGGATTGAGTCCTCGGCGCCTGGACTTCTCTCCGCTCTTCTACTGATACAAGGTTGGAATCGTTTCTTTTATCTTAATTAACTGTGCTTTACTTTTGTTAATCTTTAAATGCAACAGCTACGGATTTCAGCTCCTTAATTTGCTGCTGTGTGAATCCTAGCAGTGGTTACACATTACCCCCCCCCCCCCCCTCTCTCTCTCTCTCTCTCTCACTCACACACACACTTTGGAGACACAAAAACTTTTTTTCCGCTTGTGTGCTTTTGCTTCCGTTGTCAGACCCGGCACCAGAAAAAAAAAAAAAAAAAAAAAAAAATATATATATATATATATATATCACAGGGGGCAGGGTCCCCCCCCAAAAAAAGTGCACACTGGAGGAGACGTGTGCTCCTGGAAAGCTCGTGTATTTACGCTGCACCATTGTAAGAGACTGACTAAGAGTGAAGAGTGATGACTATTTTTTTTTATTATTATTTGAACGTATAGACCCTCGGTCAAGTGATCTCCTGCATACCACACAGAGCTGGTGTTCTGTCGAGATGAGATGCGCCAACTTTCGACACTCTGAGCTGTGACGTACCTTCGCATTGTCCAATAGGAACGACGCGTCGGGCCAAAACACAGAAGACTCGTGGCAGAAACCACTGATCTCTACAAAATGGATTGGACCAATCCGATTGGTGCAGAAACCACTGATCTGTACAAAACATTAACGTGTGCCAGGACTGCTCATTTATAGAGCAGTTTTCTGAAGAAAAATCATTGGAAATGTTTTTTTTGTTGTTGTTACCTCAAAATTTCTGATTACTGTTAAAAAAAAGTTTAGAACACTTGTAATTAAAACAGGTAAATAAATCAATAAATGGTTCTTTAGAAACCTTTCATCTGTAAATTAAAACCACCTGTTATTTCAGATTAGATAATTTCTTGTTTAACATAAGGAACCTCAGACATTTATTTTTAGACAAAATAAAATAACATGGAAACTTGTATATTTTTTTGAAGGTTGGTAGATTATTTATATCTTATTTGAAACCAGAAAAACAAACACTAAATAAATACAAATGTTTATTATAAATGCAAAAGGAAATAATTTAACAATGACTGCAGTGTGATTGTAAAGTAGGATTTCTGTGACATAAACCTCATAATGTTTATATATATATATATATATATATATATATATATATATATATATATATATATATATATATAGTCATTTAAACTTGTAATTTCGTCAAAATATGTAATTGCCTTTAATGTTATCAGGACGCCCCCTCGTGGTGCTGGGTCCGCATTTTGTACTATGATCAAGGTGACATGACAGTGAAAGTGTGTGTTTAGGTGTGTGTTCATGGTGTTTAGGTGTATAGTATTTGTTCATTGGGGGTTCATTTGGGGGCTGTATTGATCCAGGACGTCGTGAGAGAACAGAGAAGTTTCAGAAGAAGTCGGTTTCAGCATTTTATCCAGATATTCCACTGTTAAAGGAGATTTTTTTAATGAAAGACGTGCGGGCGGATTGCAGCGTCGGCTCGCAGCTGCCGCGACGCTCCGCCACAGAGAAAACACCTCCGTTGGAAGCCTTAAGGACAAGTTGGAACATGTCCAGCTGTTAAACAATTTCTCATATACTCACTCCACTGAAAGCCATCAAAAGCCGCCTGGATTTTACAAATGGTTATCAACACGGAGGTGTTTTTCCTGTGCCGCCGCACCGCACCGGCTGCGTCCTGACGCTGCAATCCGTCCGCACGTCTTTCATTAAAAAAATCTCCTTTAACAGTGGAATATCCAGATAAAATGCTGAAACCGACTTCTTCTGAAACTTCTCTGTTCTCTCACCAAAAACCAGCTTAATTTTTCGAACCGTGTCCACTTCGATGTGTCTCACAGGTTTAGAAAAAATTTTGATCAAACAAAGCGCCAGTCTCTCAGCAACTTCTCAGACAAAGGAATTCCGACGAGGGGCTGGACGACTCCTCCCACAAGGAGTGCTCACAGGCGAATGACGTCACCGACAGGTGTGGAAAAACTCACGCATGCGCACGAGGGTTCAAGCGTGTCTGACGTAAAAACATATGAATGAAATCCATATAGTTTTTGAAAAAAATAAAAAGGACCTATACTTTATGGACAGACCTCGTATTACACTTTTATAAGGGATACGTTGCACACTGCCAATGCATTACAAGACCCGTCCCAACATAGTCACTCCTGTGCCCTTAAATTAAAAACACCCGTGTTTCAGCCACCGCATCATGATAATACAGACCAGATGAAGAAATGGAGGGAAAATAAAGTGGTAAAAATAGGACTCATGTAGGAGATGCACTACAGTGGCGAAAGATGCACAGTGTGTGTCTGTGTGTTGCAATACGACATAATTTGTCCTGAAACTATACTGCTGCTCAAAGAGGTGGAGAACGAGCAATGTCCATTAGAGTAATATCAAAAACATCGTCTGTGAGCACTTTAATGACAAGCAGCCCCTGCCATGTGTTCACGAGCACATTTGTCAGGTGTGTATTTTATACCTTGTGCCTATGTCGTTGTGCGCAGCCACTCTGAACGTGTACACGCAGGCTGGGAACAGCCGCGTCAGCTTACATTGTCTCTGGCTCCCGAAGTAACATTCTCTGAAAACGCTGTTCTTCTTTCCCTGCGGAAGACAGATTTGGTAAAAGCAGAACGTGATCAGAGACTGATTGTGAAAAATTAACGATAGAGATAAAAACAAGGACATAAGATTAATCTAAAAACATCTGTTTAAAAAAAAGAACAGACAAAGAACAGGGTGAAAAACAGATCAGCTTGAAGGTTTTTAACGACAAGCTGAGTCAGTGTGACCGTGTTAATTACGCTTATGCATTTGACAGATGCTTTTAGACAAAGCAAATTACAGCTACAATAATGATGTTGACCTACTCACTGGGGTTTAGTGTCTTGCTCAAGGACACGCTGACATAAGGTTTGATTGACCGATGCTTCAGTTAATGGATTCTGTCAATAGAAGCGGAAGTCGTGCTTTTACTTCTAGAGACAGTATTGATGGTGATCCTGCCGTTGTGCAACACATTCTCAGACGGCTGGACATCGATGCATCACATCCACTCACCCCAGAAGCTTTAAGCTTCTCTCTTTCTCCTTCCTCAAGGAAATATGGACACACAAGTGAGAAACCAACCATCAACCATTCTGTTAATGGTAACTGGCTCCACCAATGAAGCCACAGCCATCTCAATCCAACCAGGATTTCAAAAAGGTAAGCATAAATATCTCTTGTCAAAGATGGAGTGTTGTGCACCCCCTTATCGTGTGGAACATATGAAGCCTTATGTTCCATTTCATGGCCTGCGCTCTGAAGATACAAACTTTGTCAGCAGGATGTAGCCCCTTTTAATATTGAGCTCCAATCTTGTGTAGTAACCTGCCACTGAAGGTGAGAAGGCCAACTTCTATTGAGCTTTAAATCCAGTCTCAAGACACACTTCTTTGCTGTAGTCTATAATTGTTTGTTTTAACCTGATTTAAAGAAATACTTTATGTTTTCATTATGTGTACTGTATATTTGGTTATAATATTCATCTTTTTATGACATCATTTTTATTGTGTGATGCTTTTAACCCAATGTATTTTTATGTATAGTCACCATTGTAAAGCACCATGAAATGAAAGATATTATTATGACTACTGTCAAACTTAATTTTTTTTTTCTTTTGAGAAAAAAAAAAAATTTGCAAACCAAAACCACCAACTCAGGAGTGTGAAAGTGAGGTTTTCACCTTCCTGAAAAACAAAAACCTTTTGTTAGATTTATGATGCGATGGTGATTTATACATAATCGCAACAGAATTTTCCTATTGCAACATTGTGTTAAAATTTGTTTTGAGTAAATACTGGAAAACTACTGGTTAATCACTGATGACAGAATGTTAAATTGTTTTATTCAAGCCGGTCATTTACACTAATATCAACATCTACATGCAGCATCTGCAGCAGCTGCAGTTTATTCAATTTGTCAAGATTTGGGAAACTTCTTCATAACAGTGGCATTTGTGTGTCCAACATACAGAAAAAGCTTAATAGTTGACAGACACTCTCCATTCCACACTCAGCTACAATCAGGGACTGAACCCGCTGACCTTTCAGCAGTCTGAAGCCACTCTGCTGCCTCCCTGCAGAGTTTTACTTGAAATTCAGTATTTTATTAATGCAGGCTTTCAAGGCAATGACAGAATGTGCGCTGGATAATTTCCATTATTTTAATGCATCATTCCCCAAGCCTTAAAGCTTAACGGAAAAACAGGGAAGAAAGGAAGCAAATGCTAAACATGGCTCAGAGCCAGCGGAGCTGAATGTTGGGAAGAGTGACAGACAGGCATCAAGAACAACAGACAGACTTACCTCATCCCACTCGAGCAGGTAATTTGTAATTTTGGATCCATTGTCGCCTGGGGGCTGAGGACAAATGGAGTGAGACGGACAAGAGACAAGACAGAGGTAGAGAGATGAGCCAAGGATAAAAGACTGAGACGGACAAAATACCTGCGGTGTTCACAAGATTAACTTCACATCACGTCTGTGTGACTGATCTCTCCTTCAGTCAAAGAGGGAGTGAATAAAAAGTGCAGAAAAGGTCACAACGGAGATATGACGTGTAACTTTGACATGCGTGTGACATAGAAGGTTGACACAGAGCACAAAAGCGATAAAGAAGTCTGCCTGGGTGGAGATTGTCTTATGATGCAACGATTTAGAAATAATTACAACATCTGAAAAAATGAAATCCTGTGTTATGTTTAGATCTGAAAATGTTTGCGACATAAAAAAAAGAGCGCCTGAAAATGCAATTGTCAGGGCATGTACCTTCCACTGGAGGGTGAGGGAGCTCTTGGTGCGATGGGAGAGTTTCGGAGGTAAGGGGACGTCGGGGACGCTGCAGTGCGTGGTGAACGAGCCAGCCTCGGAACACGAACCTCTTACTGAGTTGTACAATGCCGACACCCTGAAACCCACACACACACACACACACACACACACACACACACACACACACACACACACACACACACACACACACACACACACACACACACACACACACACACACACACAGAATACAGACATTTGATGGAACATAAAAGACCCAAAATGTTTGAAATGAGTGTTGCTGCTTTAAACATTCTGCACTGATAGTTAAACCAAAAATGTGTCCACCACACAATATTTGAATGCTAACATGCTCTGAGCTAATTCAATAAACACAACATGATGAATTAATAAACATTATTACTATCAAGGAGAGTGGCTCCGGAGCTGAGGCTGTGCGTGGAGGTGAGGCCCACCAGATCTAACTGGTAGCGTGCCTGGAACATCTCCTTAGGGAGGTGTTCCAGGCACGTCCATCAGGGAAAAGACTCTAGGAAAGACCCAGGACTAGGTGGATAGATTATATCTCCACACTGGCCGGGGAACACCTCAGTATGCCCCAGTCAGAGGTGGTTAATGTGGCCCAGGAAAGGGAAGTTTGGAGCTGTTGCTCCCACAACCCAATCCCGGATAAGTGGTTAAAGATGAGATGAGATGTCTGATGACTCCCACCTGTGGTCTTTCTGTGTGGCGTTTGCATGTTCTCTCCATGATTGCGTGTGTTCCCTCTGGCTTCCTCCCACATCCAAAGACATGCAGGTTAGGTGAATTGCAAACTTTAAATTGCCAGTAGGTGTGTGTGCGGGTGTGACTGTGTTTGTCTGTCTGTATGTAACCCTGTGATAGACTGGTGTTCTGTCCATGGTGCACTCTGCCTCACGCCCTATGAGTGCTGGGATAGGCTCCAGCCCCCCATGACCCTTAAATGGAGTAAGCCGGTATAGAAAATGGATGGATGTTTGATGACAGTTGATTTGTCTGTCCATAGCAACATCAAGACGTTCAGACCGCAGAGCCTAACCACCACCAGCAATATTTTTTTTCACTTTGGTTGACATCATAGATGTGATAGATTTGTTAGCTCCTGGAGATGACAAGCCTATACATAAAATCCACATTTCAATATCTCATCGAGTTCCCAAAATATGGTTATTAATGTGTTGTAAATGTTGGCCACTGATTATTTTTATGACGGAAACTGCTTTTTTGCATTTTGAAGATATTGTTGCAGACAGTCATCAATGATCTATGATTTGACCTTGACCTGAGACCTATAGCCTTGACATGATCTGTGTTGTAAGGCAATGGTAAACTGAGTTTATTCACCAAGTTTGATTAAACTGCTCTTTGCGTTTAGACGATATTGCTGCAGATAACAAATGATGACCTTTGACTTGAGCATGACCTCAGATCTACGACCTTTTACTCTATTTATTCATGTAAATTTATATTTCATAATTCTTTAAGTAGTTTAGAGCACTTTAGAGTTTCCTAGACACAATATGGAACAGCAACATAAAAACATGTGTGCAAGACCTTACCGTACGTGGTAGTCTGTCGCTGGCCTTAGGTCTTTCAGATGGTACTCCAATTCTTCTCCACTGAAACACACAAAACATGAAAAAGTCCCACAAATGTGTCGTAAAATGGTGTTTGCAGTTTCCTTTACCCTGCAGTGTGTTGCCTACCTGTATATGAGGCGGTACTTTCCATCTCGGCCCTTATCTGAGAGCGAGACCTCGTAGGAGCAGGACACAGGTATGCCGTTACTGTGCCTGTTTACCAGACCCGCCGGGGGCACCCAGGAGAGCTGAGCGGCCCGTGCCTGCACGTTGGACACCTTGAAGAGACACCATAATTAACAAACCCAGAGGATAACCATGTGCATTGTGACGTCTGGTCAGTAATTGATTTGTGTTTTGTATTCTGTTTGTATTACGGTATAGTTAATTATTTTTTAAAGTAGATGACAATTTTCAGTCTCTTTCAGTTTCTCCTCATGTGTCTGTTGAGTTGTTTGTGAATGTGTAATTTTAAGAGTGCATCACCAATTTCACGGAACAGATAAAACGATTGAAAATGAACATGTACACAAAATTAGCCAACTCGTCTGTGTGCCTGAGTCTGTGTGTGTACGTGTGTGCGTGTACATGTTTGTGGGAGTTTTAGTTGTGGCACGTGGTGGCTGAGCCAACTGAACATGGTTTAACAGTCTGTTGTATTTCAGACTTTATATCCACAAAACACACGGCAAAAGTGCCTTAAGGACACTGCTAACCACAATCGTACCCAGACTGTCTGTGAGAAAGAGACACTGAAAGACAAACAAGATAAGGCAAAGCAAATAATTTGCCATTTCACTGTGGTTTGTTTTTTTTTGGTCATAATAATTTTTACACTTTATCAGATTAGATAAAAACCTGCTTTCTTCTGTCCTTCTGTGTCTGTCACTGTTACACCAAGCCTCCTTATTTTCATGCACATTCTCTGTCACCCTGAATGCAAGTGTGCAATCTGTGATAATAGTTCCATTGCAGGATGCTGTAACCTGCTGGAAGGTTTTGGAAAAGGATCCAAACGTGTGTGATGTTGTGACACATCATGATTCACAAAAGTGAATAATGGGAGCATATTTAATTTTACAGAGAGCTTTGGTTTTTTATTTTGTTACTGCATCTTGAAATAATTCATTTCTGCTTCAATGTGGATTTGGCTGAGTAGTCGCTTTGATGGCAAGTTACAATTAGAGGCTAAAATTAAAATACAATGCAGACTGTTTTCGGTTTTGGAGCAGAGCACTTTCATTGACCGGAGCAGGCAGTGAAGCACGGCACAGTGCTCAGTCTGTGTGCATGTGTGTATTCATGGACTCACTGTTCCCTGACCTCTTTAAATCTCCTCTGGAACTATAATATACAAGATTTCTTGTACTCAATGTTTTTGAGACTCTGCCCTCGGTGGCTATAATTAGAATCAAAATGCTCCCAACATCAAACTTGTCTGAAGAGGTGACCTTGTCTACCGAGCTTCATCTTTGCACATTAAGTATTTCTCAAGATATGGCATACACTTTGAGTAAAAGGACAGATCGTCAGACGCACATAGCTAAACATGCTCTTTCTTTGGTGATGCAGGTAAAAATATTTGAACTGCTTATGTTTTTCTGTTTTTGTTTTACATCCACTGTATATAACTAAAGATAGAAAACATCATCTATGAAGCTGATTATTGGTTTTGGGAGAAGTACCACGGCATTGCAGTACATTTTATTAATGGAGACTGGAAACAACATTTGAGTTATACTACAGAGTGACACTTCACAGGCATATTTGAAGCTATTGGTGACAGGTCACACTGTGCCTGGCTGTCAAGACCATGAGTGATGAAGATACACATTACATTACAACAGTAAGAATTACTATTCACTTTATATATTTAAGTTTATTCAAACTACATATTTTGTTTATTTCTATTTCTATCCAGAGATCAAGGATCCATCATGTACATCAAGGATCCAGTGACCAATTTCATATTTATTTACTTTAAGACTCAATAAAATGCTGTTGACATAGAAAACCTGTAAAGCCTACTTTTAGTACACAGAAAATTCAAAAGAGATATTGATAAGGGAATCAATCAAGAATCAGATCGATAAGCGGAATCGATAATGACATTGATATATCGTATGGCACCAAATCGCATCGTATCATATCGTGAGGAATTGAATCACCATAAAATACATATTAAATCACATCAAATCAGGAACAGGGGTGAATAGTATCGCATCGTATCATCAGTATCGTCATGTATCGCTATATGTATCGTATCGCTGGTAGCGTATCGAGATGCGTATTGAATCACTGTCAGTGATGAGATTCACATGCCTAGTGTTGACTAAATGTGCTGCTTTAATTGTGGTGTTTTTTCTTGGAGATCTGAATTGGCTTTGGATTTGTCCGGGACAGCGCTGTAGGATTTCTGACTGTTTTTTAGGACTGCAGCACCATCGGTTGTGTGTGCGTCTGTCCGCTTGCCATGCTGACAGTGCCAAGTCAACCATGTCAGCTGGCCAACATTTAGAATGAAAAATTTGTTTCACCACAGAAATTTAACATCTGAGATGGTGAACAATCACACAGCGTGGAAGCAGCCTTAAATAAATTAAATGTGGTAACATGAATGTAATGCCACGGCGGTGTGCTTTCAAACTTAATGAGGGGATCAGAAATAAATGCAGCAGCAGACAGATGTGCAAAGACAAAGAAAAAAAGAAAACTGATCGAAAAAAGGCACAAATATCAAAGATTTGTGGGGTTTGTGTAAAAACTGCTGCGATAGAATTCTTCTTCATTTACTTTCACAGTTAAAACCATAACAGCAGATGAGGAAAGCAAATGCAAATACCGCAATATTTATATCTGTAATAAACATATTCACACTAAGTTAGGAATACTTAAATAACGAAATAAATAAGTAATCAGATTTTAACACAGTACTGGTAACAAACATTCAGCATCAGTTCAACAAGCTGTGTGTATAACTGTGTGAAAACATAATGAACATTTTACAGTAATCACAGATTTATTTTCACTCCGGTCATGAGAAAAGCAAGCACATGACAGCAAGATGACAAGACAATTACATTTAAGATCTTTAAGGGACAGAAAGTGAGAACAATCACCTGTTTCAGGTGTGGAGAGGTGATGACCAAAAGCTTACAGAAATGATCATCTATACGATGACAAAGCTATAAAAGACCCTACATTGATTGTTATTTACGTTAATTATTAAGAGCCTATTGTCTTATTTACAATTTATACATGTTCAATAAGCCCCTCTATTTTGTCACGTAATAATTTCGCAAGGACCACAACAGAAATAAGCATTTATGCTTTACTGTGTTATCCGTGTATCATTGATATATTCACCTCTGTGTGTTTATATTGATGTTACAGAATAAACTCAATCAATCAATCAATCATAAACAGTATTTTATTTACTTTTTAAAAGGTAAATATGTTTTTGAAAAGACCGGAAGTTACCTTTGACTGCATGTGATTCATGTGCACGCGGACGTCCACGAGTCAACGTGCATTATTAGGTTAGAAAAATAGCATTTTTAGTTTTAGAAGTGTTTAATTCTTGCTAGCGTCTACATAATATATGGGAAACATTTACACAGAAACGCAGCGGAGTGGATTCTGCCATGTGTGATGCGCATGCACGCTGACGTTAGGTTTATCCAGACACACAGTGGAATTAGCAGGGAGAGAGAGACCAGCCAGTGACGTCACGGTGCGTCTCTACTCTGATTGGCTGTCAACCCCCGCCCCCTCAAAAAAAACAAAAAAACGGATTTGCATGATTCAGAGCATATAAATAGGAAACAATGTGACCTTTTGACCTCTTAAAATAGGTCAAGGTTAGCCATCTTTGAACTTGTCCAAGGTCTGTGTCCCAAGAATGTTCCCTGTGAATTTGAAGACCCTGGCAGTAATAGGACTGGGCTGATGCTGAGCACAGACAGATGGACAGACAGACGAACGGACAGACGGATGCAAAGCCTTCGCAATACCCGATGGCCATATTTTTATTTTGGGTAATAAAAGTTTTAGCACCATTGTTTTCAAAGAGCAAAATAGCACAGGCTATGCTCGAGAGAATTGTTCCCTCTGTGCTTCTCAGACCTCAGTCTGGCTGAACTCACTGCAGTTTATCACCATGAAAGTATATAAACTGCCAAGAGAACAAGACGGTATTGTGAACATTTAATTAAATGAAACCCTCAGCCTCAGTGAGCGTTGTTTATTGTTGCAGGAGCAACTACAAAAACTTACTGCTCTTCTCTATTCCAGCCTTATGTAGCAGTCATCTGAGGTGATCAGAGCAGCCACAATCAACCTCCAGTATCCAGACGGGCTTTAAATTCTACACTAACTCCTTTTTTGTTTGTTTTTTCTTTTTTTTTTTTTGCCTCAGCCTATCATGTCCTTATAGTCAAACAGATATAAAACAGCCCATTTGCTGAGGTTGAGGACCAAAGTGCTTGAAACAGAAAAGAGTTCTTGTCTACAAACCCATGCCTTTGTAGACTATGGCCGTTTATCTACTTTCCTTGTGTAGAAGAAAAAAAAAGAAGCTAAAAATTGTTTGCACATGATAAAGGCATGGCGCTAGTGAAGTGGGTGAGCAGATGCTGCCCTCATGTGGCCAGCTTGGGCAACAGCAGAGAGTGACTCCACACGCTGCACATAAATCTGGTAAAGACATCAAAATGTAGCTGCCAGCTATGACTGCATCAGACAAGGAGATGATTGATGAAAGTGGTTATGTCTGTGTTTGGTGAGAGTGCATGTGTGTGCAGCGGTGGGTAGAGGTATCACACCAACCTGTGGTTTGTCAATTGTAGACAGCATGTCCTGAACACGCTTCCCCTCTGAGTCATGATCTGAAGACAAAGCAAGACAAAGACAGATGCTTATTATCAAATTAAGTTTTTTTTGTTTTTTGTAAGCTAAACAAAGACTGGCACGGCTGGACGGACACAAGAAAAAGAGGCATTTGTTGGCTGACCGAGAGCTCTGCGCACAATTCCCCCATTCCTGACTTGTGCAATAAGTAAAAAGAAAACTATAAACAAACAAACAAAACTCATCCATAATCTTACATTATCAAACAGATGTCAATAAGATGTAAAAATGGCAGCAGAGCTCCGAGGGGGGAATATGCAAAGGTTTTTTTTTCTAGTTCTCCTAAGACATGTTATTGTGATAACTACAATCTATGGCTGGTTATTATCCAAGTCAGGAACCACAGATCTAAAAATACAGTAATCATCCTTAATATTACCTGTGAGAACATTTTGTCCAACTATTCAACTGTGCAAAGCAAATAGCCCAAAAAATACAGCAAAAGAGGTTCAAGAATTTATTTTAAATCAAAGGAATTTGGAGGACCAATGCCCTGCATGCACGCACGATAAATGTGTTTTCCAAACAATAGTAATGTCATTTCATAAGTACCACATAATAACAAATAGTCAGCTTATTAATATACACTTTGGATTGCTTCCCTGTTTATTGTAGAGACATGCTGGAAAATGTTTTCTTTTTCTTACAAGTACGCCAACATGTCATGATGTTTTATGATCATTAATCATCATGAGAATTTGATCACAAATGATTGACAGATTGCGGTAAGCTTCTCTGGGTCTCTGTAGCGCTTTTTGTTGTGACTACATATTTGATTACCTTGACCTCTGGCCAATCATTTCCAATTAATTATGTGGAGATGCTACCAAAGGAACACTCCTTAAAATATTACATATTTTTCACAGTAACACATACATAACGTGTTTTCGTGACATATCAGGACGTATGACAGAAAAGTGAAAAATGGGAACATGCCTTTCCTAAAGTCCTAGAGGCCTGGGAATCAAAGTCATTCTGACCCATGCTTACAGGAATATGTCCATCTGTTGAGTTTTTGGCTAGGGCTATATTTTTGTCAAACCTGATTTTTATGCTACATATGAGGACACTACGTGACTTAAGGAATACAATAACATCACACTGAAAGTGTGTAAAAAGGGTGTTAAGTTCCAAAACTGGCCACTAGGCAGTGAAATTGAAGATGAGCAAAAACAATAAATAAACACACACACACACTTATTTTCCAAAAATTGTGATATTTTAGGACATCAGAGATTTTTGTTCTGGGAGCATGTTCGGGGGGTGGGGGGTGTCTAGAATGCTTCAGGGTGCTCGAAAAAAAACTAAGGATGTGAAAATGTCCTTGTTTTTCCCAGTGTCCTGATATTGAAGGTGTGTTATCATAAAAATGTTCTGAATTGTCATGAAAACAAGTGCGTGCGCGCACGCACGCACACACACACACACACACACACACACACACACACACACACACACACACACACACACACACACACACACACACACACACACACACACACACACACACACACATGTTTAACCAGGATGGTCAAATTTCATGTCATCAACTCATGATGAACACATAAGCTATTGGGGAAAAAAAAAAAGAAAATTATACAACCATCCACAGAAAAGCATTAGTCATGAATTCCTGACAAATTATCTGGAGAATGGGGGGGCTGTTATCCTCAGCAACATGCTGATGACTGTGTTTGGTGAAATGCACTGCAGATAATCTTTGAAGGCATTAGTGCATATAAATCATTATACTAATCATTATTTTGTATAATTTTCAATCACATCACATTTTCCAACACCTGTGAATCATTATGTGCAGTACCCACAGAGCGGTCTGATGTCATCAGTGTTCTATCCCAGTGGTACAGCTCGAGACACATAAAATACTGAATGCAATGCACTGCTGCACAATGCAGCTGCAAAAGATCACACTTACAAACTATGAGATGTCTCTTAAGCTTCATGCTATAGCATGAAAATGTATTTCACTAAAATGTATTTCCTTCATTAACGTGCGTGTGATGCATTGTGACAGAAGAATCCAGTATGTACAGTGGAAGTGTCAGAAGGTGTTGAAATATGACAGCACAACATGCTGACTTTTTGTACATATACCCAACATGGGTCTTCTGGAATCGAGTCAGAACTCTCTCAGGCTCTGGAACTAGAAAAGCGATATAGAGTAGCCTCTGCTTGTAACATCCTGATCTACAGTTCTGCCAACGTTACTGTGTGAGTGTGGATTTTCAACACAAAGCAGCAGATTTAGGTGAATAATATTCCTCTCAGTACGTTAAGAGGTCATTTCAACCCTGCAGCGATTTCAGAAAAGCCAGAATAAATTACCGTATTTGTGCGTCGGCATGCCCAGAGCATTTCAAGTGAAATTCTGCCCAAATAGGGGATGGGCAGATGCAATGACATGGCCAATATTACGTTTGTTGGCAGTGATTTCTTCACAAATAAAAAATAAATCACAAAAAACTCAACCGTTTGTGTCCGTTTTTGTCCTGTATAAATCCTTTTTTCATTCATGAAATGTGTTCCATGTCAGCTGATGTCTGGCAAGTCCATCAGAAATTTGCATACAAGCCTCAAAACTTTGAGCGGACATCAGACAGAAAACTTTCCAGATGGTTGTACGTTCATTTTGCCCTGTACTTTTACGTAGCTTTCCAGTGGATGTCCACTCAGTGCTAAGCTGCTTTCCTTGCGTCAACAGCAGAAGAATTTCGTCTCAACCCTCACAATGCTAGCCATTATCTTGGAACTCTTCCTGCTCTCTTGTGGAAGACTCTTTCACCATAAGCTTTGATTCCACTACCAACGCACACTGATGACACTGTCACAGGTAAGATGTGGAAGAGATGAGAAAAACATCATGAAAACTCTTTATATATATATATATATATATATATATATATATATATATATATATATATATATATATATATATATGTGTGTGTGTGTGTGTGTAAAAAACTTTCTTCAAAAAAGGGGGTGGGCTGATGCTCGGTCCTGCGCACGCTGATGTTCTGATACAGTAAATCTTGTTTGCTAACATCTTCTTTTTTCCTATTAAAGATGTATGTGGATTCACTCTGAGAAAAACAGCATCTGAAAGGCACAGCTTAACATTATCATGGCATCCACATCCTTAATGAGCGTATGTAAACTTCTGACCACCACTGCATATCATATAACTGGATTTGAACACGAGAATGCATTGGAACTCATTAAGAACAATCACTGTTGTGTAAAGTGAGCTGATGGAGGTCCGAGGTGCCAGTCGGCTGCTGTAGACGTGACATGATGCAGTGCGGCGGCACAAACACATTCACGGGTCCGATCCACTGACACATCATGTGTCAAGGTCATTGAGTGGATACTCAAGGTTTTTCAGCCCACGTGCATGCGTGAGTGTGTGCACACACGTGAGGAATGGAAGACTCTCCCCCGCGTGTGATGACTGAAGTTGAGGGTTTTTTCCAACCAGATGACGCATGCTTTCTCCATTCGAGTCTGAACGCCGTAAATCACGCAACATTTTGTGTGGAGTTCGAGTTATCGTGACCTGATTCGTAAGGTAAGGTTAAAAAAGTTTTTAAACACAAAGGAGTTTGAGAATGTGAGATCCAAATATATCAGAATATGAAGTTGCCAAATAACGACGACGACAGTTCTGGAGCTGAACCATCTAATGCTCCACGGAATACACAACGTACAACATAACAGCAGTATTTTTACTTTTATTTTGTTTTATGTGGATGTTTTTAAGATCTTTAATGATTATTTTTCTATTTACATGAAACACCACCTCAGATCATCAGTGATCACACTAAAGGTAGATACCTAAAAAAAATTCATAAAACAATACATGAATCAAAGCAGATTTGATTTCTCCCACAGGTACACACATTTAACATGATCTCAAATCATGTTTTTTACAGTGGTGTCAAACTTTAGTGCTTTGGGAAAAAGTACCCCCCAAAAAATAATAATAATAATAATAAGGTTCCTAAGAGTTATTTGACAATGATCTTTCAGATGTAAGTCCGTTTTACAAAACAGGTGCCTGGTTTCTTTAATTAATGGCTTTCTAAGGCAGAGAATTACTTTTTAAATGTATTCTCATAAAGAATGAACAAAGAGTTTAAAAGAGTAGTATGTATATAACCGGAATTGCAGCATCACAAGATTGAGGTAATGGCCAACAATCTGGTCATGTTTGCATAATCTATGTAAATGTCAAAATCAAATGCACATAAAGATAAGTGAAAAGAAGTATTGAAATTCACTGAAGTGTATTCTATAAAACAACAGATAACTTTAGGAAAGAAAATAAAATTTAAAACAAATCCAGAGTAAAGTCATTTACATTGTCTTCATTCAAGATAAATTATCAAAAAATAAAATCAAACACCACACTTTCTCACCAAAGGCTTTTATCCCCTCAATATAATTTACCTTAATAGAAATCGAAGACAGAGATTTATTTAGATGTTCTCCTGCTCTCAAAATCACACAGATCACATGTAAACAGGAAGAAATTTTTCTAATTGGAAAATTAGCTCTATTTATAGAACATATATCTGTCATCAGAAGGTTTTTTCCTGTTACTATAATGTAACAGTTATATTTTTATTGCATCCTACATAAATCACATGTAGTCAGTTACCTCCAGGCGTACTAGAGGTTAGAACATAGTGTGGTGTTTATGGCTCTGACTGGATACTTAGAGAACCTTTGTGTGCCTGTGGGTACACTTACGTATGAGTCATGGCAACAGTGATGTCATGGAAGCACAACCTCAACTTGACCTTCATATGTGTGTATGTCTCTCAAGCTTCAGTATTAGGTTACAGCAGAGATGGGGATGGGTGGCAGGAGGCGGGAGCTACTTAAGCTACTGTGTGTGTGTGTGTGTGTGTGTGTGTGTGTGTGTGTGTGTGTGTGTGTGTGTGTGTGTGTGTGTGTGTGTGTGTGTGTTGGTGCTGACAGTGTGTGTACTAGAGTTCAGTAGGTAAAACACACATCATGTTTCATTGCTGCACGCACTGGCTCATAAGTGCACTTTGACACAAACACACATTTATCCCCATTAATCTATTAGGCCAAAAACTGAACTTTTCTTTTGTATGGTATGAACGCGGTCAGACTGGCGGCTCCAGAGCAGAACAGCTCTGTCAGAGAACACGCTGACCAAGTCTATATTCCACCCATTCATCACAACTGAGTGAAAAAAGGAGGCTGCAGTCCTGTAGCCACTTGTGTGCTGCACAAGAAGAGGTGGAATTCCATTACAACATCCTTGCAGCTGTCAGGCTCAGCTAAGAACAGATGTTAACAATCAAACAGGCGTGGGTGATGAGTGGCATTTTATTGGAGGCATGCATTATGTTTGTTTGTTCATACTGGGACCATGACATAAATCACATTTTTCAGCAGTTTCTTACTTTGATTTGGACTCTTAGGCAGTGATGGCATTTGGTGAGAGAATACTGCTGAGGAAATGTGCAATTATTGTTTATACAATGAGAGAATGTTAAAACATATTTGAAGACATGAACGAGATCTCCTGTTGCACACAGAATGAGACACTACCTGTGCAGGAAGAGGAATTAATACAGCTTGGAGAAACCAGTGGGATGCACTGGCCTGCTTTTCTGGTGAAGCAATGAAGCACTGTGGCAAAATTATAAGAGGTTTGCTCAAAGGTTAAAAATTTTATATGCAATTGTCAACACTGAGGAAATGCTGTGCACCAACATTCAAGGAGATGCTTCATGCAAGTCTGGAAACCTGTATGCTCAACAGGGAGAAAGTTTTAAGTCCAACAACTTTGTATTCACATAGAATTTTGATCAAATGATGCATACACTGGCCAATACTGTTCCAAGGCTTTATGGAGAACCAATGGGTGATCTTCACACAGGCTGTGTTACAGTAAATGATAGATTAGCATTATAAGCATCAAAACCCTGTGGTTTAGCACGTGATGCTTTTTAATGTATTTCCACACTACCACAGGTGCTAAAGCAGCAGGGAAATCATTTTGGTGATTTTGTTTTTGGCATACACATCTAATTATTTATATACACATGATAATCTGTGTGAAGGTATCAAAAATGACATGGAGGATCGATGCATGTACTGGCTCCGGTTTGGATAAAGTCACGTAGATTTGAAGACGAATTGGTCAGTGATGTAATGTGACGTTTCAATAAATGCTAAATGCTTCAAATGTTTCAAATGTTGAGGTCAGAATATTTCATCTTCTTTTTCTTTTCCATGTATACATTTGTATGCTTTAATTCATTCACATCTCACTGCACCTGAATGTGCCACAACTATCAGGACCTAAAAAAGGGTCACTTATGAGAAAAACTTAACCCTAGTAACAATTAAATTAATTTGACAAAAGAGGAACAAGCCCTTCCATGTAACATATGCTGAATGACAGAAGCTTAAAGCTGAATTTAACATGAAACATGGTAGTTGGCTACCTCTCATACTCAGTTTGGGAAAAAAAAGTTAAATTTATGCTACTTCTATATCTCCCTGCTGCATTTTGGGCCACTTGTGAGAATTTAGTGTAGCTGCATAAGAGGTTAATGCAGAAAACAAGCACTAACACTTGATCCTAACCTCAGAAACAGAAACTGAATATCTTCTCGTATAGCGACACAAACAAAATCTTATGTCCTTGCTATCCCTCACCGCATCTCTATTCATTTTATGTGCTGCCCACGTACACTCACTTCCTGTCCTTGTCTGACCTCACATCCTGTCTGCATCTGACCGCCTGTGTCTGAGTACCGAGGACAGCCAGACCAAGCGAGGAAGCACAACGGACAGCAGGAAAAGGAGAGGAATGAGGAACTGGGGACAGGAGTTAACGGCAAAGCCAAAACCAAAACAGTGGGGAGGTTTAGAGGAAGAAAGGCAGACCCGAAGGACGAGCTGGAGAGAGAAGGACAGGCCAGGCAAGAGTATGGCAAAGAGATTAAGTACAAAAACACAAACAGAGGTACACACAGGGAGTCTGGAATTGAGAGAGGAGAAAGTATGAAAGGAGGAAATAACTTAAAGCAATGATTTACCATCCTTGAGTTACATCATCAGTAGGCACACAGAAGATGAGCGCCGTTGATTTAAATGAAGTAGTTTTTGCACAAGAGTGTATTTCCCAAAGAGCACAAAAACACCTGATGAATTGTTCACATTTCTCTTTCTTTTCTGGTCTTGGTCATTTTCTTTTCTGTGCATTGGACTTTCAGCAATGTAAGGATGCGTCACATGGTATTTTAAAGACGTGAAAATCTGATTGTACCCATCATTTAGCTACATTAATTAAATGAGTTTAACTTTCAGAGGACTTTTTGATGCTGAATTCGTGCGACAAACAGGAGACTCATAAGAGATCATGAGCACATGCTGCAAAAGCTGCAGAACAATTTAAAAAGAGCCCCTCTCTCCCACTGCTGAGACGAAGGATACACTTCCACCCTGACAGAATTCTTCCACAGAAAACAGATTGTCCTAATTTCTACTCAGCTCCGTTATTCCCAGTAAGGCCATATTTTTCCCTGCCAAAGAAGTTGTGTTTTGCATTGGTTTGTTTGTCATTTTAAGCCATGGGACAAAGCTGAAGCTTAATTTCTTGGTTTCTGTCAACTTTCTGGGGGCAAGCAAACTTCACTTGATTTAGGTCCAGGAGATTTTTCGGCATCCAGAAAAGCAAAGTTCCTCCTAAAAAATTTTGTTCCTTAATTAGTAATTAGCAGTTAGTGCACAACTTCTCAGAAACACCATAGAAAAGGATAAGACATAAAATTTTAAGGAGAAAATGACATTCATTTTGACAATACAACCTATATAAGAATAAACAGAAAGAAACATCAATGAAAGGATAAATAAGGAATAAAAACTGCCCCCTAGTGGCAATATATTTAACCATCTGTCTAGAATTCAATCACAGATACAACCCCTGGCAATAATTATGGAATCATCGGCCTCGGAGGATGTTCATTCAGTTGTTTAATTTTGTAGAAAAAAAGCAGATCACAGACATGACACAAAACTAAAGTCATTTCAAATGGCAAATTTCTGGCTTTAAGAAACACTATAAGAAATCAGGAAATAAAATTGTGGCAGTCAGTAACGGTTACTTTTTTAGACCAAGCAGAGGGAAAAAATATGGAATCACTCAATTCTGAGGAAAAAATTATGGAATCATGAAAAACAAAGGAACGCTCCAACACATCACTAGTATTTTGTTGCACCACTTCTGGCTTTTATAACAGCTTGCAGTCTCTGAGGCATAGACTTAATGAGTGACAAACAGTACTCTTCATCAATCTGGCTCCAACTTTCACTGATTGCTGTTGCCAGATCAGCTTTGCAGGTTGGAGCCTTGTCATGGACCATTTTCTTCAACTTCCACTAAAGATTTTCAATTGGATTAAGATCCGGACTATTTGCAGGCCATGACATTGACCCTATGTGTCTTTTTGCAAGGAATGTTTTCACAGATTTTGCTCTATGGCAAGATGCATTATCATCTTGAAAAATGATTTCATCATCCCCAAACATCCTTTCAATTGATGGGATAAGAAAAGTGTCCAAAATATCAACGTAAACTTGTGCATTTATTGATGATGTAATGACAGCCATCACCCCAGTGCCTTCACCTGACATGCAGCCCCATATCATCAATGACTGTGGAAATTTACATGTTCTCTTCAGGCAGTCATCTTTATAAATCTCATTGGAACGGCACCAAACAAAAGTTCCAGCATCATCAACTTGCCCAATGCAGATTCGGGATTCATCACTGAATATGACTATCATCCAGTCATCCACAGTCCACGATTGCTTTTCCTTAGCCCATTGTAACCTTGTTTTTTTCTGTTTAGGTGTTAATGATGGCTTTCGTTTAGCTTTTCTGTATATAAATCCCATTTCCTTTAGGCGGTTTCTTACAGTTTGGTCACAGACGTTGACTCCAGTTTCCTCCCATTCTTTCTCAATTGTTTTGTTGTGCATTTTCGATTTTTGAGACATATTGCTTTAAGTTTTCTGTCTTGACGCTTTGATGTCTTCCTTGGTCTACCAGTATGTTTGCCTTTAACAACCTTCCCATGTTGTTTGTATTTGGTCCAGAGTTTAGACACAGCTGACTGTGAACAACCAACATCTTTTGCAACATTGCATGATAATTTACCCTCTTTTAAGAGTTTGATAATCCTCTCCTTTGTTTCAATTGACATCTCTCGTGTTGGAGCCATGATTCATGTCAGTCCACTTGGTGCAACAGCTCTCCAAAGTGTGATCACTCCTTTTTAGATGCAGACTAACGAGCAGATCTGATTTGATGCAGGTGTTAGTTTTGGGGATGAAAATTTACAGGGTGATTCCATAATTTATTCCTCAGAATTGAGTGAGTCCATATTTTTTTCCCTCTGCTTGGTCTAAAAAAGTAACCGTTACTGACTGCCACAAATTTTTTTCTTGATTTCTTATAGTGTTTCTTAAAGCCAGAAAGTTGCCATTTGAAATTACTTTAGTTTTGTGTCACGTCTGTGATCTGCTTTTTTTCTACAAAATTAAACAACTGAATGAACATCCTCTGAGGCCGATGATTCCATAATTATTGCCAGGGGTTGTAGTCCAAACTATACCTTTTTGGAATCTTTATGATCAGGGAAATAATGTGATATAGTTTTCAATATGATTGGAGCATCTCTTAATTTTGACCACTGTGTAATTCTTTAATTGACCCCTACCTGACCACCGACTGAAAATTCAAGTGCCCAATCAGTTTTTTCAAAAGAGGAATGTCTAAGGAGCATTTCTGCCAAATTTGATGCTTTTATCACCATTTGCATGATTGTTTCAGTTATCTGCTGCACTAATCCATGTATTCTTCAACAAAACAATGCAAATCCACATTCAGCACACATTACAAAAGCAAGGCTGTGGGAGAAGCGAGTATGGATACTGGACTGAACTAACATATCCCCAGTAGAGAAGCTGTGGACAATTTTGAAATGAAGAATACAATGACAATGATCCTGTGTGCACAATTGAACCCCAGTTTGGGAACCAGGGCACACTGCAAAATTAATGTTGTGACTTGTACAGAAAGTAACAGTAATAATGAGTCACTCTGACTGAGCTGTGTCAGCTGAGGAGGTTGCATTCCTCCTGCATGACGGCCTGTGGCACTGAGACGCCGTCTGTCTGCACTGGGCCAGAAAAAGAACTTTAAAGCCTCAAGGAAAAAAATGTGAAAAATGTGGCAAATCCTCCTTATTTACCCCCCACTCCACACAGATACAGATCCACGGGGTGTTCGTGCGTGTCACCCTAAAGCAACAAAGTGCAAAAAGATATCCATCTTCAGAAGCCTTTAATCAGAGAGTACAAAGCAAAAGAGAGGGGACGCTCAACTGAAAGGAAAGGGAGATGTTGAGGGTGAGGGAGGAGAGACAGGAGAGGACAGAGAGGGCAGACGGGGGACAGATGAGAGAGCGAGGAAAGAAAGAGGAAAATGGAGGTAGAGAGGCCACAAACCCTGAATTCCACAGTATTATCGGCTGCATAGTGAGCATTCCATCCGCTCAACAGCTGGGCTGGACGCACGCACGCGCGCACACACACACACACACACACACACACACACACACACACACACACACACACACACACACACACACACACACACACACACAAATTGGGTTCACAAGTCATTTGAACATGCCTGAAATTGTGGTTGTCATGGTGAAGGTTTGGTTCTCATGGACAGAGCCCTGATCATTATTAAAGGAAACCATGGCAAGACAAAGAGAGTGAGAGAAAGAGAGAGAGAGACTTGATGGAAGAGGTGGAGGATGTCTGAATTAAAACTTAACAAACAAGAGGTTTCAGAGCATTGCCAGTGCTGATTAATTCCTGCTTCTCTAGAAGGATGTCTGTTTAAAAAGTCACAACAGCCTCATCAGCGAATCGCCGGAGGAAACACATTTCTGCCCGCTTGATACAGAAACAGAGGTGACGTCATTAAACTTCTGTTGCTGTGGCAGACTGGCTGCTTACGATGGTCAATGAGCGTATTATGAGACTGGGACTTAAGAGGTCCCTGAGGTCATCAAACTTGCTCTCTACTATCTCCTTGTACAAACAAGTACTCCAGCATGCATCGAGACCTGCCTTTTCAAGCAGACCATGGCACATCTGTTTGGTCTGCAGCAGGGTTCGAACCAAATAATACATCCAGCTGTCCAAAAGAAAAAGTTGCAGTTCCTTGACTGGTTGCGTGAGGCCTAGCTCCACAATGGAGCAGCTTCCCATAGAAGCCCATGATAAAATGTCCAACTTTAGAGTACAAATAAACATTTTTGTAGCCTGGCAGAAAAAAAAATATAAATAAATAAATTTTGGTCTCTATAGCTAGTTTAATCTTCCATGACAACTGCACAGGGGGATATTTTTCTGAAACACCTTGGTTTAAGAAGTTTTAAGCGATAAAGTTATGAATAATTAGGGGTGTGGTGACTTTGAACAACAACTAGTGTGGCGCCACTGAGCAGGGCTCCGACTCAGAGCTCCATTAGCAAAGAGACCACTAGCTGCGGCTGCTAGTTGTTGTCGAGGACCATGTCTGTCCTTTCTGAAGACTTTATGACAAATATCTGTAATAATATGGGTTTTTGTGTCACTAATTGTCCTAATGGATTATCATCTGTGCTCCAGAATTCCATTGAGTGAAATTATTGCATTACTTAATTTTGTCTGCTAACGGCGTTAGCACTTTTAGCAGCTTTAGGGAGTTAGTTTTGTTTAGTGCTTTGATTCCTGTGAAAGTCCTACATAAGTAGTTACTGTAATTATTTTTATGAATAACAACCCCATGATTTTTCAGTATATAAGTCACACCTGAGTATAATCGCAGGACCTCCCAAACTAGTAAATAAGGACCAGGATAAGCGGTAAAAAATAAATTAATTAATATACTTGCACATCGTACACTGCAAGTAGATTAAAGTCAAACTAATGTATAATGTTTTACTACTGAACAACTCTGCAACAGATAGTAGAGAAGCCTGAATCTTCGACTGGACTGGGTTGCTTGACACAAGGACGTTTCGCTTCAAATCGCAGAAGCTTCCTCAGCTAAAATTCTTGCTCAGGAAGTCTGATTTCTGTCTGACTCTTGTAGAGAAGAATAAAACAGAAGCCAACAAAAGCTGGAGTTTTAAACCTAACCAGACCCCTCCTACTGAGAGGCAGACTGCTATAGGCTAGTGACTAAACAATAGCTCTAATTAGCAACTATTGTGCTCTAGTTAGCACACCTAATGACAGGACAGCTGTCCCTCTAATGATGGGATGGATGACTTTCTGATGGCTCCCTTGATGACGTGAATGACTCATTACCATGAACAAAAGACTGAAATTCCTTTGACCTGAGTACCCCATTGTAAACAGGGGATAAAGTGTGTCTCAGACCCCCTCCCCGGTTAAGGCTGGGTTTCAAACGTTTCACAAAGAATCCCTCCTTTACCCCTCTCTCAAACCATTTCTTCTCTCTGGCTAGTATTTTAAAATTAAAATAAATAAAATTAAAATAAATAAATTTAAAATTAAAATCGAAGATTCAAGCTTCTCTACTATGGAAACCACCTGGACAACTGAGAGCCTACACAGAAACTCTGCAACAGATGAAGAAAAAACTACCTGCAATCCAAGCTGCATCATCAAGTGACATTTTAAAATGGAATTTACCAGTACACAAATAATGAATGTTTATGAGTTCAGTGGTACGTATATTTCATTAGTTGAAAGGTGGAACATACCATTAGTAAATAGTATAGTAAATAGTATGTTCCACCTTTCACCGAATTAAATATTCGTTCCATTGAAAGAATGTAAAAACATTCATTATTTGTTTTATATAACAGCTAAAATAGATCCTTGTCATTTGATATTTTATTAATTTATAAACAACAGAAAAGGGACTTACATTTTGGTGTTCACTGTAATGTGAAGTCCACTGTTGCTGTGCACTGACTTCGGACTTCCTTAAAAAAAGACTTTGTGTAGTTTCTCAGTCCAGCCAAAAATTGTGTGTGTGTGTGTATGCAGTGTCAGTTAGCTTAATCAAAAAACCTTGTCGGTGTCCCCCACGAGCGCACACACACACACACACACACACACACACACACACACACACACACACACACACACACACACACACACACACACAACCAGCTCGGTCGACTGTGTACGTCCTCAGTGCAGCGAAAAAAAATCACCTCAGATATCAGTCCAGCTTTTCTTCTTTCTTCCTGCTAACAGCGCCTCCAGACAGCACAGTGGATTTGTTTGTATGTGTATCTTACAAGAAGTAGCAGCGTCAGTTAGCTCAATCAAACTATGTCTCGGGAGAGTCTTGCCCCGTGTGCACGCGCACACACACGCAACCTGGTCGGCGCAAGCGTGTGCACGAGCATGTGTGCGCGCACATGTGTGTGCGTGCAGAGTGCAATGGTTCCAAACGTATGGAACCAAATTTGCACTCTAAATGGAACCAAGCTGCACTCTAAATGCAATGCAACACAAATGGGATGAATTAATCCATGTCACGGGACATACAAATCACCAATCAAATGACCAGGATCCACTCAGCCATTATATAATTCCACTTACTGCAGCACTGTGGTTATAATCACTTCCAAGAAAAGGGGATCCGAATTATGTCTCAATTGTGATTACTAGGTGTCAGTAATGAGTTAAATGTGTGGTGAGAGGGGATAGAGGACAGTAGTACACACTCCTGTCCAGTTGGTGGTGCTACCAGGTTGATAACCAATAAACTCTACAAAAGAAGAAGTGAAGACAGTAAAATAAGAAGACAGCACAAGCAAACAAAAATCTACATGGAAACTACAAGGAGTGAAGCGCCATCCTGATATGTTTCTAAAGTGTGCTGCCATGCTGCTGGTGTACTTTGAATAGATTAGTGGCAAAACATCAGTTTTGAAATGGACTACAGACATATTGGGATGATTTGGGTTTAATCATGCCGATTCTGATAAGTCTAAATATGGTTTGATTGGCTCTGATACCGAGGTTTTAGACTGGATCAAGAGATCTCTAAAACCCCCTTTACACAGGGACGGGGTCTGTCCAGCAGTCTTTGTGTAGTCATGACATCGCGTTGAATGCCATATGATGCCAAAGAGGTGCTCAGCTACCATCAGGACCTTACAAGGTACGCTTGGTATCACAAACCGCCATGATCGCAATGGTTGCCGTGAAGTATGAAACTGCACCTGATATCTGCAGGGGAGTCGCCAAGCCCGGAAGATATACAAATACCATACAAGCCATGCAAAAACACCTCAGAAAGCACCAATGACTGCCCGACAGGTGCCTGTCAGCCCGTCCACAGCAGATCATCCACTGACACATGACCGGAGTGATGTGAGTTTGGACATGAACCCAGGAAATAAAGAGCAACATCATTTCAATATCACAGCAGCTCGACTGTCACCCAAAGCGTGCATCACATCAGACACGTCAGACAAGAAATCTATGCACCAATTACTGCTATGATGACAACTTGTAGCACTAACTTAAAAAACTGTCACCATGGAAGACAAAACGAGCTAAATAATAAATGAATGCTTTTTTCCACATTTCTGTACGTGCACATTCAGTTTGGATTATGCGTCTGTTGGTTGTTTTTCCACTGCCATGCACCTGACAGCACCTGCCTGACACACCTTGCGTGGAATGATCTACCTGCATCAATAAAACAGTCAGATTCTGTACAGACTTTCAAGTCCAGACCTAAGACGCACTTATTTTCCCTTTCGTATGGTTAGCATACTGGTGTTGTGTGGGCCGCTGAAGAGGAGGTACTGCTGGCCCACCACCACCAGATGGCGCCCTGCTTGGAGTGCGGGCTTCAAGCACAAGAGGGCGCCAGAATCACTGGGAGTGACAGCTGTCGCTCTTCATCAGCACCAGCTGTCACTCATTCAACCCATCACCATAAAGGCCGGACTGCAACTCCACCTCCTCGCCGAGAAATCATCTACCATACAGGTAATTTTCTCTGCTGAATCTAAACCGAACAATAGTCTGATCTCTTTTGCAGCCGTTTTCCTGTGACGGATTCCTTGTCTGCTGTGTTGGCGTTTGGTGTGGACTGCGACGGCTTCGCCTCCCACCCCACCCAGATAAGTGGTTGTCTCAGGAGCTGCACGAGTGTGTTTTTGGAGGTGGAGGTTCTCCCTCCTAACTGAACACAGACTGTGGGATTACTGAGTGTGCGTACTCACACTCATCAAACTGTTTCTGTTCTCTGCCAGCAGTACTGGGTCTGACTGCTGAAGACAGTGGCCACCTGGGGCGCAGGGCTTGGCAGCTCCGGTGTACTTCAGATCCGTTGGTGGTGGAAGATGTGTGGGTTCTGGCTCTTCTATCACCAGACGTCTTCTATCTTCGACCCTGTCACACGCCACCTTGTGTATGATTGACATTCCGCAATATTGTTACTGTCTGTACTTTGTTGTGCGCTTCACAACATTAAATTGTTACTTTTTGGCTTATCTATTGTCCGTTCATTAACGCCCCCTGTTGTGGGTCCGTGTCAGAGACACCTTCCCAACAGGATTTCTCGGCCAGCATCATGGATCCCGAGGGGCGTCAACCATCGCTTGAACAGCCAATGGAAGAGCGAGGTGCACAGGCGCCAGCAGGAGGCGTGTTAGGTGAGCTGCAGCACATCTTAACCGCCTTTACTGCTCGGTTGGACTTAGTTACCGAGCAGAGCATTGTTCTCAATCGAAGGATGGAGGCTCTCACCGCCCAGATGGAAGCACATGCTCAGGGCGCTGCTGCAGCACCTCCTCCTGCTGACCGAATGCCAGAGACAGACATTCCACTGGTCGTTCAACGAACCCCCCCACCTTCCCCTGAAGCATACATAAGCCCTCCGGAGCCGTACGGAGGCTGTGTGGAGACGTGCGCGGACTTCTTGATGCAGTGCTCGCTCGTCTTTTCACAGCGTCCCGTCATGTACGCGTCAGACGCTAGCCGGGTGGCTTACGTTATAAATTTGCTTCGAGGAGAGGCACGCGCCTGGGCTACGGCGCTCTGGGAGCAGAATTCATGGCTCCTAACGATTTACACTGAGTTTGTGAGGGAGTTCCGACAGGTGTTCGACCACCCTCATAGAGGCGAGACCGCTTCAAGCGTGCTACTGTCGATAAGACAGGGGTGTCGTAGCGCAGCGAAGTATGCAGTCGACTTCCGCATCGCGGCAGTGCAAGCCGGCTGGAATGCTGTTGCGCTCCGCGCCGCCTTTGTAAACGGACTGTCTCTGGTCCTTAAGGAGCACCTGGTGGCGAAGGACGAGCCGCGGGATTTAGACGGGCTTATCGACCTGGTTATACGGTTAGACAACCGATTAACAGAACACCGACGGGAGCGAGACGAAGGGCATGGTCAGGCACAAGCCGTCCCTCTTCCTCCCGGGTCCGAAAGGATCCTGAGACCCATGTCAAGCATGTACGTCAGGTCCTACAGCGGTTGTTGGAGAACCGGCTATTTGTGAAGGGCGAGAAGTGCGGCGGTGAGAGATTGGCCCCAACCAACAAACCGTAGGAAACTGCAACAGTTCCTCGGCTTTGCGAATTTCTACAGGAGGTTCATTAAGGGCTACAGTCAGGTAGTTAGCCCCCTGACAGCCCTGACCTCCACTAAGGTCCCCTTCACCTGGTCGGATCGGTGCGAAGCCGCGTTTAGGGAGTTGAAGCGCCGGTTTTCGTCTGCACCAGTTCTGGTGCAGCCTGATCCTACTCGCCAGTTCACAGTGGAGGTGGATGCCTCTGACTCAGGGATAGGAGCCGTGCTGTCCCAGAGCGGGGAGTCCGATAAGGTTCTCCACCCTTGTGCCTATTTTTCCCGCAGGTTGACCCCGGCTGAGAGGAATTATGACGTCGGCAATCGGGAACTCCTTGCGGTGAAGGAGGCTCTTGAAGAGTGGAGACACCTGTTGGAGGGAGCGACGGTGCCCTTCACGGTTTTCACGGACCATCGGAACCTGGAGTACATCCGGACCGCCAAGCGGCTGAACCCCAGGCAAGCCCGCTGGTCACTGTTCTTCGGGCGCTTTGACTTCCAGATTACATACCGCCCCGGGACCAAGAACCAATGGTCGGATGCCCTGTCCCGGGTGCATGAAGAGGAGGCCAAGGCCGAGTTGTCAGACCCCATAGAGACCATCATCCCCGAGTCCACTGTCGTGGCCACTCTCACCTGGGACGTGGAGAAGACCGTCCGGGAGGCCCTGACACAGAACCCGGACCCGGGGACCGGCCCGAAGGACAAACTGTACGTCCCACCAGAGGCCAGAGCTGCGGTTTTGGACTTCTGTCATGGTTCCAAGCTCTCCTGTCATCCCAGGGTGTGCAGAACCATGGCAGTGGTCCAGCAGCGCTTCTGGTGGGCGTCCATGGAGGCCGACGTCCGGGACTACGTCCAAGCCTGTATCTCCTGTGCCAGGGGCAAGGCTGACCATAAGAGGACTCCTCCAGCCCCTACCGGTACCTCACCGCCCCTGGTCCCACATCGGCCTGGTCTTTGTCACGGGCCTCCCGCCGTCCCAGGGCAACACCACCATCCTCACGATAGTGGACCGGTTCTCCAAGGCGGCCCACTTCGTGGCCCTCCCGAAGCTCCCAACGGCCCAGGAGACAGCAGACCTCCTGGTCCACCACGTCGTGCGTCTGCATGGGATACCAGCGGACATCGTCTCAGACCGTGGCCCTCAGTTCTCCTCTCAGGTCTGGAGGAGTTTCTGCAGGGAACTGGGGGCCACCGTGAGTCTCTCGTCTGGGTATCACCCTCAGACAAACCAACAGGCAGAGCGGGCCAACCAGGAGCTGGAGCAGGCCCTCCGTTGCGTTACCTCCGCGCACCCGACAGCCTGGAGCACCCATCTGGCCTGGATCGAGTACGCCCACAACAGCCAAGTGTCGTCAGCCACCGGCCTCTCCCCGTTTGAGGTGTGTTTGGGGTACCAGCCCCCATTGTTTCCACTTGTGGAGGGAGAGGTCGGTGTGCCCTCGGTCCAGGCCCACCTCAGGAGGTGCCGCCGGGTGTGGCGGACCGCCTGTTCTGCCCTGTTGAAGGCCCGGATGAGGGCCAAGGCCCATGCAGACCACCGGCGTTCCCCAGCCCCTGCATACCAGCCCGAGCAGGAGGTGTGGCTTTCAACCAAGGACATACCACTCCAGGTCGAGTCTCAGAAACTGAAGGACCGCTTCATCAGACCATTTACAATCCTCAAAGTCCTCAGTCCTGGGATGGATCCGCGGTGAAGCCGGCAGCTTCAGCTTCACCGCGGATCCATCCTGTTTTCCATGTGTCGCGCATCAAACCTCACCATATTTCACCCCTCTGTACCCCCGGACCGGCGCCGCCTCCTGCCCAGATCATCGACGGGGAGCCGGCTTGGACCGTGCGCCGGCTCCTGGACGTCCGTCGGCAGGGCTGGGGGTTCCAGTATTTGGTGGACTGGGAGGGGTATGGACCCGAAGAACGCTCCTGGGTGAAGAGGAGCTTCATCCTGGACCCGGCCCTCCTGGCCGACTTCTACCGGCGGCACCCGGACAAGCCTGGTCGGGCGCCAGGAGGCGCCCGTTGGGGGGGGGGGGGGGGGGGGGGTCCTGTTGTGTGGGCCGCTGAAGAGGAGGTACTGCTGGCCCACCACCACCAGATGCCGCCCTGCTTGGAGTGCGGGCTTCAAGCACGAGAGGGCGCCGGAGCCACTGGGAGTGACAGCTGTCGCTCTTCATCAGCACCAGCTGTCACTCATTCAACCCATCACCATAAAGGCCGGACTGCAACTCCACCTCCTCGCCGAGAAATCATCTACCATACAGGTAATTTTCTCTGCTGAATCTAAATCGAACAATAGTCTGATCTCTTTTGCAGCCGTTTTCCTGTGACGGATTCCTTGTCTGCTGTGTTGGCGTTTGGTGTGGACTGCTACGGCTTCGCATCCCACCCCACCCAGATAAGTGGTTGTCTCAGGAGCTGCACGAGTGTGTTATTGGAGGTGGAAGTTCTCCCTCCTAACTGAACACAGACTGTTGGATTACTGAGTGTGCGTACTCACACTCATCAAACTGTTTCTGTTCTCTGCCAGCAGTACCGGGTCTGACTGCTGAAGACAGTGGCCACCTGGGGCGCAGGGCTTGACGGCTCCGGTGTTCTTCAGATCCGTTGGTGGTGGAAGCTGTTCCGGCTCTTCTATCACCAGACGTCTTCTATCTTCGAGCCTGCCACACGCCACCTTGTGTATGATTGACATTCCGCAATATTGTTATTGTCTGTACTTCGTTGTGCGCTTCACAACATTAAATTGTTACTTTTTGGCTTATCCATTGTCCGTTCATTAACGCCCCCTGTTGTGGGTCCGTGTCACGACACCTTCCCAACAACTGGCATCGTATGCTGCTATGCTTTTTACCCTTTTAAATTAATTTTATTAGTAAAGAGAGCGCGCTATGGCCTCAACTTTTTCCCCTCTCTCTCTCTCTCTCTCTCTCTCTCTCTCTCTGAGAGTGCATGAACAGTGAGGAAATATGATGGCAAACTGCTCAAAATTCAGCATATGTGTCAAAAAAGCGGCAGATCTCCGTGAAAATGTGAAGTCATCTGTAGCGCACAGTATAATGTAGCGCTGTATAAACGGGGCCTAATTGTAACATTTTGGTCACTGGTCTGCACCAATCAAATTATTAGGTGTGAAAATGCCCAAAATACTGAACACCACTATATCTATCTGCACCTTAATTTTGTGAACATTGCACTCCAGATGGCCTACGTTTGTGAGCTAAATTTGATTAAAACAAACTCAAGCATTATGCAACCCAGTTCTGGGTAAACTCAATCATTTTGCAACCCAGTTCGGTCAGCAGACCAATCTGGCATTGTCTTTTGAAAGTGTATCCCAGTGTTTATTGAACTGTATGGAGAAATGTTTGGTGTACTTGTAATTGCTGAGAACAACTCCCACATCTAATCCCACCAGTATTGTTACATGGTATCAACAGGAAAGGCATTCCTCTGCTGGTATATCCATCCCTCATTCTTTTTCTCTCTTTTTCAATGTATTCCCCTTTCCCATTGACTAGTTTCACTCAATGTCCAGGTTCTTCTTAGGTATGACTTTATTTTGTCTTTTGTCTTTCATGTCTGCTTCTTCTGAACCTCCCTACTTGTCATTTTTTCCACCCTTCCATCCTCTGTTATGTTCCACAGTCATGGCCATATTTGGGATTGGGGGAAGGGGTTGGAGGTTTGAGGTTGGGGAGAGATTATCGCCATGGTGATCAACATCAAAACACTTCAGAAAGGGAGGGGCTGGAGTGTATTCACATGTGATACCAGAGTTACAGCAAGAAGACTTTTTGATATTAATATGTGGTCTGAGTCATAACATGGTCAAAGGTAACTAGTGCTAATAAGGATATCATCAAAACATAAAAGTATTTTGAGCTTTTAAAAGCCTCTTTTCTACCAGAATTGTTTACTATTAAGTAGCCCAGTGACATACAGTAATTGATAACAGACTTTCAGAATGAAATAATATCGCAAACCATGGAAATATGGTTGTGCAATCTACACAAATCCCACTTTACCGAAACAGGACATGACTAAACCTTCTGTTTGCAGACACCATTGCATAATTTACATGCAAATTGGACTAGGCCACGTCAGGTCTGGTAATATGCAGTGGGGTGGTGCCATGTGTTACTGTATTTACCACGCAATGCAACAGACTTTGGCCCTGGACGGCAACCACCCGAGCACACAACCGGTCCATCCCCAGTTCTCAAAAGTAGCCACCTATCTGCCACAGCCAGGTGAAATATGCGTGTTCCCTTGGTTGTATACAGGCTCTTGGGTTCTCCAACACTGAGGATCATAGCCAGAGAAATGTGCTAGAGTATCACCTAGAGATGGAACCATCTTTGGTCCTGAATGACAACCAACCAGGCAGACAACTGGTCCATCACCACATAAAAATAACCATCTATCTGCCACAGGCAGGTGAAGCATAGGCATCCTTTTGGCCTTCTTTAGCCACTGGGATCCTCAGCACTCAGCACCTATGTGCTGGATCATGCTTAGAGAAACGTGGCTACAATGCAAGTAGCAGAGTGTATATATGAGCTGCCGGCTTGTGAAAATGTAACTGCAGTAATATCTAATTTTAAATTGCGGTGTCATTTTTACATCAACGGTTGTCCGTGATTGACTATGTGTAATGTGCATGGCTTACCCTATGCACTTTCTGGAAAACTGGCATGAAATTTTGTGCAGAAGATGTAAACATTTTCCATATCTCTGTTAACTGACATATTAGAACAGACCCCTTTATTGACGTTCCTTTAATAACCATGTTCATCTTGATTTGAGTTATTGGAGTCTTTTAATAAAAATTAGTTTTTAGAGTTTCCAGCAACATTCTGCAATTTCTATGGAATTGCTATCACATTTGTTTGTTGACAAAATCACTATTTTATCTGGAAACGATCTTTGCTGCAAGAGTAGATGTGGGTCTAATGAGGGGTGTCTGGTGAGCCAAAAGTCTGGTAGTGCACAATCAGAGTGGAGGGTAGACAAGACCTTCTCCAGAACTTTCATTTGAAGGAAACTCCCATGTTTGTGCCTTTCCTGCCGCCTTTACACTCAGCCCAAAACTATGAAACAGATGCTCAAAATGTACATTATTTCAGTGTCAGAAAAACACAAACTCGCTGCTTATTATGCTTCCACGAAAATTTCTTGGTAGGATGTTTGTGCATCTGAAAACACACTACAAAGAATTATTAAGCATTTAATAAGCACAAATTAAAAAAAAAAGTCAAAATATTAAAGTACACGATATGTTTCAAATGTTGCCATATTATATCAGCGTTACATTTTAAAACTCCCATATTCTATCAAATGAGCCAACATGACGGACAACAGGGTGGCAGTTGGTGTGCACATCTGGTTTACCCTGAATTCACAGCTCTTGAAAATGACGTTGTTGGGAAAGTGTAGTGACACGGACCCACAACAGGGGGCGTAAATGAACGGACAATGGAAGGAGACAAATTATAACACTTTACTGTTGTGAATGTCACAACCAAACACAGCAGATTCAGAATGTGCAACAGTCAATTAATAAAGGTGTCGTGTGGGCAGGCTCGACAATAGGAGACGCCCGTCTGGAAACGAACCGGAACCACACGATTTCCACCGCCACCTGAACCCGAGGAATACTGGAGCCGCCAAGTCCCGGAGTCCCCAGGTGGCCACCTTCCCGGCGTGTCGGATCTGGTACTGCTGGCAGAAAGCAAAAGACAGTCAAAGGGTGGGTGTGTGAACACCCAGTAACAATGGTGGGAATGCCACCTCCACCTGTCACTCAACACGTTGCAGCGGTCTCAGATGAAAAGGAGCGCCGTCTTGCACAGCCTCCGTAAAAACGACCGGTTCTCCTGCAAACACTCACAATAACAGATTTATAAATCACAAAAGGCTGAGAGTATTACCTCCAGATGAAGATGATATCTCGGCAGTTTGGTGGAGGTGTCTTCCTGCTTTTATACCAGATGTGATGATTAGTGACAGCTGTCACGGATGATGGGTGACAGCTGTCAACACGGCTTGTTCCTGAGGCGGCAGCGCCCTCTCGTGCCTGAAGCCCGCACTTCAGGCAGGGCGCCTTCTGGTGGTGGGCCAGCAGTACCTCCTCTTCAGCGGCCCACACAACAGACGTAGAACCAAAGATGGAGGAGCCAAGGGAGCTGGTCCATCTGTTTCTGCTGAAATCCCAGTTTCTCTGAGTGAGAGACAGGATCTGCGGTGGTAATGATGCAGAGCCAAAATGGGGGAACCGAGAGGACAGGGCCCACATCTGTTTCTGCTCAGTAAGCGGCTCAGTTCTGAGGAAAATGGCCTGTAGAGTTGCCTTTCCTGGGGAATGGACACTGAGGTAGCCAAGTCAGCCTGCTGCACTACTGGCACCGGGGCAACAGCCACACACGCAGCGCACAAGGGCATCAAGGGCAAAGCGTAGGCGCGTGTGTGTGTGCGTGTGTGGTATTCTGGGTTGGACTGTACGTGGATGTGCTGGGCCAAGCAGAAACTTTGTCGGAATGCCTCGACTCTGTCTCTCCATTTTTCCATCTCTCTGTTCTCACAGCTATGGTTAATTTTTCTCTCTCTCTCGCTTCGAATCGTTCATACGTCTGTCCTTCAAATCTAACATTCTTTTCTATGTTTACTCCACTATCACACCCCGCCCCCCCATACCCCCAATCCTCTGGACCCTCGTGCTCTGATTGTTTTACAGGAAGCCTCGTCGCAGGGTGCTTTCGTAAGTACTCGTGTGCACACTGTGGTACATCCAGCTGACTCAGCCTGATCTCCAGCCCAGTACTGAGATCCTGGGAGGCCAAAAGAGACAAACGACAACACACTGACAGACTCCTGTCCATCATGTGTCAATCAATGTTGTATGAAGCTATGAACTCCAGGCTGAGCCACCCACCTCGCTTTCCATTTACTGATTGTCTGTGTAGCGTACATCCTTCTGGAATACGCCAATTATTTTTGTCTTTTACATTATGAAACAGTATATGCAGTATTTAGAATAGAACTTTTTTCTGGCCCAGTGGTACTCATCAAAACCTTCACACCATGAGGCGCACTGACCAGAGAAAAAAAGAGGCGCTAAAAAATATAAAAGCAGTGAGTGACAAAGTTCACTCTCATTCAAAACATTTACAGAAATATTTTTGTTGTATAAAAATAAACTGTGTAATCTATGAACACTGCAAATATCGCACTTCAAGAACACAGTGTGCATGATTCATTCCTGCACTTAGACTTCTATGGCACCATGGTTATAGTACATGGAAATGTTGCCACAGGAGGCCCATTTATCGAAATCTTTGTGCAGGTCACCAAGTGGTCTCCTTCCAGCATATTCCTGAGATCAGTTTTCACCAGCCAAAAATGTAGATTTGTCTTTTAGTAAATTCTTAAATTTAAGCATAGGTTAATTTTCAAAATAAGAAAAAACAAAAAAACAATCACAGCTGAAAAACGTGCAGTTTTATCAAAAATTGTGAATAGGTGCCTGGTCTTGAGAACCAGGGATGGTAGGTTGAAAAGCTTTTTATCCCATGGGAATTGTCCCTACCCACCTAAACGGCGCAAGAATATGGACAGCATGTATATAAGTGACATTTACATGACAATTTATATGACAATAATGAGATATAATAATTTGGCCATATTGTTTAGCCCTACTGTCAACTAGCTGAAAACCTTCAATATTAATTTACATCTACATAAAAAAAATGCTTAAAGTGGAAGGTAGTTAAGAGGACTGTAATTGGGGAATCAGCTGAAAAGCAAAAAAGAAAAATGCTTAAAAAGGTGGGGAGTATGGTGGGCAGAGCCCCCCCAGAAGCTGAAAGGTTTTAGTCATGCTCATGTTCCCAAGAATCATTTTACTGAAAAAAGTCTGAAGGACCTAAAGGACATGGTTAGATGGTGAGGAGCGTTTTCAGGCATGTGAGAGGCAAATAAGAAAAATGCTTAAAAAGGCAGGGGGTTGAAAGCTGAAAGGTTTTTGCCATGCTTGTACTCCCCTGAAGCATTTACTCAAATAAAATCTGAAGGACCTAAATGACACGGTGAGTTGCTGACGAGCTTTGCGCATTCATGTCCATGACATATGCATATTAATAATAATAATAATTCTGGTAAATTTTCAGAAACTGGTGTCACTGTCTTGACCATGCTTTTCCACTTATAGATAATGTTGTGGATGCACCTATAGGACTACTGATTTCCAAATGAATAGATGTTGGCATTCTTTTTTGTTATTTCATCTGGGTTATTTTTCATTGGCATTATAAAAAAAAAAAAATTCTGGCCTTACAAGAATGTTTGTTGGCCTGGCAGCCCAACAGGCCATTACGATTAGAGGGGAGACCCTGGAGTACTAAAGAATACACACACTGTGCAGAGTTAAACCCATAGCCATGTCATCAAATTTAACCATTCTTCCAGCCAAAAAGGCTCTACGACGCATGATAGAGAGGTGCACCGCAGAAATGCATTTGGAGTTTATGTGGCACAGAATAGGAGAACAAACTAATGCAAAGTGAACAAAGGTCTTGGGTGTAACAAGAAATAACCCAATCAGCTTGTGGAGTACAACTTTAAAGCATGTCTGAATGAAATTCACAAACTGAATGTGGGTCCAAAACCACATGTCTGATTGGTCCAATTGGTTGTGTTGAAAATAAATTCAGTATTTTCCATACTTTGAATTATTTTCTGAAATATTTCTGATTCATTTCCATGCATGTGGCTCCTTATTGCTACCTTACTGCATTTTTTTTATTATTATTGTGAAGCCTGTGGTTTCCTGATGCCCTGGTCTAGTTGTTAATATTAAAAACTGGAAAGTCACCTGTTATTATCTTTAAAACACTAGTGTGCCAGTGTCAGGCACTTTGCTGTCCACAGGATGAGCTCAGAAGTGAGAGGTTTTCTGGCAACCATGACAGTCCATGTGCCATGCATGTAAGGCACAGGTGGCCTTTGGGACTGACCTCACACTGTCGACGATAGGCCTGATATTGTCGTATTGAATACAGTACACTATTTGCTCTGAAACAAACTGAACCAGCTTGTTTTCAAGAAAACTGTATGTCACTTCGTCACGTAGTGAGCTCGTACTCTCAGTTGCTACTTGGTAAATAAGTGAAGAAATACTTTAACAAAACTATTTGTGTTTTTTATTTGTTTCTGAGAAACAATCAATAGAGTAGGATGAAACACAATCTCATTACACGCCAAAGCTAACTAATATGATAACAGCCTCCCTTTTGGACACTGCTTGCACCCATCACCTCAAAAGGTCAACATGAATAAGACAACTCAATATTGTGTGTGTGTGTGTGTGCAAAATTGCTGTGCAAAGTTCAACGAAATCAGACATAACACAAAATAATTGCACAATAAATTATGCATGAAAACCTTTTGTATTCTTAATCAAATCAATGAACTTAATCTCAAAATTTTGCCACAAAAATAAAGTGTGGCCAAGCCACAAGGAACAAATGCATGTTTTTCTGTCAACGCCTCCACAGATTGTCCTGTGCGCTGTGTGTGCTGTGCGGGTTTTTGTATATCTGTATGCATAAATGAGTTAGCAATGCTCTGGTTCTAATAACTGACACATCTGATGTGCCAAAAGACATCTTATGTAAGTGGAACAGTAATGCAAGTACTGTGGGTGTGGTGGCCAAGTGGTTAGTGCACTTTGTTTCAGTGCAGAAGGTTCTCGGTTCTAACCCCACCTCTGCCATATTTCTCCATGTAATGTGGAGTTGCGTCGGGAAGGGCATCCGGCGTTAAAGTTATGCCAATTCTACATGCAGATCCACCTCGGATTTGCTGTGGCGATTCCGAGTGGAAACAAGGGAGCAGCCGAAGGGACTTACTTTTTACTGTAAATGTGTGCACGTTCTCATGCCTTTGCACATTAGCATTTCTTAACGTGTGTGTTTGTGTGTATGCTGGTGTGCGATAAGGCTGAGTTGTGTTGTCTAAACCTCAGAGCTCAAAGGTTTCCTTCATCTCAAGCGGGACTCTACAGGTATGCGACTCCCCCCTCCCCTGTTCTCTCCCCTCTCTCACCCATCCCCCCTGTGGCTCAGCCTTCACCAACAAGGCCGGTATTGTAACGAAGGTAAACCGATAGCGCTCGGGGACGGTTCAGCTATGCAGTTACCCAGACAACCCCCTTACCCCCTTCCACACCTTACCACCTCCATCCCGATAATACCCCCCATTCCCTTCACCTCAGTGAGGCTGCATTCATCCATTCATCTTTTTGGGTGACTTTCTTTGGGAAAAAAAAAACAGAAAAGAAAGAACTGAAAGGGAGAAAGGTGTGTTATCTGGCCCGCTCACGTTGGAAAAGGCCAACGAGGCTGAACAGAACAAAGCCAGTCAGGGAGACACAAAAGATGGAACTTGTTTATAAAGAGGCACAGCACTCAAAGTGTTGTTCCATGCTGACAAAGTACATCACACACTATTCTTTCAGAAAGGTAGCAAGGAATTAAAATATATAATGAATGAATGAATGAATGGATTTATTCGGCACACACACAAATCCGAAAGAACAGAAACATACCAATAATATGAATGTTATATAAACAAGTCTGTGAGTCCGAAAGGGTGTGGGCAGAAGCAAAGCTTATCAACGCCCACCCCTGCTAGAATGAGTCCAACAATTATAACAGTCATAACAACATATACACAAATTCACAAAACACTACATATCAACACAGACATACACTTCAATATTCAATTACATTTCAATTCATGTATAAGTATGTTATGTATAAAGCGCCAAATCACAGCAAACTTGGCCCAAGTCACTCCATATTAACCCTGCCGACCCCCAGAGCAAGCACTAGGCAACTGTGGTGAGGAAAAACTCCCTCTTAGGAAGAAACCTCAAGCAGACCAGGCTCTAGGGGGTGACCTTCTGCTTGGGCCGTGCATATATACCTGTATACGTACATACATACACACACATTATATACATATATACACTTATACACACAGATATACACACTCACATATATACCTATATGCATACCCACTAACACATAAATAAATATACACTACATATATATACACATACATACATTTATACCTACACATACATATACATACCCCTACACATATACACATATATATACACGCACACATATACATACATACACACACACACATGTATACATATATACACATACATACTACATATATGCATATACATATATACACACACATATACACGTACATATACATACATATTGACTGATTGATCATTTATTTTGAGTTTTACAAAATAAGCATTTCTTTGACATCTACATTTACCCACATTGGGTTGAAAAGAACAGGAGATACAAACATACACGCATACATACCCGCGCACTTAACCCGAAAAGGGGTGGGATGAAGACGAACTTATTTAATCCCACCCCCAAATACCCATACGTTATTACGACTACCAAGTGTGACCAATATTCCTTTTTTATTACTATGTAATTGATATCATATATTAGTGATGAGTATCTATAATAATAATAATAATAATAATAATAATAATAATAATAATAATGATGATAAAAACAATTCCCACCATAATAGACAGTAATAATGACAATAATTATTGTCAATCAAAAATTTTTTTAATTTTTTTTATTTCTATTATTATTATTACTACCATTTTTTTAAATTGCTATTGATATTGCTGGTGTCATTCCTTAAGCCATTTTCATATGTCAATAAATTCCCCACATTTACTCAGAAAATGACTACTTAAAAGGACTATTCTTGTGTGTGTCGATGGTAATTCTGTCTCTCTCTCTCTCTCTCTCTCTCTCTCTCTCTCTCTCTCTCTCTCTATATATATATATATATATATATACAAATCATACATGCGAACATACATACACAAAATACACACATACATCACCTATACACACATGTATACACATAATACATATACATATATACAATTATGCTACATTCATTTTATTTTATTAATTTAATTACCTTAACCTTTTTATTAATTTATCATTATCATTATTATTATTATTATTATTTTCTTTTTTTCCCACTTCCCCTCCTTCCCCATTTGTCATGTGTGTGGTGCATTAAAAGATGCAAAGTATTTTGTAAACCTGCTGCCAGAGAGGGGTCGCCCCCTGACACAGGTCCACCCTTTGCTGAATGTCCTAGGCTCTGCATTAAAAGACAAGGTTTTGGAGTCTGCTGACAGAAGGGGGAGACCTTTGAGCAACAGACCCCCACTTGCCGACCCTGATCTGGTGATAATGATGTAAGTGATGTAAGAGGGGGAAACAAGGAGGAAAGAAAAGGAAAAGTCTTTTTATGTATCAATAAACTTACATATGTACATATTTATATAAATATAAACATAAATATATATATATGTATATATACATACATACACACCCACATATACATACATATTATACATACACATATATACATACACACATACACATATATATATATACGTACATACATACATACACACACATACATACATACATACACACACGCATACACATATATATACGCATACATATATACATATACATATACATGTTTCCCCCTCTCTCTTAGTTATTACCATCATCACCATACTTCTATTTGACTAGCATTTCAACTACAGGATCATGATGTATAAAAATAATACTTTTGACCATGGTTACGACACCGGCAATAACAGGTATTATGCAAATATGTTAACATCTATTATATTAACAAACATATAGTAAGATTTTATTATCATTATTATAATTTTTTTTTATAATATAGTTTAGAATTATGGCTATGATATATATAATTAAACTGATGTACAGGATAATTCCAGGTATTTTATGAAAGTTTGTGTGTCCTAGCAAGACCCCTTCTATTGCTGACAAGGCAAAAAAGCAAAGGTAAATTAACTAGAAATAAATTAAAAAGACGTGACGATCACGCACCTCTCTCCTCATTCATGTATTTCAACAGAACCATTTCTTTGTATCTTTTTTGAATTGATGGATGTTAGGACATCGCTTGAGCTGTTAGGACATCGCTTGAGCTGAGGTGCCAAACTATTCCACAGCTTAATGCCACACACGGACACACAGAAACTTTTCCTGGTAGTTCTCACTGCCTTGACTTTAAAGTTACCACATCCCCTCAAGTTATAGCTTCCTTCTCTCTGGGTGAAGAGACTCAGAATATTATCAATCAATCAACTTCAATCAACTTTTTTCTTATATAGCGCCAAATCACAACAAACAGTTGCCCCAAGGCGCTCCATATTGCAAGGCAAGGCCATACAATAATTATGAAAAACCCCAACGGTCAAAACGACCCCCTATGAGCAAGCACTTGGCCACAGTGGGAAGGAAAAACTCCCCCTTAACAGGAAGAAACCTCCAGCAGAACCAGGCTCAGGGAGGGGCAGTCTTCTGCTGAGACTGGTTGGGGCTGAGGGAAAGAACCAGGAAAAAGAGATCGATCACTAATGATTAAATGCAGAGTGATGCATACGGAGCAAAAAGAGAAAGAAACAGTGCATCATGGGAACCCCCCCACAGTCTACGTCTAAAGCAACATAACCAAGGGATGGTCCAGGGTCACCCGATCCAGCCCTAACTATAAGCCTTAGCGAAAAGGAAAGTTTTAAGCCTAATCTTAAAAGTAGAGAGGGTATCTGTCTCCCTGATCTGAATTGGGAGCTGGTTCCACAGGAGAGGAGCCTGAAAGCTGAAGGCTCTGCCTCCCATTCTACTCTTACAAACCCTAGGAACTACAAGTAAGCCCGCAGTCTGAGAGCGAAGCGCTCTAATGGGGTAATATGGTACTACGAGGTCCCTAAGATAAGATGGGACCTGATTATTCAAAACCTTATAAGTAAGAAGAAGAATTTTAAATTCTATTCTAGAATTAACAGGAAGCCAATGAAGAGAGGCCAACACGGGTGAGATATGCTCTCTCCTGCTAGTCCCCGTCAGTACTCTAGCTGCAGCATTCTGAACCAACTGAAGGCTTTTTAGGGAACTTTTAGGACAACCTGATAATAATGAATTACAATAGTCCAGCCTAGAGGAAATAAATGCATGAATTAGTTTTTCAGCATCACTCTGAGACAAGACCTTTCTGATTTTAGAGATATTGCGTAAATGCAAAAAGGCAGTCCTACATATTTGTTTAATATGCGCTTTGAATGACATATCCTGATCAAAAATAACTCCAAGATTTCTCACAGTATTACTAGAGATCAGGGAAATGCCATCCAGAGTAACGATCTGGTTAGACACCATGCTTCTAAGATTTGTGGGGCCAAGTACAATAACTTCAGTTTTATCTGAGTTTTATCTGAGTTTACTGGGTAATGAGTTTTACTGGCTTTATATAATAATTGTGCAGTGTGAAAATTAACCAGATCTGGCATTTTCAACAATTTGGATTGCAAAAATAGACTATTTGTTTGATCAAGATATCCTACCTTATAGATGATTCTTATTGCCCGCTTTTGGATTATACAGAGGGGATGTAGCAAACTTTTGTAATTGTTACCCCAGATTTCTATATAATATGTTAAGTAAGGAGAGATTAAAGAACAATACAATAAATATAATGCATTATGATCCAGAAAATATTTTGCTTTGTACATAATAGAGACATTCTTGGAAACTTTTTTATGTATGTGGCTGATATGAGACTTCCAGCTTAATTTACTATCGATGGTTATCCCTAAAAATTTGACTTCTGACACTTTATCTATTTTGACACCATCTATATTTATTGATAAATTAGAATTGACATTATGATTTCCAAAAAACATGACTTTAGTCTTTTTTATATTTAGGGATAATTTATTAATATTCAACCAAGTTTTCAGCTTAATTAATTCACTATTTACCACATTAATAAGTTTGCTATAGTTATCACTGGAATAGAATATATTGGTATCATCTGCAAATAATAACAATTTTAATAATTGTGACACATTAAATATGTCATTTATATAAAGATTTAAAAAATGTGGACCCAGTATGGATCCCTGTGAGACCCCACAAGGGATGCCCAAACACCCAGATTTAAATGCACCCATCTGCACAAACTGATGTCTCTCCGTTAAATAGCTTTGAATCCAGTTCCAAGCCACTCCCCTGATACCATATCTTTCTAATTTATTGAGTAGAATTGAGTGATTGTGTGTCGCTTTCTTTAAATCAATGAATATTCCAACTATATAGTTTTTACTATCTAAGGTGTTTGTAATCTCTTCTATTGCTTCAATTATTGCAAGTGAAGTTGACCTACCAGACCTAAACCCATTCGTCAATTATGTTATATTTTTCTATAAAGGATCCTAACCTGTTGTTAAAAAGCTTTTCTAAAATTTTGGAAAATTGTGGAAGTAGAGAGACCGGTCTGTAGTTTGTGAAGATATGTTTATTTCCATTTTTTGTATAGTGGAATAACTTTTGCCATCTTCATTTTGATCGGGAATGTCCCAGTTTGAAATGACAAGTTACATGTATGAGTCAGGGGTTTTGATATGCTTTTGATTATTGTTTTTACTAGCTTCATATCTATGTCATAACAGTCAGTTGATTTTTTATTTTTACATTTATTAACAATATCTATTATTTCGGCTTCACTAACACTGGAGAGAAACATTGTGTTTGGATTGATTTTTATGAGTGATTCCTGCTCCTTGTTACAACCATCGGGAATTTTTGCTGCCTTTGCCTTTGCTTCCTTTTTGCGCATTGAACCATGTTTCTGAAATTGTTATTATACTAAAGGGTATTGTAAACTTGTGAAGAAATTCTTTGATACTGTTAAAGTTTGTGTACATACGTCTGCTGTTAAAGTGGATAATTGATAATTTACCTTCTGTTTTAACTGTATTATTGTAATCCTGTTCCGTATAGTAGTTGCAATGAACGGTATCAGTCGAAAAAAACATATTATCCGGGTCTATTTCGTTTTCCAAATCCATTATCTTATGTTCGGTGTACTCAGTTGCTTTTAATTCCAATAATTCCTGGTTTATTATCCTCTGTTGTATTATTTCATCTCCTGAAGTACAGATTATGGGTTTTGATTCAATGGTTTGTGAAGTAGAACTAGTTTTTTTTTTTTTTTTTTACTTTTTTATTTCTCCATACATTATTGACTCATATTTCATATTTTTCCAGCTCTTTTATGTCCTTAATAACCTATAATAATAATAATAATAATAATAATATTTATATATATATATATATATATAAAATTGTTCTAAGGTGCAAGAACTCAGCATTCAGTGCCAGATCCAAGTATGAGCCTGCATGTGTGAGTGTAAAAAGCAAATAATCACATCATTGTGTCCTTTATGAGGGGAAAAAGTTGAAAATCAGTGTTGGTTGTTTATAGTTTGTGTGTGTGTGTGTTACCTTGTATGTGTGTCTCTGGTTCAATGTTTCGTGGGCTGCTCCTAAGTCGTCTCTCTGGCTTCTTCCCACCTGGACTGCTGACTCCGCCCCCTGACCCCACTGACCCAAGTGATGGCACGTGTGACTTGCTGCTGTGTTAAAAGAAGCAAAGGTCAATCCATAATTGTGCCGACAAACAACATTCACACCTACGTGAGTCCATGAATGCTGTGCAACATCTTTGTGCTCACTTTTAAAAAAGGCACTTTGTGGAAGATTTGGAGTGCACAAAGTTTGAGTACATTTTCTTTGTCCAAAGTAAGATGATTCTTCATGTCTTCCTGTCTTTATAACTCAGAAATAGGACTTCTACAATGTACAGTAATTATACTGTAGTATTAGCTAAGAATCTCCAAGGCGAGGATCCACTCTTCAGGGTCACCACAGCAGATCCAGTACAGATCCACATTTGGATTTGTTTTACGCTAGGTGCCCTTCTGGAAAATGTTTCTCAATAATGATTTTAAATAATGCAGAACGCTCCATCTTCTTCCAAATTTGTTTATAATTAGTACTTATGCACGAGTTGGGTCAGGGCTTTTTTTTAAACACCCGCTCCCACATGACCCATCATGAGATCCAACCCGTACCACCAACCCCCGACAATATGTGCTAGTTAAAGACCCAAAATCTGACTCAACCTGCCAAAAAAAAAAGAAAAAAGAAGAATTTAAAAAGAAGAATATTTTACCATTTAGGTAGAATATGTTTTATTATTGAATCCACATTTTAAAAAGGATAGACACCATTACAAACAACAAGGCTTTGCACTGTGAGCATTGGTTACACTACATATGCTGCCTTCACATTGGCTGTAAGCAGGAGACAGTAAACTGGGTGTTGTTTTATCTTTAGTGAGGAGGAAAGACGGAGAGCAACAGATGGATTATTTAAGTGCAGAGAGTCGCCTGGTTTTAATTAAGTAAACGTGAATAATTTGGCACACGTGTGTGTGAGAGGCAGAGGGGAAGAGTAGATGGAAGTAATCACATCTTAGACTGTTATATGCCATTTAGAACATGTGTAACATATCTGCAGATTAGTAAATACTTAGTAGAAACTCTGCCTTGTCACTTTTTGACCCGCCACACCTGCATCTGTAGTATGTCCTGACCAAGCTTACCAGCACCTACATGACCCGCAGGCACCTGTAGGTTACGGTTTCAGCACTAATAGTATTCTAAGCAAAGCTCAATCTTCATTGGGTTTGGTGGTGATCGGGTCACATGACTTTAAGTGGTTTCACTGATAAACCAACATGCCATAAAAACATGGGCGACAGAGCTAAGAGGACACTGGAGCTGGAAGCTCACCTGTATCCGTTGTGTGTTGGTCCCAGGCTGCCTTTATAGAGAGTGGAAGGAGGGGAGTTCAGTCGGTTCTGTCTCTCTAGTTGTCTCTGTTCCTTTATCTTTTTGGGTTGCGGCTTACTGTACGTCTCTTCTCTGCCTATATAATTGGACATCCCATAAACTGGGATGATTTCTGAAACAGAAGACAAGTGACCCAACAAAAAAAGTATCTTTATTGGAGTGATAATTCCATTTGGATTCCAGAAAGCATCACTGATTATAGGTTTGATGGACAGTACCTGGATCACCGTACATGGGAGGGAGGTGGTGCTGGTAGTACTGGTGGGGGGGCAGCTCCCCGGGGCTGACAGGGGGATAGAAAGAGTGGGAGTTGGGGATAAAGTGAGGGTGAGTCAGGTAGGGAGGCAGGTGGTGTGTGGGGGATAAGGCCGGGGAGTAGGAGGGAGGGTAACACTCTGGAGACTGGGGAGTCACCACCACGCGGCGCACTCCTGTGGTATCCTCCAGCACCTGCGGAAACACAGAGTAGGTGAGACTCTGAAAAAAGAAAACGTGTCGGGAATTTCACATGTAACATGATGCGAGGAGGACACAAGACATAAATGCTTAAGAAATCTGACCCAAAAGCTGTAAAATGTCATCACACCTCACACGGCCTGCTCTCATTTTATTTAATAGAGCATAAAAGGTTACAACAGAGGCAAAGAATGTGAAAGTATCTCTTGCCAATGTTTACTTGATCCTGTTAAGGAGTTTCGATAAATCTACGCTATCAGTGAGAGAAAATCAGCACTACTCTAATCTCAAGTATATTTAGATAAAACATATGACATAGCTGCATATAAACCAAGTTTAATTTTCTATATATCCAAATATGTAGCAATAATTTTACCACAAAATTATTCCATACTCAACACTAGTAAAGATTTATCATCAATACACAGCAACAGACATGTGATTAAATAACACGATGTTGTGATTTTATATGTGAGAATTTGCAGTTTTGCAGCTCCAAAACATACAAGAAAATACAAATGATCATTGACACATTTCTTTAAGAACAAATAAAAAGTCTAGCTGCACACAGAGATGAAGCTTAGACTCTGAGTGTGTTTGGTGTGTTTGAAAAACATATTCATCTGAATTTTAGATTTCCTGAGGTGCAGCAACTAACCAAACACTTCCATCTGTAAAAAGAACCAAATCTAAACACAAAATAGTGGTATTTCATGACAATCACTTCATTCTACCCATCTTTAAATGTTCACTAAAATTAAATTGTTTGTTCTATCCAGTCTGTTAAATTCTGCGCTTCTCTGTGCAACTGTGACGCTTTGAATGACTCTGCTGAGGCCAGCAGCTACGTAACTTAAATTCAACAAATATAAAACTTCAGGCTGGAGCACAGAGGAAAAGACAGAAAGAAGACACTGTTGAGACATACAGTAAGACAGAAAAAGAAACAGTACATGTAAAGTCCAACGCCACACCTTGTCAGTCCAATACACACAAAGTCACTGAACATTTTTGTGTTCCTTCTACTTCTCATGGTCTGAGAGTCCTTCAGGTGCAAACTCCAGGCAGGTTGCCATGTGCCTTTTACTGAGTAGCTTCCATCTGGCCACTCTACCATACAGGCCTGATTGATGGATTCCTGCAGAGATAGTGATCTTTCTGGAAGGTTCTCCTCTCTCCACCGAGGAATGCTGGAGCTCTGACAGAGTGGCCATCGGGTCTAGTGGTCACCTCCCTGAGTAAGGCCCTTCTCCCCAGATTGCTCAGTTTAGTTCTAGGACGTGTCCTGGTGGATCCGAACTTCTTCCTTTTATGAATAATGGAGGCCATTGTGCTCATTGTGACCTTCAAAGCAGCAGAAATGTTTCTGTGCCTTTCCCCATATTTGTGCATTGAGGCAATCCTGTCTCAGAGATCTACAGACAATTCCTCTGACGTCCTTCTTGGTTTGTGCTCTGACATGCACTGTCAACTGTGGGACTTTATATGTAGACAGGTGTGTGTCTTTCCAAATCATGCCCAATCAACAGAATTTACCCCAGGTGGGCCCCAAAGAAGCTATAGAAACATCTCAAGGATGATCAGTGGAAACAGGATGCACCTGAGCTCAATTTTGAGCTTCACGGCAAAGGCTGTGAATACTTATTTACACCTGATTTCTTAGTTATTTTTATTTTTAATGCATTTGCAAAAATCTCAAAAACTTTTTTCACACTGTCATTATGGGGTATTGCATGTAGAATTTTGAAGATAAAAAATGAATTTCATCCATTTTGGAATAAGGCTATAACATAAAATATGGAAACAGTGAAGCGCTGGGAATACTTTCTGGATGCATTGTATTAGGAAACCCATATGAAAACACAATCATACCCCCCCCAAAAATTCAATTTTTTATTGTTGTTTTATTTTGTTGTAATTTCAATGCTAAGTATCTATGATTTAGGCCTGTGCACATTTGCAGTGTTGACTGTGATTTTCCCTTCAAACCTTGAGTGGTTTTGCAGGTTTCATTTAGAAGGTGAAAATTCAAACCTGATCTGAATTTTATTAATTTTCTGAACTGCTTCAACCAGTTAAGCGTGATGACCTGGTAGGTGTTGACCTACAGTCAATTTAGTGTCACAAATTCATCTGACCTACATGTCTTTGGAGGTGGGAGGAAATCAGAGCATCCCAAGGGAGCCCATGCAAACACGGGGAGAACATGCAAACTCCACACAGAAAGGACCAGGTCGGATTTGAACCTGGGACCTTCTTGCTGTGAACCAGCTCTGCTACGGTGCTGCTGGTTATTTAGCAAATTGCCAATCTTGATGGGAAAGGTTCAATTGGCTTCATGTGTTCCGAAAAATATTATTAAAGTGCAAAATAGCCTCATATGTTATTTTGCTGTAGTGTGCAGCACATTTAATTGTGCTGTCAGTCATTTAGTGGGAGCAGCTGTACTGACTGGATATAAAGACACCAAAGGTGCAATTTAAAAACAAAGACAAAGCTGCCTTTTTTCTTTAATAAGGGATAAAGACAAGCTTTGCAAATTTCCATGTACACAATTCTAAAAAGTTTTAAAAAACTTCCAAACATTTGCTTAGCTTTACACACGTTAAATACAGTAAATACGCACACTGATATTCATGAACTAACATACACACATACGCGTGCACATACACATGCACACATTCCAAGTATTCAGACACTTTCACAGGCCTGCATTCCAAGCAGAGTGCAAACACACACTCCCTGCAGAGAGGGGAAGTCATCTGCAGGTCCCTAACAACAGCCCCCCACAAAAAAACACAACCTCAGACACCCCACACACACACTGAGAAGCCAGAAAGGAATCAACACAATCAGTGCCAAAATACGGCAGAAAGAAGAAGAGAGGGCATTAGAGAGGGTCAAGGGGAGGAAGAGGGTTACAAAACTAATCCGAGTGAGAAAAACTGAGTGGAGGAGGAGAAGAAGAACACCTCCTTCCTGCACCTCCATCCTCTCCCCTGTTAACAGAGAGCAAAACAAGAGTATTTACAAAAGTGTCTGAGTACATGTGGACAAGACCTGCATACATTCACAGGCTCACATGCATATTCCAGATCGTATGCACTGGAAATGGAGCGCACAATCACAGTGTGACCAAACCACTGAGGACACAAGCAAACACCCACACACGCTAAATCCAGCTGTCAACACAATGCATTCCAATCAAGGTCACTGTCAATCTTAAAAAAAATTCATAAATCAAAACACTACTTTCCACCACCGCTCGCGCCCCTAGATGTATCCATCCAGTGCTTGTCTCCACTATCAGCCTTGTTTATGTAAGAGTGACAGTGTTTCCCGCTCACAGTTGGCCCAATCTCTACTAACACACTCACCCACACACATGCAAACACAAACACACACCCACAGCGAGCCAGTGACCCGACTGCCACCGGCACAGGAAGGCAATCCCGCTGCACAGCAGACACGCTTTCTGTCATACTGCGTGGAAAAACATTTGAATATGTCCTCATTTTTCATTGCAAGTGTCACATTGAAGCAAATCCACGCTGTTGCAGTTTTTTAAGCAAACAAAAGACAAATTTTCACATGAGAACATTACACAGAGAATAAACACATGCATGACAGCGCCAAATGTAAATAGTGCTGTCTGACATCTAAAATTCTGCAGATTTCTGCCCTGCACACTCCTACTAAATGAGGTATTTTCTCATCTGAAGCCCAATGCATGAAGTCGCCCTTTCACCATACAATAGGAGATTGTCCGTGTCAGACGTGTTCTCACCCACTTGGAAATACTCTGGGTGGTATCTGGATACGGCGTGCAGGACACAGTACGCAATGCAGAAAGTACGGTACGATGCAGAAATCAAGTCAGGTTTGCTATAACCAATTTGTCTGCCAACTGCAGTGCTGGTCCTTACCGATAGATGTTCAGTCACACAACTCCATGTTTAAGGATATTTATTCTAGCAGAAGAACATAGTTAGACTTTGGCCTGAAGACTCTGTCCTCATCACTTTCTGCAGATAATTATTTGTAATACTGGTGAGTGATGATTCGATATATACATTTCCCCCCAGTAGGAGCGGACATGTGGATGCATCAGTGGCATCGTTTGCCAGACAAAGGAGGAGTTTGCAAACTTGTGTCTTAAATAACCCACCCAATTTGGAGGGAGTGTTTGGACAAGAGTGTAAATCAGCCAGTAAACAAACAGCCTCACCTTCTGGCTCAGTTCTTTCTTCACCACGATGTACCATAACTGCAGGATCTTAGACACAGCCCAAATCAGTCTACTGGTCTCATGCTCCATTAAAAGTGATTTTATTTTCAGTAGAACTGGTCAAAAGTCAAGGTTCCAGGTTAACGTCAAAATTTGGGCCTCATGCTTAAATATAAGGGATATACAGAAAGACTATTCTCCCAAATGGGTTAATGATACGCCCATGCTTAATAATATACACTAATATGAAGGTGTATATCAAGCAGAGCTGGTGGTCAAGCAGTTAAGTGAGCTTGTTTCCAGTGTGAAAGAGGCCCCATCAAAGGCCACCCCTGCCCTTTCTCTGTTTAATGTAGAGTTCTGTCAAGAAGGGCACCCTGCATAAAACTTGAGTTAAATTAATATGCCGATCCACCTCAGACCTGCTGTGTCGACCCCGAGTAAAACAAGGGAGAATCCAAGGTCAGTTTCTTCTATGAAGTCATATTTCACCTTGGTCACATGACCTTTTAAATTGGGTAACCTTCAAAGGTCAAACTCGAGCTCATCACTCTTAACACAAACAGTTTGGAACCAACGTGGGTTGAAAACAGTGGAAGAGTTGTGAGTATAAAGTGCTTCAATTTTGGATGGAACTGACCAAATGTCAAGGCCATACTATGGTCTTAGAGAACCACCAAGAAATAATTTGGGTGAATCAGTGTTGCGTTGCACTCTTACAAAATCATTAAGAAAAAATAACTTCTTTTACTTTTAATTTAATACATTTAATTACTGCATAGCAGAAGACATAACTGCATTTTGGTCTAAAGTATCACATTCCAAAGTGCATGTAAGACTTGATTAACCAAGTTCTCTGGCTGTGTGGTGAGTGCATGTGACCAATAAAAGCTGCATGGTGAAGAAGAAGCACAGTTGTGTGAAGTTTACAGGAGGAAAGAAGCATTATCAAAGCTTTCAAAAATTAGAGAGGACATATGTACAAACTAACCTGTGAGATGTATCCTGGGGGTACGTGGATGGGAGGGATCGAGCCATTTGGGGACATCATGGGAACTTCAGCAGGACCTGTGTGGGAGATTTATTTATTTTAACAGGTATCTCAACTTCAAGCAAAATCAAACTGACATTTGCCAATCAATGCAGAGGCACAAACACTGAATCACAGACCAACGTGTTGTTTTAAGATGCCTTTATTTGAGAACCGATGAGTTCACATTTGTAAATAGAAAGGACACATAGTTAAGTGCACAATAACCCCAAATGTTTTTCAAGGCAACATGTTATGTGCAGAATGCACAAATGAATTTGTTAAGGCTTTAAAAACGATGTTACAGTGTGTTTGTGTTTGCACTGGAATAATCCCGGAGCTCATTTCATCCTCAGACGCCGTAGTCATGATTGTTCTGTGGCGGATGGCTCATTAAGCGACGTCGATCAACCGAGCTTGAGCTCAAGACTTGCTTCTCCCTCTGTTAGACTCGCCAACACAAAACTCACTCAAATCCATCTGTCTGACTTCAGAAAGTACACATCATCGAAATGTAAAGCCATCTTTTCCCCTGAACCCTGGCGAGCAGACAAAAAGCAGCCGGTGACGCCTGCACTCAACAGTAGCACCATGACGGATGGGTGGACAGAGGGCATACGACTGCTGACTGAAAAGAAATTCTGTTCTGAAAGAGGAGCAAAAAATATAATAGAATTACCAGACTGAAAATGATGTTGACTTTTCCACTGCGCATATCTCTCCCACCCCCACCCCACCTCGCCGTCACTCTCTTCCTCCGTCTCGCTGTGATGGAGGTCTGCGACTGTTAAAGTCATTGGGACCCCTGATGGGATGGCGGGAGGCAGACCCGGCCTCAGAATAAACCACGCCCATAGCCACACACACACACACACACACACACACACACACACACACACACACACACACACACACACACACACACACACACACACACACACACACACACAGACATGGGCGGCCTTCACCGACTCAAACATGTAAGAATCAAGACACACCCATGCTCTTGCCATGTTGACACTACTCAAATGTCATGTAGCACATCGGCGAGACTCCTGCAGTGACTCCTTCCTTCCTCTACTTGAAGCTGGCTATTGTTGCACATATTTTTCCCCTTTATCCTCCTTTACCTTGAACTTTTCGGCTCTCCCTCACTCAATCCATCTTCTCATTCCTCACTGCAACAATTCCTCCCTCTATTCTCCCATCAGCCATTATACTCACCACCTCTCACCCTCCCTTCCTTCATTCATCGCTCACTTATTCCTTCAGTCTCTTCATTTTAAGACAGCAACGTAATTAATCCAACAGACTGTTCTGATTGTCAAAAACAGTCGTCGTTTCAACAAAGAAAGAGGAGGGAGGGATGCCCAACCAAAAACACTGTAGCATACTGGTTTGGCAGGTGTGCAGGGGTGTCAGCTGGCTAGATGCTTTCACCCTTGAATTTCATTTGCACGGTTTCTTCCACAGATGCACACAAGGCAACAATGACAACAAAAAAGGATCACAACATTAGGGTTTCCATTTCCCTCTAAACTGGGTAATTTGAAATTGCAAATTGGAAAAACGCCTAATGGAGACACTTGTATTTTGAAATAAATAAATAAAACCTTAAATACTGGCAAAAATAAATAAATAACACATTTATGCTTGCATGAGGTGGTTTCTCTAGCCTGATTTGAAAAAGCACTTATTTTAAAAAACTGTAATGGAAACACACGGTGAATGATATGACATTCCAAAATATATGATATAGCATGTGTGGACGAAGTAATAAACAGAGAGGTTGTTAAACATTATAAGAGATTATGTTACTGCAATGCTGGATTTAAAAAAAAAAACAAAAAACTACAAAATGACAATATGTAGCAGGCTGTACCCTTTCATCGCCAGGACTTTTGAATTACAGTTCTCGCAAGTGCCTCGCTGGAATGGCTGTTATTGCAAGATGACAAAACCCAGCAGTGGCATTCAATCACTCAATGCAAATGCTGTCATTTTTTCATAGCTGGTTTTTTGGACTATTTTTTACACAGATCTACAGAATATGAAACAACAACAAAAAAGGATTGCAACAATGATGACAATCACTTTTTCATGACAACAGGCTTTTTCCAGCTGTACCTTTGCATTGACACTTTTTTTTTCTACACATGCATGAGACAGCAACAAAGACAACAAAGAAATCACACCAACAAGAACAACAATCTTTCTATGACGACAAGCAGTTCCATCCGACCCCTGAGTACAAGTAGACACAAATGATTCTCCAAACTGCTCAGACAGTGCTGGGGCAACTTGCATAGATATATTCTCATGAAGCAGTTTGTAAACATCTAACAAAAGCTATATGAGATACTCTGTGGTCAGAAGTTTACATCCACTCATGATGGGTAGGAATGTCATGGGACTTTGGTGCTTTTATTGATGTCCTTGATGTTCTTTTGCCAGGGTGGAATGATTGTACAGCATACATCATTATTGATTTTACAAAAAAACAAGAATTGTGTACATAAGCTAGAATTTATTTTGGATCTTCCCTCATCCACACATTGTCAAAAATATACATACTGACTCAAATATATACATACATTCACTTAAATCTTTTAATAAGTGGCTCTACTATGTCTTTTAACATGACAAGGCCATGGTCTAGTAACTCCTCAGTTGTGATCGTGATTGACTACAACTGGTAGTTTTTCTTTGCCAGCATAAAAGGGTGTGCTTGACAGCACTCATTGGACTGACTAATACTCAGAACAATGAGAAAGTCCAAGGAAGTCAGTGCAGATCTAAGAAGGAGAACTGGAGATTTAAACAAGTTGAGAAGGACTCTTGGAGCAATTTCTAAATAACTGCAGACTACAAGATCCTCAGTACAAACAATTGTACGCAAGTACAAGTTAGTAGGATGTGTCACCATCTTGTCAACGTCTAGAGGAAGACACAAACTGCCACTCTCAGTTGACAGGAAATTGGTTAAGATGCTCAGGAGCAACCCAGGGCTCAGGCCTGTCATGAACTGGAAAATGCTGGAGCACCAACATCACTGTCCAGCTACTGACTTACATTGCCATGGACTGAGAGAGTGCCAATTAAGAAAGAATCCCCTGTTCCAAAATCAACACCTTCAAGCAAGAGAGCAACTTGCACATGCCCAAGTGAACAACCCAAATGCCTTCTGGAGAAATGTTTTATGATCAGATGAGACAAAGATTGAGCAATTTGTCACAGTGACAAGAGGTGTGTCTGGAGGAGCAAAGTTGAGGCTTTCAAACCTAAGAATAGTGTATCAGCTGCCAAGCATGGTAGGGTTAGCATCATGCCCTGAGGCTGTTTTCCTGCCAGTGGAATAATGGAGGAGGAGGATTACCTACAAATTCTTCAACATCACCACAAATCAACAGCTAGATGATTGAAACTTGACCACATTTGGGTGAACCAACAGGACAATGATCCCAAAATCAGGAATCTGAAATAGCCTTCCCAAAGCCCCAACCTCAACCCTATTGAAAATTTGTGAGCTACACTGAAAAGCCAGGTCCATACCAGCAAACCAACCAATTTAAATGAACTACCAATTCTGCCAAGAAGAATGGTCAGATACCCAGCCAGAACTTTGCAACGTTTGCTTGATGGTAACCAAAATCATCAGGTCAAGGTGCAGCTTGCTAAGGGACATTTAACCAAATATTACTGGGTTGTAACCCCTGGCAAAAAATTATGGAATCACCGGCCTCGGAGGATGTTCATTCAGTTGTTTAATTTTGTAGAAAAAAAGCAGATCACAGACATGACACAAAACTAAAGTCATTTCAAATGGCAACTTTCTGACTTTAAGAAACACTATAAGAAATCAGGAAAAAAAATTGTGGTAGTCAGTAACGGTTACTTTTTTAGACCAAGCAGAGGGAAAAAATATGGAATCACTCAATTCTGTGGAAAAAATTATGGAATCATGAAAAACAAAAGAACGCTCCAACACATCAATAATATTTTTGTTGCACTGCCTCTGGCTTTTATAACAGCTTGCAGTCTCTGAGGCATGGACTTAATGAGTGACAAACAGTACTCTTCATCAGTCTGGCTCCAACTTTCTCTGATTGCTGTTGCCAGATCAGCTTTGCAGGTTGGAGCCTTGTCATGGACCATTTTCTTCAACTTCCACTAAAGATTTTCAATTGGATTAAGATCTGGACTATTTGCAGGCCATGACATTGACCCTATGTGTCTTTTTGCAGGAATGTTTTCACAGTTTTCGCTCTATGGCAAGATGCATTATCATCTTGAAAAATGATTTCGTCATCCCCAAACATCCTTTCAATTGATGGAATAAGAAGTGTCCAAAATATCAACGTAAACTCGTGCATTTATTGATGATGTAATGACAGCCATCTCCCCAGTGCCTTTACCTGACATGCAGCCCCATATCATCAATGACTGTGGAAATTTACATGTTCTCTTCATGCAGTCATCTTTATAAATCTCATTGGAAAGGCACCAAACAAAAGTTCCAGCATCATCACCTTGCCCAATGCAGATTCGAGATTCATCACTGAATATGACTTTCTTCCAGTCATCCACAGTCCACGATTGCTTTTCCTTAGCCCATTGTAACCTTGTTTTTTTCTGTTTAGGTGTTAATGATGGCTTTCGTTTAGCTTTTCTATATGTAAATCCCATTTCCTTTAGGCGGTTTCTTACAGTTCGGTCACAGACGTTGATTCCAGTTTCCTCCCATTTGTTCCTCATTTGTTTTCTTGTGCATTTTCGATTTTTGAGACATACTGCTTTAAGTTTTCTGACGCTTTGATGTCTTCCTTGGTCTACCAGTATGTTTGCATTTTAACAACCTTCCCATGTTGTTTGTATTTTTGGTCCAGAGTTTAGATACAGCTGAATGTGAACACCCAACATCTTTTGCAACATCGCATGATGATTTACCCTCTTTTAAGAGTTTGATAATCCTCTCCTTTGTTTCAATTGACATCTCTCGTGTTGGAGCCATGATTCATGTCAGTCCACTTGGTGCAACAGCTCTCCAAGGTGTGATCACTCCTTTTTAGATGCAGACTAACAAGCAGATCTGATTTGATGCAGGTGTTAGTTTTGGGGATGAAAATTTACAGGGTGATTCCATAATTTATTCCTCAGAATTGAGTGAGTCCATATTTTTTTCCCTCTGCTTGGTCTAAAAAAGTAACCGTTGCTGACTGCCACAATTTTTTTTCTTGATTTCTTATAGTGTTTCTTAAAGCCAGAAAGTTGCCATTTGAAATGACTTTAGTTTTGTGTCATGTCTGTGATCTGCTTTTTTTCTACAAAAGTAAACAACTGAATGAACATCCTCCGAGGCCGGTGATTCCATAATTTTTGCCAGGGGTTGTATATATTTGAGCCACTTATTTAAAGGGTATAAGTGAATGAATGCATATAATGGAGCATGCATGTATAAATTTGACCGTTTGTGGATTACAGAAGATCCTAAATCAATTCAAACTTGTGCAACAAATTTTTGTTTTGTAAAGTAATAATGATTTATGTTGTACAATTACACAATTATTATATCCATGTGCAACTATGCAATGCAGTACCTAGGGTTAGGGTTAGAATATCAATAAGAGGAACAGGTTGCAGTGCACAGGTCATGTGATCAAAGCCTTTAGGCTGATGATTATGTGTTATATATGAATTACTGTGTCTTATTTTTCATACATTTAACAACAAATACTGAATGAGAACAGCCTGTTTGATGAAACACGCAACTGCCTCAGCACTCCTGCTTTTGTCCTTTCTCTCCATCACCCTCCTGATGTTGAATCTTTCCATCTCTCCTTCCATACTTTGCATATATTTCCTTTCCTTCATCCCTCACCCACTTTCCTCACGTCATCAGCCAAACAAACAGGTAACAGTAAATACACTCCCACATACAGACAAACAACCTGAGCAAAGTCTGCAGGATGGGGTTGGGTCTGTGTAGTACTGTGTAAATGACAGGTAAGGAGAGACAGACCGCTTTCAGTCCTGTCTCCTGCACTCACATGAAGACAGAATGGGTATGAATGTCCTCATTGAGCTCAAGGTCACACAGCGTGGGGAGAACACACACGCTCACACAGCAAGCTCCTGTGAACTTCTTTCCATCATTGCGAGGATTACACTTTCCTGCTTACTCATACACTGCTCCAAATACTCTCTGTCTCTTCTCTGTCTGCAAGCATGCAGGTGAGCACAGGTGACATCTGGCTGGTTACAGTTAATACACACAAAACCACACATGACATTCAAGAGTAATCCAGCTTCAATAATATAATCAACTAATGTACCAAAGGTAACATTTCTGAAAGAAAAAAATCACTGGCAAAAAGGTAGAGAAGCAAGTTTATGAACAGAGGGGTCCCAGGTTCAATTCTCCAAGTAAACAAGAAAGTCACCAAGGCCAGTTTCCCATTGCCAATTTTTAGCTGTCTGCATTCCAAATCTGAAGTAATCTGTCCCATTTCCCACAACTGTTGGCAGTCATCTGAGTGGAACCAACCACCACCGATCACACATGAGGATGAAAGATAAGAAGGCCACGATAGGCACATGTGCCAGCGTACATTAACCCACTATGACCACACTTCTGCTGTAGTGTTCTCAGCACATTATCAAGAACCCACACCACCCTGCCCACTTTCTCCTCAGGCCCAAACACACAGCTTATAGCCTGAGGCTAGAGTCTGCCCAAAGAATTAAAACAGAATGAAAACGCAGTCCGTTTACTATGACTTTAGTTATTTGTTTTGCTCAACACTTTATAAAGGTTCAAATTTATACACAATCATGCCAGTGTGAGACATCTGTTCACAACAAATGATCTTCAGAAAAAAACAAAAAACAAAATTACAACATTGTCAACTGTCACCTAAGTACAAAATGCTTATGGAGAAGTTCAATGCTGTCATCAAAGCCCGTGTACACAGAGTGGTCCGGGTCGGCACGGCACGCTATTTTGTGTGTTTCGACATCCAGCTTTAGGAACGGGTACCAAAATAACCGACCAATGCCCTACCATTTTTTCAGCACCCTTTGGCTGGTGTCCCAAAATAATGGACCGGTTACGAAAGGGAGGCACTAACCGGCTGCTGTGCACTGACTGGCTCACCAGCAAAAACCAAAAGCTGCAGTGATGTAAACATTTCAGACTGTTTCAAATGTTAAAACCATTCACACACGGAGTGAATATTAAGTCTTAATCTTACCGGTTACGTTGTTTCAATCAGATTTATCATCACAGCCTGACGAAAACTTATCCACATAAAACGTCCTTATTTTGGAAAACAACATCTGGGAAATACTTTAATTCCATGTCGTGACTGAAGAAATGTAGTGTTTTTAAAAGAACTCCCTCTGTGTTTGTCTGCTCTGAGTGCGTTTCTCAGCTTGAACTAAGGGACGCAGACACTTTGTCCCACAACAAGAAAATTAACTTATTTTTAAAGTTGAAAGAGTCACAGCACCTCATTCATTCACACCAGCGTTTACCTCAGACATCAGTCGACTCTTCAGCATTCTACATGCAATGAAAATAAATCCCATGATCCACCAAGACAAAAATAAAATAAAATTAAATAAAATTTTTAAAAAATGTTAAATTACACTGTGTGGTCTCTGTGTGGAGGGGGCAAGGCCGAGCGTTGCGCACTCAATGGCGTGCATGTTGACATCTACGTGCTCCGCCAACCAAACAAAAGGATACTGCTGGATAACTGCTGGTGGAAACGCAAGCTAAACCAGATCTAACTGTTCTGACACATACTATAACGTGCCATGCCGACCCGCGCCGCTCGGTGGAAACGAGGCACAAAATGAAGACTGGCCGCACCTTCACTCTCAATTATATCAATGTGGGTGGAGTTTTGTTAACAAACACCTGAACAGATTTTCCTAAAAACAACACCAGAGTTGCTTATATCTTGAGAACGCAGTGGGGTTCAGATCACGTGTGTCACCACAACCAGTGGACCAAACAGTATCAAAGTCACGATTAACGTTTTGGGCCATACTGTCCAGCCCAAGAATCATCTTAAATGTGCATTAGGAGGACTACCTCTCAGGATGTCTACATTCCTCTGTGAAGCTAAACTGACCCATAATTCCCTGCTTAGCAGTGCTTTGTATGTGCACTCCTACATAAGTAAGAACCGACCTTCAGTCTCTCTCTCTCTCTGCAAACAGACGAGTGTTAGGACAGTCTTTGCTGCCTCTGCTCTCTTCACTCAACAAACAGCAGCATTCCTCTGCTCACGTGCACATAGTGGAAGTTCCCATCCCCGGCCCCCAGAAGAGGACCCGACAGTCCCAACTGCTACCACCCCCCCCCCAAAAAATACAAGACACTCTTTGTCCTGCTACATTTCTCACACACTGACTGCTGTAAATCACACAGTATGAGACCAGATGATATTTAGAAATGCTGGAGATAACCGATCACTTGTATGGTTGTCACTGCGTGCACGTGTGAATATAAGCGACTGCGGTGCGGACTTCACATCGTGGTAGCATCACTATCTGATTCTCTCTCCACCGCTGCCCTTTTTAAGCACCACAAATAGACTCACAACTTCCTCTGCCTAATGCCGCCGGAGTCATTGACAACGCAGCTAACACATCACACTCCCCCGCTGACCTTCTTCTCCACTTCCAGCTGTCGCTGCTTCCACTTCCGACTGCCGGCGAGTTCGGGTCAAAGGTCAGATATGAAAACACTGTGTTCCTGAACTGCTGAAAATATTTACTGCTTATGCTACATTCTGGGCATGGGAACAGTATGCAGAGGTATCAGACTAAACAAGGAATACGTAGATCATTTTCACTATCCCAAGTTTAAAAATAATCATTCTGTTTTGGTGCCAAAAACAAATGCGACCTTTGTTGATGTGATTAGTAGCAGTCTCACAGATGTAAAGTAGCTGCTGCCTGTGCTTCTCACAATTAGGGCCACAGTCTGGATAAATCTGGATGTGTCCTGTTACCAAGTGTGTCACTTGTTCCACCTCAACGCCCACTCATTATCAGGCTGCACTGAAAAAACAGGATGGGGCTGAATATAACAGTTAATAGACAGTAATTAATCAATTGCTAACAATGAATGAATGATGCTAAATGCCAACCAACAGAACAGAGAGGACATTCTCAGCCTCTGCAGTGTGCAAGTAAAATCAAAAGATTGGGAATAACTTGCCTGGAGAAGTGGGCATAACGTTACGCGACTGGTGAGGTCAAGTCAGATCTGGCAGCATGTGCTGGTGTCAAGTGGAGGCACATCCACCACATCACGCAATTGCCCTGGGTCATGATTAGTGACTACCCAGGCAGACAACATGGTGTATCTCCATCTCCTGGAAGTAACCATCTATCTTCCACTGCCAAGTCAGACAGGGGCATCCTGATTCCAAAAAATTAGGAAATTGGACCCAATTTATTTAAAAAGCACAATAAATCTGTGTTTCCAACTATTATTACTAACTACACCCATATATGGATGAGTCTCACGCATAGACTATCTCTCTCTCTCTCTCTCTCTCTCTCTCTCTCTCTCTCTCTCTCTCTCTCTCTCTCTCTCTCTCTCTCTCTCTCTCTCTCTCTCTCTATATATATATATATATCCCTCCCTACAATTCCGAAGCAGCTAACAAGCTAGCCTAGGTTTATTAAATTATATTTTTGGGGAGTGCGCGGGAATTCATCTAACAATTTGCTTTGGTATTGACATTAAAAGTTATGAGCAACTTATGTTCTCAGTAAGTAATTAAATAAGACAAGTTTCACTCAGCGTGAATATTGCAGCAGAGACGCCTTAAATGATCCATTATTTTAAGCACACAACAAGCCATATTATTTCAGGTGTTTGTAATAAAATACTCCAAATACACAGACACAGCCTCCACAACTGCTAGCCACCGCATCTAGTGGACTCTGAGTTACAGTTGGATGGTACGAGAAGTAGATACACTTGGCGCAACTGCTGCCACTCACACCACGCCCACAATTATACGGAACTTTATGGCTTCAAACATCTTTAACTAAAAAGTTAGGAACCCCCCCCAAAGAGATCAAACTCTTTTCTTGTACGAAGCTGTAAATATGTTTATTTCTGCTCTAAAGTTAGACATTTTAACAGGGAGTTATATGGGAATGTGCTCTGTTTTGGAGCCAACTTGAAGCGACCAATGAAGGAACTACACTATTTTTTACTTCCAGGAAGGCTTCAAACAACGTCATCAAAGTTTACTGCTTGGTCCCATGACAGGAGTGCTTGTGTGCATGTACCGCACACTGCTGCTCCATACAGTCTTTGCTTTACTCCTGTGGTTATTGCAACAGAAAGCTTTTCCACAAAGCTAAAACATATCTGTTAACATTGCAAAACTGTCTTCTGCTGAAGAATCCTTTTCATGGGATTTATTTTGCGGAGGGTAATCAGGAGGCTTTCGCACACAGAATGGAAAGACACTGTCACTGCATGTTGATCAATCGCAAACACAGACACAGAGACTCATTATTCAACTTCTCAAGTGCTGCAGTCACGGTAACCACTGACTTCACAGAGATCACAACATTTTCCGCTAAATCAAGAACAATGAACCTTTCCTCACGAAAAAAATCACCCAAGTCGCTGGAGTCTATAACTTTACCCAACACCTAAAAAACTCTAATCTAAAAGCCTAAAAAACAAACAAACAAAAAAACCCACACCCTGTTCGTGCAAACAATGAACAGAGTAAGGGCCACAACACGTTCCTGACGAACACCAGAATTCCTTGGGAAGAATTCACAGGATTTGCCTCCACAGACACAAGCCACCTGTGATATCCAGCAATTTAATGGGCATCCTGGAAATCCTCAGGATGACCTGCAAATCAGCCCAATCAACAGACTCACGTGCTTTGTAAAAATTCACAGAGGCTGCAAAGACACACTGCCAATATTCACCCTTTCCTTCAATGAGTACTCGCAGAGCTAAGTAACATTCATTAGTTTACTTCTTTGATCTGAAACCAAACAGATCTGGTAGCTGAGCAGCAAGCAGCAATGAATCATACACAGAATGATCCTTACAAGTAGGGCTGCCATGATTAGTCGACTAGTCATGATTACATCAAATATCAAAATCGACTAATGACTAATTTAATAATGGACATCATCATTTATTTTTTTAAGCTTTATTTTTCTCTCAAAACTGTCGCTGTACCTTCTGCTGCCTTTCTCTCCTTGATGCACATGAGCAGTAGTTGTAATCCGGGTCAACCGTGATGTCACTGGAAAAGTTATGCACAAACAATGTCATAGCTAGCCAGCAAGGGAGCTCAAACGTGTGGGAGCATTTTAACCAAATTAAAGAGAAAAACGTGCAAAGCAACATCTGCAAGGCAGAGCTTGCCTTCCACGGCAGTACAACAGCGATGTAGGAGCATCTGAGAAGGAAGCACGCTGTGGCTGACGAAGAGGGACAGTCGTCTAATTGGCAAATTAGCCACTAACATTAACATCTATAGTGAGCTACTTATAGTGATAGCTGTAAATATTAACATCAACGATGACAATTTCATTAGCCTGAGCACACACGTGTTTGCTGTAACATTATAACAGCGATGTCATGTTCGAATCATAAATGTGATAACACTAATGTTTTATAACGCTACGTTACAGTATTAAAAAAATATGTTCCTGCTCAATGGATGACTGTCACCAAGCCAACAACATGCACACTTCGGCAAGCAAATATCCTGACTGAAGCAATCTTGAACATGTTGGTGACTGACATGAGACCGATCTCACTTCATCACAATGATGGAAAAGAAATATGTGCAACTTTTGGGAATGTCATATTCTCTCTCTCTCTCTCTCTCTCTCTCTCTCTCTCTCTCTCTCTCTCTCTCTCTCTCTCTCTCTCTCTCTCTCAGTTTTCTTTATTGGCATGAATTTATTATTACAACTATATTGCCAACAATAACGCATAGTAAAATAAATAATTCATTAAATGATATAATAAACAATAACATTATTCAAAGACAAATATCAGCTGCATGCTGGTGCGATAAGCCGTAATTTACGCATGATCGATTAGTCGACTAATTGCAAAAATTAAAATAAAATCGGTGACAAGTCAATTTTTTAAATAATCGTTTGAGACAGCCCTACTTACAAGTACTGTATATTGAAAGCAGTCTAACTACTGTACTTGGTGCAATCCAGGCAATCACTTTTTCTTTTCCAAAGAGGGACCACAAGCCCTTCATGAGTATGAACAATGCCTCCCAATCTCCCAAATGGAAGGAGAGATTACTTACAACACAAGAAATACTCACAATTATACCTTCAGACAGAGAACAATAACAGTACTTGTAGCAGGTTGGGTGTGTGCAACAGTGATTGCTGTTAAATCTATTCACAGGGAAGTGCCAACAAGGACTTGGGAATGACAAGGTGTGTGTTAAGCCAACTGTTGTATCAGCAGATACACTCAACAAAAATATAAACGCAACACTTTTGGTTTTGCTCCCATTTTGTATGAGATGAACTCAAAGATCTAAAACTTTTCCACCTACACAATATCACCATTTCCCTCAAATATTGTTCACAAACCAGTCTAAATCTGTGATAGTGAGCACTTCTCCTTTGCTGAGATAATCCATCCCACCTCACAGGTGTGCCATATCAAGATGCTGATTAGACACCATGATTAGTACACAGGTGTGCCTTAGACTGCCCACAATAAAAGGCCACTCTGAAAGGTGCAGTTTTGTTTTATTGGGGGGGATACCAGTCAGTATCTGGTGTGACCACCATTTGCCTCATGCAGTGCAACACATCTCCTTCACATAAAGTTGATCAGGTTGTCAATTGTGGCCTGTGGAATGTTGGTCCACTCCTCTTCAATGGCTGTGCGAAGTTGCTGGATATTGGCAGGAACTGGTACACGCTGTCGTATACGCCGGTCCAGAGCATCCCAAACATGCTCAATGGGTGACATGTCCGGTGAGTATGCCGGCCATGCAAGAACTGGGACATTTTCAGCTTCCAAGAATTGTGTACAGATCCTTGCAACATGGGGCCGTGCATTATCCTGCTGCAATATGAGGTGATGTTCTTGGATGTATGGCACAACAATGGGCCTCAGGATCTCGTCACAGTATCTCTGTGCATTCAAAATGCCATCAATAAAATGCACCTGTGTTCTTCGTCCATAACAGACGCCTGCCCATACCATAACCCCACCACCACCATGGGCCACTTGATCCACAACACTGACATCAGAAAACTGCTCACCCACACGATGCCACACACGCTGTCTGCCATCTGCCCTGGACAGTGTGAACCGGGATTCATCCGTGAAGAGAACACCTCTCCAATGTGCCAAACGCCAGTGAATGTGAGCATTTGCCCACTCAAGTCGGTTACGACGACGAACTGGAGTCAGGTTGAGTCCCCGATGAGGACGACGAGCATGCAGATGAGCTTCCCTGAGACAGTTTCTGACAGTTTGTGCAGAAATTCTTTGGTTATGCAAACCGATTGTTTCAGCAGCTGTCCGAGTGGCTGGTCTCAGACGATCTTGGAGGTGAACATGCTGGATGTGGAGGTCCTGGGCTGGTGTGGTTACACGTGGTCTGCGGTTGTGAGGCTGGTTGGATGTACTGCCAAATTCTCTGAAACGCCTTTGGAGACAGCTTATGGTAGAGAAATGAACATTCAATACACGAGCAACAGCTCTGGTTGACATTCCTGGTGTCAGCATGCCAACTGCAAGCTCCCTCAAATCTTGCGACATCTGTGGCATTGTGCTGTGTGATAAAACTGCACCTTTCAGAGTGGCCTTTTACTGTGGACAGTCTAAGGCACACCTGTGCACTAATCATGGTGTCTAATCAGCATCTTGATATGGCACACCTGTGAGGTGGGATGGATTATCTCAGCAAAGGAGAAGTGCTCACTATCACAGATTTAGACTGGTTTGTGAACAATATTTGAGGGAAATGGTGATATTGTGTATGTGGAAAAAGTTTTAGATCTTTGAGTTCATCTCATACAAAATGGGAGCAAAACCAAAAGTGTTGCATTTATATTTTTGTTGAGTGTACATATCTGATTTATAAGTGCATTTGCACTATACTTTTTAACCGTTTACTAGGGTTGTAACAATTAATCATTTGGCTCAAGAATATATTTAAACTAATGGATATGACTACATCTACACACGGAATATCGATATAAATGTACTGTGAATCGGTTGAGTTCAGTTTATTTAGCTGCTTCAAACACTCAAAGATCAAAGGTCAGCACGAGGCTCTCATGAGACTGGTCACAGGAACATCATACTGGTTCAGAAACAAGCAGTACGCTTTGGTGGTTTCAGATGAGGCCAAGTTGGAAGAAGAAAAATTTGCAATTCCTTGGCTGGCCACTTGATGCTGCCCACAAAAGTGAGCTGGTCGCCATTCACATCCATGTTAAAATGTCCAACATTAGAGCATAAATAAACATGTTTATAGCCTGGTACAAAAAAGGCTTTGTTCTCTACAGATAGTTTCCCCATCCATGACAATTGTAAGGGGGCAATTTTTTTTTACTAACTTTTTGGTTTAAGATATTTAAATCTTTAAGTGTCCATAAAGTTATGTATAATTAGGGGTGTAAAAAGTAGAAAGAGAGTGGAGCTGGGATTATATGCAGAAAAAGCGCTGTATAATGTAATGTTTAGGTCAAATAAAGAAGCAGCTGCTCAACCACCAGTTTGAGCCTGCATTGCGTCGATATCCAGTTATTTTTTTTCCACTTTGTTTTTTTTTACATCTACACTCGGTAAATGTGCTGTGCTGTTAATATTTATAATGATGATGATAGGGTGTGGCAATGTCATTACTGACTATCTGATTGGTCATTCAGTTGTGTTTCAGTGCCGACAGCCGTCAAAAATAGACCCGTTGCCTATTTGCTGTGCAGCTGTCTGTCTGTGTGTGTGTGTCTCTCTCTCTCTCTCACTGTCCATCATAGTTGGCATTGACTACAAGATGCCCAGTTACCGTAGTGTACCTCTAGGAGGTTAAGCTGGAGTATTGTCTGAGGAGAGGTTATGTACCAGGAGGGTGACTCACTAACTGGCATCCGGAATAGAGGTCTGCACTAGGCGCTTCACAGAGGTCTGTGCTATTAAGCGCCACTGTGCAGCTGTACATAGTGCTGCAACTGGAATGCAACTGACGGAGATAATGGAAAACGAAGCATCGACTTGAGTGGTCTCTGTCAGCACCACATATGTTGCATCTACAGATGCACCAGACCAGAGACAGAATGCAAATGTAGTATGTGGAAATCTGGCTTAACTCAAACATCTCAATGGATATCGCACCATTTTACAAGGGAGAGATGCACAGGCCTGCCATCTACACATACACAATGCATATTAAATATAGGATACTTGCATGCAAAGATTCGACTCAGGTCTATAAATCAGTGTAAATGCAGCATCGGAAATTTGTGACGTGATAAAGGTTTACTGCTGTATAAGTGAACACAGCTGGCTTTAAGCAGAAAATGCAGGTGATAATGTGAATAAATAAAGAGACAAAAATAAAGAAAAGACGACTAGATTTTCTTTATGATAATTCAAGACAAACACATGTAACTTTTCAACTCAAAGTTTAACATTTGCACCCAACAATTTACACAGAAGTGTACACACATGAACTTGGTAAAGACAACATCCGGAAAGCTATAGTGAACCATAGACACTTTGCACCTGTGTTACAGTAAACACATATACATCAGAGTAATGCTGTTTTACTGCGACAGACAGACAGACAGATAGACAGATAGATAAATAGATAGCTAGATAGATAGATAGATTCACATCATTCACTTTTTAGTGTGTAATTTAAAAAAACAAAGCACACATAAAACTACAAAATACGGTTTTGTCCAGCTGCCCAGATGCTTACGTTCCTGCACAAACACAGGAGGTGATGCAACATTTTGTCAGATGTTTCCCATGATACAGCTGTCAAAAACAGCTGCAACCAAGCCCCTACAACACAACACACAAACCCAATGACTTCTATCTACAATAATCCATGGAGCTGTGCACACCACATAAACACGCCTGGTCACTGTCAGCGCTGCTGATGCACGCGTGCATGAGTGCATGCATGCATCGGTTTGTGTTCTGTCTATCACACTGAGCTTTCCTTCAAATTCAACTCCCACAAAGAAACACTTTCTTTTGCTTGGTCGCAGCTCTACACATGTGGTCACCACATTGAAAGGAAACACAGCTCCTCCTGGCAATGCACGTGTCTGCGCTTGTGTGTATGTGTGCTCTTTGTAGCAGGCCAGATGAGTTTATGTGCTGAAACAACTTAAGTCAAATGGATTTCCCAATATCACACCAAATAGGCTACAACAAACAGCCTTTGTGTAGGCCATCAGAGCCCCGTGGAACAGCTGCCTGAGGAAGATGTGCATGTATGTGTGTGTGTGTGTGTGTGTGTGTGTGTGTGTGTGTGTGTGTGTGTGTGTGTGTGTGTGTGTGTGTGTGTGTGTGTGTGTGTGTGTGTGTGTGTGTGTGTCTGGGTCATTTGTGACGTGGCACTGCCTGGAAGTTATGCAACCACCGGCAGGGTAACGTTATCTGTCCTCTGAGCTCTAAGAGCAAGACACTCATGCGACAGCTTCCTCTTGTCTCTGACCAACACAACCATACAGCAAGGTGCACTGTCATTTGTAAAAAGAAAAAAGAGACAACCTCCCCAAAGATCTTACAGATCTTTGTCAGAAGAGACAGAGGGAAGACATAACAGACTTCCTTTTCACACATGAAGTCTAACTCGGGAATATTCCTGCTCCTGATGAGGAGAGGGGTGTATGACAACATCTTGTCACGTTTATTGTTTTTGTCAGAATCTAGTAACAATGTCATATAGGTCCACTCGGTACCCTCTCATGAACCGCCATGATCTCAATGGTCACTGTGAAGTATGAAGCTGCTGCACCTGATTCCTGCAGAAGAGTCGCCAAGCCCAGAAGATGTACAAATACCACACAGGCCATGTAATAACACCTCACAGAGCACCCCATGACAGACCAGTTTTACTACCAGAAAACTGGCAGTAAAACTGACTATTTACAGGTATTATACTAAAGCGTTCCATTACTTATCCAACCCATCATCTTGGCTTTTATATTTTTAATTAATTTAGATCATGTTGTAGAGATTTGCTTTCAGTTTGAGTTTAAGGAAGATCATTTTAGAAATGTTTATGTTTTGTATTTGAAATGGCATAAACAAATTAAAATACGTGAAATACCAGGTGTTCCAATACTTTTGGAGGGTACTGTATGGCTGCTGCCACCTGGTTTTTAAGCTGCATTTACACATAACGACAAGTCACGAATGCCACCAAGTATACATTCTTGGCCGCTGATCACGAATGTGATGATTTGAGGCAGAGGCGTCAGGTGTCCTCAGGAACTGCTGCAACCTATTACCACGTGTTACGAATAATGGCACGTGTTGCTGGAGAATGATCAGGAACCATTACACACGGTCAAGAATTAATGTTCCGCGCTGTTGCGTGCCATAGTGCGGAACAGCGCATCATTACTTTCTGTCAAGTTCTGAATGAGGTGGATTGTCTCCACACACACCCATATTCATCCATAAGCTGCAGTTTGCTCCTGAAAATCCACTGGAGAAGAACTTTGTGACTGCATGCTTAGTTGGGCTCTGTGCAATGGAGTGGCGCAGACAGGAGGAGGAGACGGAGCGAGCCAGATGCGTGGCTCCACGCGGCTCTTGTCTCACGCATTTTCCCAACCATAATACACAGCAGCAGCAGGTGGAACACCTGCAGGAGGGCGCTGATGAGCACTGGAAGGAGACTTTTAGCCGACTTGGTGTCACTGTCCTTCTTTAGCATACTGCAGCAATGAAAGTAAATGCGGTGCAGCAGGGTTTAATTGTGCACACGTCAGAGGAGAACGCTGTAACGCTCTATTAAGGATCACCACTAATCAAGACGGATCAACACGCTCAGGTGTAACCTCCATGACATGAGGTGAAATGAGGGTGGTGCGTGACATTCGTGGAAGATTTTTTGACAGCCAAAAACATGCTCCACGAAAATCACAAATATACACACCAACATGCACTATTAGGAAACCTATTCAGATGCATTAAGTCATGTTAAGAATGTCATGAATGTGCCAAGAATGATGCAAATATGACATTCGTAATGCGTCCTGCCTATGTGTAAACAGCATTAGAGAAGATGACACCAGAGAATACTCCATTATAACCTGCCTTTTGCCTGTGTGAGTGCAAAATGAATGATGTATAACTAAGTATAATCAGGGATTAACTGTGCCGCCACCACAGTGATAAAGTCTTAGTACTGATGATGCTGTTGTTTGAGAGTATATGTTAATATTTTCCATTTCAAATGACAATGAAAAAAGAGACAGAAGGTGTCACGGATGGAATCATTAATCAGGGACATTAACGTGATGTAAGGTGGATTTACCTCTGGTTCTATTTTAAGCATATGGCCTTGCAAGAGTCTTTTTACTGAGAAAAACCAAAAAAATATTTTGAGCAAAAACACACATGGCAGATCAAAAAGCAGCAATATGAGGATAACAATCACACTGTTGGTTGAAAAAGAAAAGTCAATTCAAAGTGAGAATGTGGTCTCTGTGGTTATATTGTTGTGCACTCTGATGCAAGTGGGAACGGAGTCGTCAAGGGACAGAGGATGAGAGTGCAGAGGGGGCGAAGGGACAATTTTAAAATAGCAGAGTTTATGTACGAGGTCTCTTAGATAATAAACCGACCCTTTTATTTTTTTTTAACTATATGGATTTGAATGACGTGCGATTGCACCAATCATGCTTGAACCCTCGTGCGCATGCGTGAGTTTTTTCACTCGTGTCGGTGACGTCATTTCCCTGTGGGCAGGCCTTGAGTGAGATGTGGTCCCACCCTCTCGGCTGAATTCCTTTGTTTCACACGCTGCTCGAGACGGCGCGCGTTGCTTTATCAAAATTTTTTCTGGACCTGTGAGGAATATCCGAGTGGACACTATTCGAGAAATTAAGCTGGTTTTCGGTGAAAAGTTTAACGGCTGATGAGAGATTATGGGGTGTTTCTGTCGGTGTAAGGACTTCCCATGGAGCGGGACGTCCTGCAGTGCTTCCAGGCGCCGTTGTCGGCCTGTTTCGAGCTGAAAACATCCTAATTTAAGGCTTAATTCACCCAGGACGTCGTGAGAGAACAAAGAAGATTCAGAAGAGGCCGACATGAGGACTTTATGAGGACATTCCACTGTTTAAGGACATTTTTTAATGAAAGACGTGCGCGCAAATTCGCTGAGTCGTTTCCGTGACGACTCGGCGAATCTGTGAGCGCCGCGACAGGAAAAACACCTCCGTGTTGAAAACCATTTGTAAAATTCAGGCAGCTTTTGAGTAACTGAGAAATTGTTTAACAGCTTGGGCATGTTCCAACTTGCCCGTTAAGGTTCCAACACGGAGGTGTTTTTCCTGTCGCGACCCCCCGCGGTCGGGTCCAGCCCGACATGCGACTCTGCCCGCACGTTCTTTCATTACAAAATGTCCGTTAACAATGGAATGTCCGAATAAACTCCTCATGCCGACTTCTTCTGAAAGTTCTCTGTTCTCTGACGACTTACTGGGTCAACAGAGCCTGAAATGTGGAAGTTTTCAACTTGAAACGGCGAGACGCTGCCGCCTCGAAGCGCAGATCGCCGTCAGGCACCGTGGGCCGTCCTTACGGCGACACTACCAGACCAAAATCTCTCATCAGCCGTTAAAATTTTTACCGAAAACCAGCTGAATTTATCGAATGGTGTCCACTCAGTTGTGCCTTACAGTTTTGAAAAAATTTTGATCAAACAAAGCAGCAGTCTCTGAGCCATTCCTAAACAATGAAAAAAATGACGAGAGGGTGGGTGACTCCTCACTCAAAGACTGCCCACAGGCGAATGACGTAACCGACAGGCGTGAAAAAACTCTTGCATGCCCACGAGGGTTCAAGCATGTCTGATGTAATCACACGTGATTCAAATCCATATGGTTTTTGAAAAAAATAATAAGGTCGGATGCTTTTCTAATAGACCTTGTACACATCTTGGGTTGGTGCAAAACATGTGATGCTTCACACATGCACACGCGCACGCACACACACACACACACACACACACACACACACACACACACACACACACACACACACACACACACACACACACACACACACATTACAGAGTTCATCTCCGGTGAGTCAATTTCAGCAGACATCTTTGTGGAGGACGGGGGAGTCTCGGCAGTGGAGGAGGAAATCGGAACTTCCTGTACTGCCCTGGCTTCAGTAATGACACCAACACTGTGCAGGATGATGTGGAAATACACAAGATACACACACACACAAATATACTTATATAGTGCATGTGATAAAGATCTATAAAAAATGTACAGCACGACATCTGATCTGAACTGTCTGCTCTGTGCAACAGGCTGGATTTAAGACGGCTGCTGATTTGCTGAGGAATGTAGATCATAAACTGAAGAGCTGCAACATTTGAATACTAGAATCGTGTGTGTGTGCGTGTGTGAGCACATTCCTCAGGAAAGTTTGCCATTTGAATTTCAGCCTCCAATACTCAAAGCTGCATAGCCATGTCATGAGCGCCTGTGGAGGAACCAGCCTCAGCAACTTCAGTTGATGAAATTTCGCCAATGCCATGAGGACATCAGCTCCATCTGACATCAGCATATTATAAAGCTGGAAATGGAGTAAATGATACAGCATGAGGCTTGTACTCTCTTGCATTTAGCAATACTGAAGAAAACTTTCCACTCCTACTCCTTCAAAGCCAGATGCTGTGTGGAGTCTGATAGCAAGGAGGTGTGCTGACAAACAGAACTGCCACTGTGTTAATCTTCAGTTCCCTCTCTGGTCGTATGCCCAGAGGTATAGCAGTTGCAGTGCTCCTTATCTCCAGCTAGCTGGAGATTAAATCCCACTACAATACTCATCTTTTCCTCAAGCATTTCTCCTGTCTTATTAGTTTATCCACAAACATCAGTACATCTTCTAATTTGCCAGTCTTCAAGCTACAGTGTGTAGGATTTAGCGGGTGTTTATTAGAAATGGAAAATAGCATTCATAATCATCTGTTCATTTGTGTATAATGAATTACCTGCAACAACAACTCAATGTGATTTCATGAACTTAAAATGAGCCCTTCATGTCTCCAGGAGAGCGACCCCCCTCATGGAGGCGACCACATTACGCTGCCATGTTGCTAGTGCAGGCTAACAAGTTTGAGAACCCTCATTTTTGTGAAATGTGCCACATGGTCAAAATGTTGAATGTCAAACATGTTGACCTAATGAATAAAATTTAGGAGTTTTACATTGAACAGCAAGAAAAACATTTGAATTTCAGTACCCAGAAAACCTCGTAGCATTCGCCCTATTGATGTATCCCATAATCCCTTGCGCACCAGAGAGTTGCTGCAGTCAAAGAACATAGAGAATCCACATGATGACAATTGTAAAAGAATATTATACTACAAAAATGTATTTTTGTATGCTTTTCATCACGTTAATAAGAGACCGCATGCATGATACCCTGAAAACTTGCTAAAACAATTATAACAAATAATCCGTGTCTGCTACGTTTAATCTGCGTAGAATTTAATAAACGCAAACCGAATTTCAGACATATTATATGTATTAGTCTGGAACAAAGAGGACAAACAGTGTTGTAAAGAACAATAATCAAGACGTTAAAAAGCAAACTTCACTTTCTCCCAGAACGACATGATCAGGAAGCGATTGTAGCTCACAGCAGCTCCCATTGAAAATAACGGAGAGACAGCCTGTGATTCTCGCATGTTTACATAAAACAAACACGGAATAACAACGTCTATAAACCCAGAGAATATATTCACGAGAGTTTTAGGCACAATATAAAAATAGTTTTATGTTGCAATGTTAATGCTGTTGTCCGTGTGCAGCGGTTAAAGTGCAGCGTGATCAGAGCGTCTCAATGCATTTCTCAATGTTACTGAGATCTCGCTGCACAGTGACATTTGAAGTTTTGCGGGATTTGAAACGTCAATAGGGCAAATTGATTATTTCTGTGGGATAGATAATATGCTGTGCTATGCTAAAAGGCTGAAAACAACCCACTCTTTCTTCTGGGCTTCTTAACACTCCCCTTTCTATTACTGTATCCGGCAATGCCTTGCAGTGGTGACCTGTAAAGGCAAGCAGACACACAATCATCTGCACACCTGTCAAGATGGTGCCAGTGTGCAGCAGCAAAAAAAAATAAAAACCACACTTTCGCATTAAGAATTTGTTGGTCATTTGCTTTTCTGAGAGCTGACAGCAGGCTGTAGGCCACCAGTGACAATGATGGCACTATGTTTCCATTGTAACAGTACACATCACTAGCATGCTACACTACAACACCTCATAACATCAACTCATGATAAAAATGTACTATTTGAAGCTCTTAGCTCAACGATAGCTTCTTTACGAGCAAACACATGGTCTGCTTTTAAAAAGAAAAGAAGAAGAATGTGCCAAATTAATGTGGAGTTGTTGTCCATCGACTGTTAAAAGTTCAACATGCAAATATTTTGTCATCAAATGCCAACTGCATTGCAATACTCCTAGATCCTCCACCAGTTAATAGGCCAGACAGGAGATACAGAACTGCACTCCGTTTTTCAGTGTGTGCATCCCTCAGTCACATTTAATTTTAATACTATCACCGCGTGGTAAAAAGTTGTGAAGTTTGCCACACTTACTACATCTAAAGCATATGCGAATAACCAACTGACCATAAATGGAGGTATGCTTATGCAAACAAATTTATGCCCGATATTAAAAAAGCATGTGTCACTGTCGGATTCCATGGATCAACCAAAGTTTAATGCACCATAAGAAGCTAATTTCCACTAGTGTTGTTCTTGAGCCCCAAACTCCCATTTTGTGGTCATGACTGCTCCAAAATGACATTTTAGAGGGGTCAAGATTGAGTTTTTTGAAGAGGTGAGACATAGTTGAGATCAAGGCCAGACTCAAGTACAATAACACTAATTTCCACTTGATTAAAAAAACCTGAAAATTTTGCAAGGCTGTAGTACATAGAAGGCTTCTGTGAGATCTCACCCAAGATTTTGAAATACTGCATGTAATTTGATGCAATCTGGTGCAATTCATAAGCTAAATGAAAGATATTTCTCAGTCCAATTTTCTTGTTCATTTTAATCAGAAAAGCAGGTTTTCCCATACTGGCAAAATAATGGGCCTATAATACATAGTCTGCTACATGGATTCATAAAACCACATATTTGCATTAGATTGTTACTTTTCCATCCATGCACTCAACCAAACATTTGACTTCAGCAAGTTGTGCTTTTATAACAAAATGATAGTCTTAACATGAATGAAAATTAAATTTGACACAAGTAAAGCTGCACCTACCACGCAATACTCACAATATCACTTTCAGTTCTCGACAACACTGATTTGTGATCAAATTTTATTGTAATTTGTTTACATAAATGGGAAATGTAATAACAGATTTTTCAACACAGTGCTGATGTGAGCATTTCTGGGCATCTCATCAGAGACATTTCCAATCGATTTTACAACAATACATTCTTCAGTCTAATACGTATCTGAAATTCAACCCAGACCATTCTGGAAAACAAGAAAAAAATTTCCATGGATGGAAAAAAAACAGGGCCCGTATTCACAAAGCATCCTGAGGCTAAAAGTAGCTCTTAATAATGCCATTCTAAGAAAAATCTTAGAATTTCTTGAATTCTTAGACATTTCTTAGAATTTTCCCTTGGTAAAATAAAAGTTATTCACAAAGCATCTTAAGTCTTAAAAGAGCTCCTAAGGTGCAAAACTGGTAAGAGGAGGGAGGAGTACTTTTAAGAAGCCTCAGAGTGTCTTAGACAAGACAGCGGAAAGACATTCTCTGTATGTTGAATGGCAGAGATTCAGTAAGAAGCTACTGGCTTGATGGCGCAGAGATAATGTTTGTGGTTGACCTCACCAGCAATGAGCTTACTCTTCCCATCCAGTGTAGTAACAAAATAACACCTAAGATGAAGGTCATCACGACACTGCGATACCTGGCTACAGGAAACATGTAATTTGCATGTAAATTCTATGACATTCATACAGTTATTAATATCAAAGTAAGTGATGTCAGCAGCCAGAGACTACAACACTCACCTGTTTGAGAACAACTTGGCTTGTGTGCTACAATCTCTGCTCTCGCTTTGGATTGTAGCACGTATCAGCGCTCCTCACACTCGTCGCTCATGCGCAATTACAACATGGAGAGTAAACATAACAATAAGCTGATCAATCAACATAAGCATGTGAATGAGGTAGTTTAAATATTTTGAAGTTGTGTAACAAATCATTTAACTTTGCTGCATTAAATTATTTTCAAGATTATACATTTCTTAATGCAGTTCGCGTTATATGATCGGTTGATTTTACTGTCCATTGATAACTAAGAGCGCAGAGTGCATTTGTTTTTGTTTTTTTATATATGACCCTTTTTGTGACAACCAATCACAGCTCTTTGAAGACTATGTCATACCTACCAACAGGATCAACCCCGCCTCCTCACAAAAATAAACGTTTCTGTCTACTCCTTGCTCAGAGTTGCTCTCAGACACTTCCTGGATCACACTTGAAAGGAAAGGACTCTGAGATGCTTTGTGAATACAGGCCCAGACTTCCAGGAATTTCCAGAAGACTCACATCACCGCCCTCTATAATATTCTTTAATGCTTAAAAGAAGGGAAGGAATTTCTTACAATGGTCTCACCATCCAAGGCTATTCATGCAGCGATAAGCTGCATGAATAGCGACTAACCTTTGGCAGTGACTAACCTTTATGCATACAAGCCTAGGTCTGTTTAATGTTCATCACTCTGCTTGAGTGCCAGCCCACACCTCCACCCTGCCAGACCTCTCTTGTGCTTTCCCCCACCAACAACAGGGCTGCTGTGGGCCGACCTAATTCTGATGTTGGGTCTGCTCCAGAGGAGAGCAACGTAACGTCTGGAGGGGCAAGTTTTATTCTTAAGATCTTGACACGCACCAAAGCAAACCTTCACACACACAAACAAAAAAGACTCACAAAGACCATGATGAAAACATCTTAAACGCCATGCACACGGATGTCATGCTGACACTGTCATTTGCACATGCAAGCACACTGCAACTATGGAACACACTGACATTTAGACAATTTACACTGACACAAATCACGGTCACCTCGTCACAAACAACAAAGTGAGTCTTTAAGCAAATGCAGACATAACAGCTTTAATCACACACGCACGTGCACAGCAGCTAGCACTTTTATGATGTTATCGCAACATGCTGCTCTGAGGGCTGTGCATATCATTTTGGGGATTAGAACCCATGTGACATGCACGCCATAGACAGGGAGACTTCAGCGACCACTGTCAATGCATGAACACATGCACATATCTGTGCAAGCATATGTGTGCACGATAAAAAAAAAAAAATAAAAAAAAATGCACGTACATAAACACAAACCAGACACAGATGACTCATTGTATCCATTCCCTAATCAAGGATACATGTCTCGGAGAGAGTGAGCGAGCAAAGAATTGCAACAGCTGTTGGTGTGTAAACAGGATCAGAGTCTAATAATCATTTTCTGCTCTTACTCTCTTCTTTCTCTCACTCCTGTGAATCTCCAGCACTTAACAAATTTTCAAACCTTGACACACTAACCAAACAGCAATAATCTTGCTTGTTTTTTTTTTACATTCATTGCTTGATCTGTACACATCCTGCTACTTTTTTGTCCTCCTCTCCCTGCTTTCTTTCGACCTCTCCTCCTTTATTCCCTCTATCTGTCCGCATGTTAATGTGCGGCATTCCTGATGTATGAGTCACAGTCTGAACAGAGCAGAGTTTGTGTCCACCAAAAAAGAGCAAAGAAAGTGTGCAAGAAGAAGTTGTGTGAATGCCGGCAAATAGAAAGAAGGGAAGACTGGAGGTCCAAGATTAGCAGGGACTTTCCCCCTCAACTCCTCATCGCCGAATTCCACTCTGTGTGCATGCGTGCGTGTCGCATGGCTGTCAGGAGAACAGAAAAGCAAAGAGGCAAAGGTACAGAATATAGTGAACACATATATGAGAAATGCAGAGATAAACAACGAGGTACAAGCTCATACTAACACTTTTTTTAACCAGTCTATGTAATTCTTGTCCTTGGGACTCAAAACACTGCATATTTTCCATTTCTCCCTCGTTCGCCCACAGATAGCTGATCCGTTATGTTCAGCCAGCCAACAATTGAGAAACAACAGTTTATTTTCTACTAATAACAGTTTTGTTCCAAAAACTCTGTTCTGAAGTTACAATTAGGGTTAGTTTAAGGTTTGAATTAAAGGTGTTATTAGGTTTATGTTAAATTTATGTCTTGTCCAAACAGAAATGAAACTTTCTGGAACAATCGCTGTCCTTTTCAAAAAGTGTTCCATAAATATGGCACCATTTCAAGAAATATCTGTGTACACACAAAACCACTGAAAATGACTGAAAACAGTGTAGTATATATGCCAGGCCTGTATGTGGCGCTGTAACCCTCCCACAAAAGTGGAGTAGAAGACATGGAGCATGCACATAATGCTTGATGGTGAACACGAATGCTACAGCAAGGGAAAAAGCTGACCTCTGGTTTGGTTTGAGTCTGGTCTGCTTGAGGTTTCTTCCTCAAATCTTTTTCCTTACCACTGTTGCCCGGGTGCTTGCTCTGGGGGTTGGTAAGGTTAGACCTTACTTGTGTGAAGTGCCCTGAGGCAACTTTGTTGTGATTTTGTGCTATATATATGAAAATAAATTGAAAATAAACTAAAATTGAGGTCGGTGTGGACTGACGACGAAGTCAAACTTCTGGTTTTGAAACACACTAGATTATAAATGGACTAAATTAAAAGAGAATGTTGACAATAAGATCAGTAGCTTCGGTAACATTAACACAAGTCTGTAGTGTGCCACTGTTGTTGCTGTTGTTACTCGACATGTTGCGGACGGGGTTAAGGCTGAGATTAGGAAGGTAGGTACAGTATATGACATCATTTCACAAATGTTGCTTATTGGTTGTATACACAAAAATGCAAAGGTGACATTTTAAGCTTTACCACTGTGAGATCCGTTTTCAAATATGGTCCACTGATTAAGATTATGGTTAGAACCAGAGTTAGGGATTGTGTTCAGGGTTTTGGTCAGAGTAGGTTCAAGGATTCAGGTTAGGTCCAGAATTGGGGGTTATGGTAACTATTAGGAAAAAGAGTAATATAAGGTCAGAATTGGGGTAAGGTTTGGGTCCGGGTTTGAGCTATTGTACGTATTAGGTTAATGTTATGATTTCGGATATGGTTGGAATTGAGTTAAGATTTTTTAAGATTTGGCTAAGGTTGAGGTTTGAGATTTGGTTAAGTTGAGTTGGTTTTAGGTTAAAGTTCAGGTGAAGATTAGGATTGCATTTGTTTTGGGCTAAAGTTAATGTTATGGCTGGGGTTAATTTAAGGTCTGGGTCAAATATAGGTTCACGTTAGGGCTAAGGTTAGGGTTGGGGTTAAGACTTTCTGACAAATGTCACCAATATGCACAAACATATTTTCTGACCAGTTCCACCAATCATTCCTCAGCCTCCTTGCTCAGGTCCACCCATTGACTGACACACACAGTAAACACCCAATCAGATCACAGCATACAAAAGATGAAAGCTGAACATGAAGCCACATTATTTATATCCTTGTCTGTTGCTTCCCGTCAACATTTGCTGCTACGCAAGACAAACTTTATTCTCGTGAAACTTGACATAAAGACTTTTAAAGGACATGTCACACATTATTTAACATCCCAGTTAGCAACGCAACATCAAAGTATTCATGATTGTAAATCTATCCACGCACATGTGGTAATAATTAGTGGTTGCTGATATTTTATTGCTAATTATTCCTCTTGCTCTGAGAGGTAGCAGGTGTATTTCCGGAAAATGCCTTACTCTGCATTTCTTGGTGTGTGATGTACATTTTAGAAAAAGCAGTAACATCCCAATGGCTGACAGACAGAGTGACACAAACACTGCTACATCCAATAACGAAGCTTCTGAGCTGTAATTTGAAAGTGATGGCTCAGATTTATACAGGATGTACAGAGAGGAGACGACACACTTCAACCTGAAACTCTTAACTTTTTCAGAGTCTGTCGGATTTTGGAGCCTAACGTGTGATGACTCTGCTGTCTGTGTCGCAGGATGCTGTTTTACTGCCACTATGAACATGGGCGTGAAATGCCACCAGGACGCTGTTTGTACAGACTGCCTGAATCACGCAGATGTATTTCTTACATTGGAAAAAGTTAGAAGATGTTATTTTAAGGAGCTAATAGACTTTCTATCTAACATGCCAGAATTATGAGAGAACTTGCGGAGCTGCAGTCTGACATTATTCTCCGAGTGGCAATCATGCGTGATCCATTCATGAGGGCTTATAGTGGACCTGGACATTGTTCTCCAGCTGGCAATCACACGTGATCCGTGCATGAGGGCTTGTAGTGGAATTGGATACTGTTGTCTGGCTGGTGATTGCGCATGTGATACGTGCGCGGGGGCTTCTTTGGTGGAGTGAATTTACATATTTAATCTTGGAAATCATTCTACAAGTGGTGAGTGGTCAGTTATTTCCCATTTTGTATTTTGTTCTGCTCAGTGGAGCTGGTCAGCTTTATTTTTATTTTACTTTGAGAGAGCCTGTCGGATTATGGATCTCGTGTGTGAAGCAGCACACTGTTTCAACGTGCATGCACACCTCCCGCTGTTTTTCAGGCTGTTTAATCACAGAGATGAATTTTTTTAGTTTTTTCAAAGTTACATTGATGACAACACTTATAAGCATGCAAAGCTGTGCATCTTGCAGAAACTATTTTTAACAGGTTTCGTTTATGACTAATGGCCATGCAGGTGCATTAAGTCTTCTCACAGTGGAGAGCGGCTGCTGCTTTTACCGTGACTGCATCAAATCTAACAGTTATCACTTAAAAATGAGTCATCATAACATGACATTACACTTACAGAAACTTTGGAATTAATCTGCGGCTCCTTTCTTAACATTAGCAGCAACATTCTATTCAGGTACGCATCGGGACATTTTCCTCAAAGCTACGTCAACGCTGCTGGAACCACTCAGATAAACGAGTACTCAGGAGTACTTTGTTTTCGGCAGTCTCCGTAGCTGCTTGTTGCGAATGCCGTAAACTTTGAAACCGGTCACAGAAGTACACAAAGTAACCACAGTGTATAATCGGATGGTCACTAACAGCCCAACTCCAAGTTGTTATGATTTCGGTATGACATGTCCTTTAATTATTATGATGAAGCTAAATGTTACAGCTACATTTCAAATTTGAATTATGAAGTAAAAAATACACAATGAAAAGATACTGAAACACATGACGACAGATGGAAGCCAAGGAGAAAGTCAAGGCGGTCAAAAAAGAAGGAAAGAAGGGGGGAATGAGGACAGAGGGAGGGAGAAGTGCTCCAGCTGTACCCTGAGCTTCAAGGAAGCCAAGAATTTCATCCCTGTAAAAGCGTCCTCTCTTTTTCTCTCTGGTCTTCTTTCTACACAGCTGCTGTTCAAAAACACTTTCACACAGTAATACACACAAAGACAGACTCTGCCTTGCACACTCTTTTCTATCATCCACCCTCCAACTCCTCGGTTGCCCCGAAATGAGCCAGTCCTAAATACAAATAAATCAGGCAGGACAGACCAAGTCAGCAGCACAGAGGTAGCTGGGGTCACAGCAGAGAGGAAGTGACCTCACTAGGAATGCGTGGCACTAGACATGACCAGACATATCGCATCTGATTCCTTCTCCCGCTGTTCCTGTGTTTACCTTTCCCCATTTTATCATTTTATTTCCACATTATTTCTCTTCCCTCCCTTCTCCAATCTGTCTCTTCATGTCTTACTGTACGAGAGCATTGAGTTTAGAAGTGAGCACTGGGCGGGCAAGTTACAACTATTAGCTTTCTCTCTTACACAAATACTGCCAATCAAAGTCAGACTTTTTACCTCCTTGTACCAAATTAACCAAACCAATACTCTGTTGTGTTTAAATTTACAGCTGAGTTTAAAATACTGCAAGAAATCAGAAGTCAAGTGTTCTATGCTGCACCCAGAGGGCGCCCATTCCATCATGCACCACCTGAACTCTGTTCCTATGGTGACCAGTTTTCCAAATCCAATGGGACACAACAAGAAATGAAGACAAACGCAAACTGAACACACCTATCAGTTTTACAGTTGGCCTGAGGGCACACAATCTTGAGGTGATTTCCGCTGCACAAAGGAATGCGTCTGAGTCTTGACCTCCATGGCAACTTCCACCAACTGCCTGCCTTGCACATAAAACAACAGATTCATGCATGCACCCACACATTCACAATATGCTTCATCTGTATGCACTTTTCTGCAGTTGTACAGACACTGACGTTGTGCACATGGTCTGGACAAGGTCCTTCGTCACTGTTGCACAGCACAGTTGTGCTACTGCTCCACAAAAGTGGGATTTAGAGTCCAAGACAGCTTTGAAGAACAACCACTTCTGGTGAGGAAAAAGCAAAGAGGACCTTCTGAAACAGTCCACCAGTTTGGAACCATCTGGCTTGTTGTAAACACATGCCACAAGACTTTCCACCATCTTTCTCGCAAAATTCTCTTTCTATTTACATCAAAGACCCCAGAGTACAGATGTGCACGCTCCAGCGGTAGAAGCTTGGAGAACAACAACCGCAACATGCTGCTGTAGTGAAGCAGTGAATCCCGCAAGTGGAATATCAGCATCATCCAGCCAACTGGGACAAACAATGAAGCAGGGAAAACGAGTGAGAGGCAAAAAAAAAAAAAAAAAGAGAAAGATGCTCAGACAAAAACAGATGGAAACAGCAAGGCTGTTGAGGGAATTCAGTGTTATTCCATTTGTTTGTCTTGAGTCTTACTTGAAAACACAAGGACAAGATATAAGCAGGGAAAACAATCATAAAGTGTATTGCATAAGATGAAGCATCCTTGAAAAGTAAGCATCATTTGAATCAATGTCACAGGTGCCGGACGTAGCACATTATGTTTGCAGTGTCATTTGCATTTTAATGTTTTTTGAAGGAACCTGTAATATCAATCATAAAAATCCAGACTACAGGCTTGTCACAATAAAAGCCAACATTACCAACAGGTTTAGAAATACGAGCCACATAAAACAAGAAAATAAGATGAAAAATTAATAATTTCTGACATGTTTCCTCTTGACACCCCCGCACCACCACCACCACCTCCATAAAAGGCTTCCACGTTAATCGAGCTCAAAAATAGAATTAAAAAGCCACAGTTAATGGTTTTCTTCAATAGTTCTCTGCTGTATGAATCAAGCTCTACTGCTTACAAATATTTCTATCCAACAGTCAGTGTTGTGTGGGCCGCTGAAGAGGAGGTACTGCTGGCCCACCACCACCAGAGGGCGCCGCCGCCCCACAGGAGCAGCCTCAGTAACAGCTGTCACCCATCACCTGAGACAGCTGACGGCAATTATCGCTGGGGTATATCAGCAGGACGGCATCTCCACCTCATCGCCGAGATATCGTTCTACCTGGAAGGTAATAATCTCAGCTGACTGCTTGACAGTAACCTTTGTGATTTTTGTGAGTGATTGCAGACTTTTTTCTCCAACGAGAGGTGGAGGTAGCTTCCCTGCCGTACAGGTTGCTGGGTGCAAACGCGCCCACGTTAATTGTGTTCTTGTTCCTCGCCAGCAGTACCAGGTCCGACACGCGGAGGCAGTGGCCACCTGGGAGTTCGGAACTTGGCGGCTCCAGTATTCCCGGGGTCCTGTGGCGGAGGAAACCGTGTGGTTCCGGTTCTACTTTGGAGAGGCGTCTCCTATCTTCGAGCCTGCCCACACGACATCTTTGTGAATTGACCTTTGTCCATTGTTGTAATTTGTTGTGTTTGTTGTGCACGTTCGCAACAGTAAAGTGTTGTTATTTGACCTATTCCATTGTCCGTTCATTTGCGCCCCCTGTTGTGGGTCCGTGTTCCTACACTTTCCCAACAGGATATCTCGGCCAGCGTCATGGATCCCGAGGGGCGTCAACCGGCTGTTGAACGGCCAATGGAAGAACAAGGCGCACAGGCGTCCGCAGGAGGGGTAATCGGTGAGTTGCAGCGGATCCTCACCGCTTTCACGACTCGGTTAGACTTGATGGCCGAGCAGAACGCCCTCCTGAACCGCAGGGTGGAGGCTCTCGCCGCGCAGGTGGAAGCGCGCCCTCCAAGCGCCGCTGCGGCTCTCCCTCCCGTAGACCCTGTGCGTGACAGCGACGTTCCACTGGTTGTCCAACGACCCCCCCCACCATCCCCTGAAGCATACATAAGCCCCCCAGAGCCGTACGGAGGCTGTGTGGAGACGTGCGCGGATTTCCTTATGCAGTGTTCGCTCGTCTTCGCACAGCGTCCCGTCATGTACGCGACCGACGCTAGCAAAGTAGCTTATGTGATAAATCTGCTTCGTGGTGAGGCACGCGCTTGGGCTACAGCGCTCTGGGAGCAAAGTTCATGGCTCCTTCTGACATATGATGGGTTTGTGAGGGAGCTCAGAACAGTGTTCGATCACCCTAATAGAGGAGAGACCGCTTCAGCCGTGCTGCTGTCAATGAGACAGGGGCGCCGGAGCGCAGCTGCCTATGCAGTCGACTTCCGCATCGCGGCTGCGAGGTCCGGCTGGAATAGCACTGCCCTCCGCGCCGCCTTCGTAAACGGACTGTCATTGGTCCTCAAGGAGCACCTGGTGGCTAAGGACGAACCGCGGGATTTGGATGGGCTTATCGATCTTGTCATACGATTAGACAATCGGTTAAATGAGCGCCGTCGGGAACGAGACGAAGGGCGTGGCCAGGCACGCGTCGTCCCTCTCCCTTCCAGTTCCGACCGCGTTCCGCCCTCCCCACGCTCCACGGCCCCTGCGCTCCGTGCGATCACAGCTCCCCCTGCTGACGAAGCTATGGACACGAATAGGGCAACATTTAGGGCACCGGTCACACAAAGGAGGCTGGCCCGCGGAGCGTGTTTTGTTTGTGGCTCGATTGAGCATCAGGTACGAGACTGCCCCGAACAGTTAAACACCAACGCCCGCCCTTAGACACTGGGCTAGGGGGGGGCCGAGACGTTCACGTGGGACACACCCACATCGCCACACGACTCCCAGTTACAATCCTTTATGAGGATTTAACCCTGAAGGCCCCAGCACTGGTGGACACGGGCTCAGAAGGGAATTTGCTTGATAGCAAATGGGCCAGGGAGATAGGGTTCCCTCTGGTGGCGCTTACCTCGCCTGTGCAGGTACGGGCACTAGATGGCTCCCTACTCCCTCCAATCACCCACAAGACACCACCAGTAACTCTGGTGGTGTCGGGGAATCACCGGGAGGAGATTGAGTTTTTTGTAACTCCAGCCACCTCCCGTGTGATTTTAGGTTTTCCCTGGATGTTGAAGCACAATCCCCGGATCGATTGGCCGTCCGGGGTAGTGGTCCAGTGGAGCGAGACCTGCCATCGGGTATGTTTAGGTTCCTCGGTTCCTCCCGGTTCCCAGGCCAGGGAGGAGGTCAGAGCCCCGCCCAATCTAGGGACGGTGCCGGTGCAGTACCATGACCTTGCGGAGGTGTTCAGCAAGGATCTGGCACTCACCCTTCCCCCGCACCGCCCGTATGATTGTGCCATTGATTTGGTTCCAGGCGTTGAGTTCCCGTCCAGCAGGCTGTACAACCTCTCACGACCTGAACGCGAATCAATGGAGACCTACATCCGGGACTCTTTGGCTGCCGGGTTGATCCGGAATTCCACCTCCCCGATGGGTGCGGGTTTCTTTTTTGTGGGGAAAAAGGATGGCGGATTACGTCCATGCATTGATTACAGGGGGCTGAACGAAATCACGGTTCGTAACCGATACCCCTTACCCTTGTTGGATTCGGTGTTCACGCCCCTGCATGGAGCCAAGATATTCACCAAGCTTGATCTTAGGAATGCGTATCACCTGGTTCGGATCCGGAAGGGAGACGAGTGGAAGACGGCATTTAACACCCCGTTAGGTCATTTTGAGTACCTGGTCATGCCGTTCGGTCTTACAAATGCTCCCGCGACGTTCCAAGCATTGGTTAATGATGTCTTGCGGGACTTCCTGCACCGATTCGTCTTCGTATATTTAGACGACATACTCATCTTTTCTCCGGATCCTGAGACCCATGTCCGACATGTACGTCAGGTCCTGCAGCGGTTATTGGAGAACCGGCTGTTTGTTAAGGGCGAGAAGTGTCAGTTTCACCACACTTCTTTGTCCTTCCTGGGGTTCATCATCTCCCCCAACTCCGTCGCTCCTGATCCGGCCAAGGTTGCAGCGGTGAGAGACTGGCCCCAACCCACAAGCCGTAGGAAGCTGCAACAGTTCCTCGGCTTTGCGAATTTCTACAGGAGGTTCATTAAGGGCTACAGCCAGGTTGCTAGCCCCCTGACAGCCCTGACCTCACCAAAAGTCCCCTTCACCTGGTCGGATCGTTGCGATGCCGCGTTCAAGGAGTTGAAACGGCGCTTCTCGTCTGCACCCGTTCTGGTGCAGCCCGATCCTAGTCGCCAGTTAGTGGTTGAAGTGGATGCCTCGGACTCAGGGATAGGAGCTGTGCTGTCCCAGAGTGGGAAGACCGATAAGGTCCTTCATCCGTGTGCCTATTTTTCCCGCAGGTTGACCCCGGCTGAACGGAACTATGACGTCGGCAACCGAGAACTCCTTGCGGTGAAAGAGGCTCTTGAAGAGTGGAGACACCTGTTGGAGGGAACGTCCGTGCCATTCACGGTTTTCACTGACCACCGGAACCTGGAATATATCAGGACCGCCAAGCGGCTGAATCCCAGGCAAGCCCGCTGGTCACTGTTCTTCGGCCGTTTTGACTTCCGCATCACCTACCGGCCCGGGACCAAGAACCAGAAGTCGGATGCCTTGTCCCGGGTACACGAAGACGAGGTCAAAGCGGAGTTGTCGGATCCACCGGAACCCATCATCCCGGAGTCCACTATCGTGGCCACCCTCACCTGGGACGTAGAGAGAACCGTCCGGGAGGCCCTGGCACGAAGCCCGGACCCCGGGACTGGACCAAAGAACAGACTTTACGTCCCACCAGAGGCAAGGGCTGCAGTCCTGGACTTCTGTCACGGCTCTAAGCTCTCCTGTCACCCAGGGGTGCGAAGAACCGTGGCAGTTGTCCGGCAGCGCTTCTGGTGGGCGTCCCTGGAGGCCGACGTCCGGGACTATATCCAGGCCTGTACCACCTGTGCCAGGGGCAAGGCCGACCATCGCAAGGCTCCGGGACTGCTACAGCCGCTGCCCGTGCCTCATCGCCCCTGGTCCCACATCGGCCTGGATTTTGTCACGGGCCTCCCGCCGTCCCAGGGAAACACCGTGATCCTCACGATAGTGGACCGATTCTCCAAGGCGGCCCACTTCGTGGCCCTCCCGAAGCTCCCTACGGCCCAGGAGACGGCGGACCTCCTGGTCCACCACGTCGTCCGCCTGCATGGGATACCATCAGACATCGTCTCCGATCGCGGTCCCCAGTTCTCCTCGCATGTCTGGAGGAGCTTTTGCCGGGAACTGGGGGCCACGCTCAGTCTCTCGTCCGGGTATCACTCCCAGACCAAAGGGCAAGCAGAGCGGGCCAATCAAGAAATGGAGCAAACACTGCGTTGTGTGACAGCCGCGCACCCGGCGGCCTGGAGTACTCATCTGGCCTGGATCGAGTACGCCCACAACAGTCAAGTGTCATCAGCCACCGGCCTCTCCCCCTTTGAGGTGTGTTTGGGGTATCAGCCCCCGTTGTTCCCGGTGGTTGAGGGGGAGGTCGGTGTGCCCTCGGTCCAGGCCCACCTGCGGAAGTGCCGTCGGGTGTGGCGCGCCGCCCGTTCTGCTTTGTTGAAGGCCCGGATGAGGGCGAAGACCCATGCAGACCGGCGGCGGACCCCGGCCCCTACGTATCGCCCCGGGCAGGAAGTGTGGTTGTCCACAAAGGACATCCCACTACAAGTGGCCTCCCCTAAACTACAGGACAGGTACATAGGACCGTTTAAAATCCTCAAGGTCATCAATCCCGCCGCAGTGAGGCTTCAGCTTCCAGCCTCACTGCGGATCCATCCTGTGTTTCATGTGTCGAAGCTCAAGCCCCATCACACCTCGCCCCTCTGTACACCCGGTCCAGCACCACCTCCTGCCCGGATCGTCGATGGCGAGCCGGCTTGGACAGTGCGCCGGTTGTTGGACGTCCGTCGGATGGGCCGGGGCTTTCAATATCTGGTGGACTGGGAGGGGTATGGTCCCGAAGAACGCTCCTGGGTGAAGAAGAGCTTCATCCTGGACCCGGCCCTCCTGGCCGACTTCTACCGTCGCCACCCGGACAAGCCCGGTCGGGCGCCAGGAGGCACCCGTTGAGGGGGGGGTCCTGTTGTGTGGGCCGCTGAAGAGGAGGTACTGCTGGCCCACCACCACCAGAGGGCGCCGCCGCCCCACAGGAGCAGCCTCGGTAACAGCTGTCACCCATCACCTGAGACAGCTGACGGCAATTATCACTGGGGTATATCAGCAGGACGGCATCTCCACCTCATCGCCGAGATATCGTTCTACCTGGAAGGTAATAATCTCAGCTGACTGCTTGACAGTAACCTTTGTGATTTTTGTGAGTGATTGCAGACTTTTTTCTCCAACGAGAGGTGGAGGTAGCTTCCCTGCCGTACAGGTTGCTGGGTGCAAACGCGCCCACGTTAATTGTGTTCTTGTTCCTCGCCAGCAGTACCAGGTCCGACACGCGGAGGCAGTGGCCACCTGGGAGTTCGGAACTTGGCGGCTCCAGTATTCCCGGGGTCCTGTGGCGGAGGAAACCGTGTGGTTCCGGTTCTACTTTGGAGAGGCGTCTCCTATCTTCGAGCCTGCCCACACGACACCTTTGTGAATTGACCTTTGTCCATTGTTGTAATTTGTTGTGTTTGTTGTGCACGTTCGCAACAGTAAAGTGTTGTTATTTGACCTATTCCATTGTCCGTTCATTTGCGCCCCCTGTTGTGGGTCCGTGTTCCTACACTTTCCCAACAGTCAGACTCAGTTGTTTTTAATGGGCTGAAGTGCTGCATCTGTTTTGAAGAAAAAATATATATACACAGTTCCAATCATTAATACCATTTTAATGAAGGTATCGATATCCAGTAAAAAAGTTTAGCGAAGGAGAACCCATTGGCATCATCCCAAGAGGTACTTCTGAGCAGACATAAGATACTAAAACATCCTGAATGATCGCTGATCAATGTGGGGATAAATGGGGTGTTCAGAAAATAAAGTTTCATTTTATAAGAGTAATTATCCACCACAAATAAGCCATATGAGACGTTTGTTACCTCCCCTAAGAAGGTTATGATTTTCACTTTTTTTTTTGCCTGTTTGGATTCTTCCCACACTTTCAACCGCTCAATATGTGGAATGATAGAGCTTGAGGAGAATCCTTTTGGAGTCAATCAGAATCTGCATTGCATTCACCACAGCAGTGACTCCCAAAGAGTGATTCATGTTCTCCAGGTGGGCAGTGTAGGGACAGCAGGTGGGCAGCAGTAATGAAACATCTCTGATTTTCAGTTTGTAATAATGTTTAAAACTGCTTTGAAAAATTAGTTATTTTCAAAATGTACAGTTTTAGAGTTGATGAGCATTTACTGGTGCATTTGAGTGAGGATCTGAAGCCAGGGTGGAGCTTTTCGCAGCAGGCAGAGAAGAGACAAAATGTGTGACATTGTCTAGCCTCTAGGATTGGCTGGGAGTCAAAGATCCTCTCGAGGAGAGATCTATTTTACAGATGTCAAAGCATAGTTTGAAAAAGTGGTTGAATGAAGTACTCTGACATTCTGTCGCTGATTTATGAATAGATATATGACACAAAGTACATATAGACATGCCGATAGGTCCATGGACGTCAGAGGGTTAAAGTTTGCTGTCAAAAAAACTGTCCAAAAAAACTCTGGGTTATGCATCCTTAAAAGAAAATAAGCCTGTGTGGATCCACGGACTCTAGATTGAGTAGTATTTAGAAAATAGGGAGCTGACATTTAATATATAATAAATTATGCAAAGTTTCTATCATGAGTCCAGAATGTTTTTAGAACCTTAGACCTCAACAGTTTTCAGAGAAAGAACTCAACCGTTTAATTTTCTGTTAATTATGTAATTTTTTATGTTAATTTACTGTATTAATGTATTAATAAATTGTTTAGGTTCTTGTTATCATATACACACTATTATTATTATCATTATTATCATGATTAATATTGTTTTATTTTATTATTACTTCTATTTTCTCATTTGATTTTAAATGGACCACAATGGAAATAAGTGTTTTCACTTTTCTTGTGTCATCCATGTATTTTTAACATATTTACAATAATATCCATCATTTCTCAAAAATATTAGTCCCATCAACGTTCTGTTTTGACGATGCTCACCCTTGACCCAAAATACATAAGCATACCAAACGGCAAATGTCAGCTCTCCCCAGATTGTCTGTGATCAAAGTTATATACACACACACACGCATGCACTCATATATGTACACAGACGGCACTTCTCTTTTAATATACTGTGCCAAGCTACACGGAAGAATGAAAACCAAGCTAGAGCTTTTTGTGTTTTCTGCATTCTGCTTCAAGCAGGTGCTTTTATTTTTACACACCCACAAACAGAGACACTGGCGGAAGACATTAAACACACTACACTTCCCACTCATGGTAACGGAAACATGACACTTAACTTAACTGACTAAACCAATTGAACTACAAAGACACAATAAATCAACATCACTAACAACACTGTTAAACTAACATGAACCACAAAAACATTTAAAACCCCAAAACCCTGATCTATCGCGCATTTCAACACAATGGCCATTGTTCACTATTGTTAGGTAATACTGCTTATTTCTCCAAAAATATTAGTCCTTTCAACTTTACGTTGTCACAGCACTCATCCTTGACCCAAAATACATAAGAACACCAAACGGCAAATGTCATCTCTCTCCAGTTTCTCTGTGATCGAAGCCATACACACATACGCATGCATGCACACACGCACACAGAGGCCACTTGGCTATTATAATATAGATACATTAACACTGATTAATCTCTCAAAGGTATTCATGTCAAGAAGCACCTGTTTCCATGCCTGTTGCTTTAAATGAGAAGGAACTGCTGTTGCATGGTCTCTCTGTCTGTCTGTGTCTCTCTCTTTCTCTCATATACCAGGAAAAGTTTTAGATGTGCAGTCAAATAATTGTGGTATGTTGTGGATTTTTAACATCAAACTAAGTTATAATTTGCATATAATTTGCCTAATAATATTCATGTTAATTCCAACCAAAAATGTAAAGACTGTTTCACCTGCACAAAGATATGCACTCTGAGTGCTGTTCTACATTGTCGTTGTTCTTGTCATCATGTTTGGATGATGCCCTGGTTATTCTACACACATTTGCAAGCAATTTAATTTCAAGAAGAATAAGACACTCAGTTAAGCGGACGGGGAAGGAACGACAATCTATTTTCTGATTATACGTTTCATCTTGTCACAACTTCATCCTTCACAACCCAGGAAAAAGTGGCAGAAAATGTTAAGCCAAGTACACTGTGCACGTTGTGGACGGCCAGGCTGGACCAGACAGCGATCAAGTCCAGCTCCAACCCAGAACCTCAACTTGTGGCCTGCATGTGTCAAAGGAAAATTAACTTGTGTGGTCCTGAAGAAGTTTCCATAATTTTTTTTTTAACCCTACATGTCATCAACAAATGCTCTTTGACTTTCTATGTACAGTGATGCTTGACTCAACATTCAAGGGTTTATAAAGCAGTGAAAAATGGTTAACTGTAGAAATGTCTGTCGGAGCACAGTGATCATTCTGAATGGAAAACTGAGCAAACATCTCTTTTTGTAACTAAGGACCTACTGTAATTTGGCTGCCAAGGTATGTGTCATTAAAAGCAAAACACAGGGTTTTAAATTTAATCTGAACTCTAACAGACAACGAAATGCCTTTCACACAAATATTTTAGAGACTGGGAACCTTTCCAAACATTGTTTTTCCATTTTCTATGTGCACCTCTGTAAATTCTATCCTCAGTGTTTTCCATTTGTTCCTGATCTACCCACACTAGCCCACTGGTTAGCTAGATCAGGTGTGTTCAGCCAGTCACCAACTGAGACAGGAAGCAACAGAAAGCAGGCAGGAGCACATGGGGACATAAGTTGAGAACTACATTTGTAAAGCCACTTTTGTCACTATCGGGCACAGCAATCACTGAGTGGTCCCATTAAAGTTTCCCTTATCTCACATGGACATCCGCAACTGGCCACAAAACAGCACAAAGCAAAACCGGCAAGAAGACTCCAGCCTTAAAAATACACCATGGCAGGCTGCACCAGTGGTTGGACCACTGACCAGATACTGGAGTCTGCAGCGTTCCCAGGTTTGACTTTGGAGCTGGATGACTTCTCCACTTTATTAGATTAGATTAGAAGGATGATGGAGGATGTCTCTCTACTTGAAAGGACCAAACTCACACCAGACCACATCTGCCAGCTCTTGGAGATCTGTCTTAACACCACGTATTTCCTGTTTAGGGGGAATTACTACAGGCAGATTCATGGCTGTGCAATGGGGTCTCCGGTATCCCCCATTGTGGCCAATCTGTACATGGAGCGAGTGGAGAAGACAGCCTTGACATCTTTCACGGGCATCTCTCCCAGTCACTGGTTCAGATATGTTGATGAAACATGGGTTAAAATCAAGCAACAGGAAGTTGAGGACTTTACAGTACACATCAACTTGGTGGACGCCAATATCAAGTTCACACGTGAGGATGCCAGAAACAACCATTTAGCCTTCTTGGACTGTGATGTTACGATTGGAGAGAACAGGCAGCTCCAGACAGGGGTTTGCAGAAAACCAACTCACACTGACCAATATCTGCTCTTTGGTTCAAACCACCCCCTTGAACACAAGCTCGGGGTGATCAGGACACTTCAACACAGAGCCCTACAGGTGCCCACAACTGCAGAGGGAAGGGCTAAAGAACAACAACTTGTCCGGAAAGCCCTCACAGTATGTGGGTACCCACGATGGTCCCTAGACAAAGTGCAGAAGTCCCAGAGAACAAAGAGACCAGATAGACAGGAGACGGAGACAAGAAGAAGATCAGTGTCTCTCCCTTATTTAGCAGGAGTAGGGGAAAAACTACAGAGGATCTTCAAACAGCACAAAATCCCAGTTTACTTTAAACCGGTTAACACCTTGAGACAGAAATTACTTCACCCTAAGGACATGATCCCTAGTTACAAACAGAGCAATGTAGTGTATTCTATCAGATGTCAGGAAAACTGTAACGAACACTACATAGGTGAGACTAAGCAACCTTTACACAAAAGGCTATACCAGCACCGCAGAGAGGTCACCAGTGGACCTCAGTCTGCAGTTCATCTCCACCTGAAAGACACTAACCACACGTTTGAGGACAAGGAAGTTAAAATATTAGCCAGAGAGAAGAAATGGTTTGAGAGAGGGGTCAAGGAGGCATTCTTTGTGAAACATTTGAAACCTAGCCTTAACCGGGGAGGGGGTCTGAGACACGCTTTATCCCCTGTTTACAATGGGGTACTCAGGTCAAAGCAGTTTCAGTCTTTTGTTCATGGTAATGAGTCATTCACGTCATCAGCAGAGTCGTCAAGGGAGCCATCAGGAGAGGGACAGCTGCCCTGTCATTAGGAGGGTGTTAACTAGAGCACAATAGGTGCTAATTAGAGCTATTGTTTAGTCACCAGCCTATAGCAGTCTGCCTCTCGGTAGCAGGGGTCTCGTTAGGTTTAAAACTCCAGCTTTTGTGACTTCTTGATTATTCTTCTCTACAAGAGTCAAGACAGAAGTCAGACCACCAGAGCAAGAATTTTAGCTGAGGAAGCTTCTGCGATTTGAAGCGAAACGTCCTCGCGTCAAGCAACCCAGTCCAGTCGAAGATTCAAGCTTCTCTACTATGGAAACCACCTGGACAACTGAGAGCCTACACAGAAACATTAGATTAGAAAGAAATTTATTGATCCCCTGGGAAGACTCCCTCAGGGAAATTGAGGTTCCAGCAGCACTGTATAGCAGCACACAGGGTAAGAAGCACACAGAGTATGACACATGAAAGTAAAAAAGAAAAAACGTTTGTAAATATAAATACACAATATAAACACCAGACATACTGATTGATACTGGTTTACTGGCTACTACTTTTCCTCTCATTCCTGACCTCTGTCTTCCTGTTACTTCTCCTCCAAGTCTTCAGTGGGTTAACCCATGATCAGCACAAAGTATGATTGATGTCATGTTATGATACATTGTAGGAGCTGATCTATTGAGCTTACTATTTACAGAAAAAGCAAAATGATTTGTATGATGAGCGTACGGCTCTGTTCTCTCACATGCTCCGCTTGCTCAAGTCAGCAAGTCGATAGTTTTTTAAAAAAAGGAACAAAAACAAAAAACTGCAGAGCATGGAAAACACACCAGATTCCAATCACTACTTGAAATATAATATCTGGCAGTTTGTCGTGGGGTACACAATCAACATGCTGAGGGAGAAACAAAATAGCTAACAACCTACCAGTCAGGCATCATTCAGATTGGGGTTAAGCAGCTGAGCGGGATTCAGGCCGGATCTGGCGCGAGCCTCATAGGTTTTTTTCTGAATGTGAATGGTGTTCGGATGAGACGAATATGAACGGGATTCGCCAAGGTCTGAATGCAAATGTGGCTAGAATCTGGCTAACTCAGAGATCATGACGTCAAATAGCACAGCCACAGCATCCTCTCCACTGTGGCTGTGTTCAGTGCGGCTGCAACAGCAAGGCCAGCAAACAACCTTTTCTCTCTGCGGCACCTTCTCACCCAGAAAATCTGCTGGGTATGTTCCCTTCCAAGTGTCACCCACACTCCCATGTCCAGATCACACACTGATGCTGCCATATCCAGATCTCACACACACACACACACACACACACACACACACACACACACACACACACACACACACACACACACACACACACACACACACGCTCCTGCACTCTCACTTCCAGACACATTACTTTTGACTTGAGCCAGATTATCTGGCAAGAAAGCAATCTGAATTGACTGCAGCTTGAGCCGGATTGCCAACCCCAGTCTGAACAGGTCATCAGATACAATCTGTTATTTTTGCAACTGCTCTTTGTTCATGGGTCATCAGAAGAATTTACAATTATTTCCTAGGATCTGGTGGTTGCAGACTTGGCATCAAAACACAGAACCATGGTCTTGTATTTGTAGATTTGTTTGAAACCAAAATGGAGCATCTCCAAGATAATGACTATTTCTCTTACGTCAAACTGACAGGTACCTCTTCTTGTTCACATAAACATTCTTGTTTAAACCGAGAGCAATAATCTTTATATGAGTGCAATCAATTATACCTACTGCTGGTGGGAAGCCTGAATTAATTTTGCTACTGTGGGATTAAATGAAGTGTTGTTGGGAAGCCAATGGAACATGTGACAATGTGCAGAGCTGTAAGTGCCATAATTGTATCTAAGATGAGTCATACTTTTTTTTGGTTGTGATGGTCCACAATCATCAGCACTGCATTACTGCATTTTTCCTGTGGCAAGGAAATGAAGCAGCATCACCATCTTCAATTCAGCTGAAAAGATAATGCTGATATGACGACCCTCACCAAGACAGTAAGGAAGTTTATCCCAAATCTGTCCAAACTATAACATTTGATTAACTGCATCATAAAATTCATAAACTTTCGTCCTTTCCTGAGAGATCTGTGCATGTCTATCTCCTCACTGACATCACAGGTCCCTTACTGGCAACTCCTTACCAACTTGAAAGACCTCTCGAAGTGTCTTAAATAAATGGAAAAGAAAGAGTGTTTCTTAGTTTTAAGAAATTTGATAACTTGCATGCATAGTGAAATTAAATACTGAAAGTAGGATTTGATGAATTCTCAGAACTTAAGACGAAAGGGCCACTTTGAGAAGCTTGATAAATACAGGCCCTGGACTACTGGCTGGGCCAAACATTCGTCCTTTGCCAGTGAAATTAGGGAATAACCCTGTTGTGTCTGATGATTTGCGGACGTTAATGCTGAATTTTACGGTCGCAAATTGAGTTTTGTAAAATGGCTATTTGCGACCGTAATCCAGCATTAATTCCAACATTTGCACAGTTTATTTTTCTGTAAGCAATTTGGTCTGCAAATTGTTGTGGAAGGTGTGATTGGCTCATCAAAGCTTACCGTTGCAACAGCGTGTTCAAGCAAACCCTGAAATTCTGTGAGCAGACCCACAGATTTCTCCATCTCGTCAGCTGCATTGAGTTCAATCCACGGTAAATCCATTAATCAATCCAGTTAAATCCATTAAATCCACACAGTTCGGCATCATCCTCGCTGCACTAGTTTGTGTCGCCCTCAGGTGACGGCGCAATTATTTACATCGGTGTAGCAGTGCGTGGAGTCAGGGTGTGGACTTATACATTAAATCTGAAACGGTTTTAATATTTTGCCACTGTTTACGCGATATTTTATGGTCTGAAATCTCACACGATTAACCAATCAGATTTGCAGGAAAAATGGAATTGGATTAGAATTGACTTTTAACAGATTTTCTAAAGTTAAATAATTTTCTCCTTGATTATCTCTCAATCATTCCACAAAGTCTGGTCCAAATTAGGCCAAATTTTTTGAGTTAGTATATTTTCACTCGCATGTGGCCACACAGGAGTGAAAACAATGCCTCTTGCATCTGCAACCACAAGCAGGTGTGATTAAATCTAAAAAGCCCCTAACAACTAAAATAGCATGGCATGTGCAAAGCAAAATAAAAATAAAACTGATTGAGCTGCAAGCCCAGAATCATGCACGTTCAGAGTAGAGCAAAACATCATCAATCAATGAAACATGGCTTTCAGAAAGAAAAAAGGTCAAGAGTCTAAAAAGTTATGGTAGAGTTAAAGATAACAATGGAGGCAGCTGTTGACAGGTGAAGTGTTACTGATGTTGCCTCATTTAAATGTACATAAGCCTCACAGTACTTGAAGCATGTGGATGTGGTGTGGAGCTCATATTTATCACTCAGCGTAGTGACTAAAGTAGTTGCTTAAGGTCAGCTGTGGACGGTGACAGAGTTAATGATGTCATATCCTCCCTGGCTGGGCACCCCCCCAGGCCCCTACAGCCTCATCATCCCTCATAAAAGTCCAACAAAGAGCAAACAACACAGTAAACCAACACAGCCTTGTAAAACACACAGATGCACGCACGCATATTAACACACTCACATTCCAGCACAGGGTGCTCGAACACACCCTCCAGAGTCTTACCCTTTGATGTGAGTGTGGGAAAGCTCAGGGGAATGGTCTTAGTGGGGGCTGGGAGAGACACAGTGGGTGGGGGGAGTATACATGTGGGGAACGGGATGAGACGGCAGAGGCAGACTGACTTGATGGGGGGAGACTAACCTCAGTGGACTAGGGTTGGCATAGGGGAGGTGCAGGGGTCAGTTAAGCTAAGAACCGGATCACTGAGAGGTCAGTCTGTTTAAACAGAGTCTGGAGGCACACCAACCTGATACAGCAAAGGCTTTCAGATACACTGATGCATTGTTAATATTGCGAGAAAAAAGTCACAGATAAAGTAGGGGAGAAGGTGACGCATGACATGACATGATATTTAATGTAACCTTTATTTAACCAGGCTAGGGGTGGTGGCCAAGTGGTTAATGTTTCAGTGCAGAAGGTTCTGGGTTCAAATCCCACCCCTGCCACATTTCTCCATGTAAAGAAGAGTTGCGTCAGGAAGGAGTAAAACCTGTGCCAATTCAACATGCAGACCTTGGATTTGCTGTGGCGACCCGGAGTGCAAAAAAGGGAGCAGCCGAAGGGACTTACTAGTCCTATTGAGATCAAGAGCTCTTCTGCAAGAGAAACCTGGACAGTTATAAAGTTTCCAATTCACCTAACCTGCATGTCTTTAAATGTGAGAAGAAGAAACCGGAGCACCCGAAGGAAACCCACGCAAACACGGGGAGAACATGCAAACTCCACACAGACAGGCCACAGGTGGAAATTGATCCCATGACCTTCTTGCTGTGAGGCACCAGTGCTAACGACTAAGCCACTGTGTGCCGCTATAATCTATTGACATAAATCAAAAAACCACTAAAATTGGTCTGAAATTCACACGATTAACCAATCAGATTTGCGGAAAAAATGTAACTGGATTAGAATTGACTTATAACAGATTTTCTAAAGTTAAATAATTTAACCCCATAACCAGTATGTCCAGTATGTGTTCTGGCTACATTTAAGACATTTTGCTCCGGTAAGCATCAAGCACCAAATCAAGCTCCATCATCCCTCTGAATATGCGGATGTTTAAAAACACACGTTCCTCGTCCTTGCCGCCGCTTGCTCCCGCCCTCTGGGGCCGTGGCCCTGGTGGTGTAGTTCTGGGGCTCTCCCTACTGGTGGGTCTATGCCGGCGCCCTGTGCGCTTCACTTGGGTATGGGGCTGCTCCCCGTGCCTCCGTGGGGAGGGGTGGTGTCAGGGGTGCGTTCCGGCGCCGTCGGGCCGCTCCCCTGTTGGTTTGCTGTGCTGCCCGGTGGCTCTGTGGGTTGCCTTTCCTGGCCCCTGTGCCCTTCCGCTGCCCCTTTTCTCCTGGTTCTCCCGGGGCCCTGTGTCGTGGACCCACGTCCGTCAGTGCTCGCGGCCGGCCGCATGGCTTCTGACGTGCCAGAGTGGTCCATGTCATATGGTAAGGTTCTGTACTCTTGTCTTGGCCCAACACACCAGCCACAGTAGTGATCGGATATTTAGCTGTGATCTGGGTCTGTGTGTGTGGATGGTTGCATGTTTGTGGCCGTCACCACAATTCAGTTTTTGGGTGCTCTTAAGGGGATTAACACTATGGTGTTCTAGATTAGGGTATGGATGCTCACTAATTAGACAAAGACTGTTGCTGTCACTGTTTGTTCATGTGTGGTTGTTTGTCATGGTATGTTTGTATGGTTGGGGCCCCATCTCCTCGGTGTCTCACGTCACAGTTATTGTCTTCACCACTTGTCTCTAGTTCTTGTCTGTCTTTGTGTTGTTTTGGTGGTTGGCTCTTCCTGATAGAAGTTGTCGGTTGGCTTTGAGTAGGATGTTGTAGGCTGATGGGGAAGAGTGGATGGGGGTCACACATACCACATTCACTCACGCACTACATACCTTCTGTCTTGCAAGAATAAATTGCATATATGGGTATTAATGTTCATAAATGGCCAGTGTGGCATTTATCATTACTATATATGCAGACAGGGGCAAGAAAATAAATAAATAAATAAAAATAAATAAAAAGACGTTCACACCGTAAGCACCAGGTTAGGACTAATTAGCAGTTAACTGACATTACCTCCACTGGAGATGATGCAGTGGTCAGCAATGTCGTCCGACTATGATGGATTGAGTACACTGATTAGTAATGGATTGAACTAATTTGTCTGGTGGCAAATATCACTCAGTTGGTCTCTGGTGTATTTGGGGCTCTGATGGACACAAGGAGTCATATCTCGACTGGCAGTACAAAGAGCCACATTTGATTTTCCTGGTTTCAAGACATATACGCGTGCTGGGGGGAGCTGGATTTGAGCAGGATTTGCTGAGATCTGAAAGCAAATGTGGCTAGAATCCCACTAGCTCAGGGATCATGAGGTTATACTTCCTTGCTACGTTTGTGCGCTAACAGTGTCTTCTCCACTGTGGCAGCATTCAGTGCGGCTGCAATAACAAGGATAGCAAACAACCTTTTTTCTCTGTGGCGCCTTCTCGCCAAAAGAATCTGCCGCCTGCGTCTTTTTCTTCAGTCTGACCGCTGTGTGTTGCTGCATTGGGAACTGTCCTCTCTCCTCTGCTGAATTTGCACCCCAATCAGAAGCCCAGTCTAAAGCACCAGACAGCTATAGGATATGGACGCATCAGTATCGTAGAAGTAACAAACAAGTACAGCACAAAACGGAAAACAAACAGGCAACCACAGAGAAAGCGCTCCGTTTGATGTCTGCTCAAAGTTTTGAGCACACACAAAACTTTCTGATGGACCTGCCATACATCTGCTGACAAGGAACACAATTAACAAGTGAGAAAGATACTTGTACAGAACAAAAAAAGACACAAACGAATATCAAAATTTCATATACGTTACTCATACTTTCCCTCAATCTATCATAGTGTGACAGACACTTTGCTGAACCAATATTCAAGCCACCTAATATGAAAAGAACCATCCATGCCACAAAAATATGCATTAATCAAACACCGAATCAAAGTTAGCCTCTTAACTATAGCATGGCTAGTTAATTGAGACAGGGCACATTCAAACTTCCTTTGTCCCGCTCAGCTCATGATGCACCTATTTACCCATTTATGGGTTGGCTGTGTGACAGGCATTTCCCAAGACGGTGACATCTGAAGCCCGACTACACTGAACAGGGAAACATGATTTGAATATGTACATCAGTTGCAGAATGTGCCCAAGTAAGATCATTTTCTTCTGATTCTAATTAAGATTCTGATCATGTCCGACCAATATACAGTACATATTTAAATCAGGTAAATCCAACAGACCTTTTCTTCCCCATGCATCTAACCTTCAAGCCTGCTCTTCAGAAAAACTACAGGTGACATCGCAGAAGGTCCGTCTAGTATAAACACAGTCTGTAAAAAACTACATGCTAGGTCACATTTGTTCTGTAATTAAGATGCTCACATGCCTGTTTGCTACAGTTATGGACTGTGACCTTCCATGATCCATATCTTTGAAAGTGAGAAAGAATGTAAGGAATTCTGCAAATGATGGCATGCAATGCTTAAAAAGCGCCCAATAATGTAACAACTTAATTCATCAAAAGAAAGATCAGAAAAACCTGGAAAAGAAGACTAAATTGGGAAACACACAGGTGCTTTGCCTCTCACCATCTACAAAGACATGATGGAAATGTCTGGGAAGAGCTTGTTAGTTGAAATGTCCTATAAAATAAATTCATTTTAGAGCCTACTGCCCAGTTATGTTACCTAATTTCTACTGTAATGAGCAATCAGATGAACACAAAAGCCTCTTTAGTGATTTGCACTGAGGTAGAGAGAAAGAGACGGAGGCGAAACGTGAGAGTTGGCAGGAAAGCAGGAGTGAGAGACGAGGAGGAGGAGGAGGAAAGGAGCAACATATGAAAGACTCTCTTTTGGCTGCTGTGTCGACTTCTCGAGAGTCGAGGCCGGTTTTGTCCTGGCAGAGCATCTGTGTCTGTGCGCGCACGGCTGCATGCATGCACCGCAGTGCAGCAGCTAAACAGAGGTTACTTTATATAAAAGCTGGTTTCTGGTTTTGCCCTTTGGGTCTCTGTAATCTCGCACTCATACGGGCACGTAAGTACACAAGTTCACAAGCATGCGCAAACACAGAGGTTCTGAGGTCTCGGTAATCACACCAAGCCTCTGTCTACAGTGTGATTCAGTCTGCCTTCAAAACACACTGCCACGCTCCACCTCTCATTAAACCCACTGACCTCCTCCTGAGCAGGCAACTGAGAGAGGAGCAAGAGAGAGAGAGCAGAGTCGTGTCTCTGTGTGTGTGTGGTCCTCTGCATAAATAATATGTGCATTCAAACATGACCCGAAAGCCCCACACCAGCCACCCAATTAACTGTCACCAACTGTAGTGAAAGCCAGCAACGTCAGAAAAAAGCTCACAGATAAACACTGAGTATTCAGGGCTAAACTCAGCATGAGCACGTGCACCCGCCCCTCCCGTCCCAGAGTCAATCTGTATCATCATAATCTGATATCTGATCCGACATTGTGTATACTGCGGTCACTACCCGTGATAAAGCTGTGGGACCCCCTCCAACCCATTCATCCAATCGCTGATCAATATCTGTACAATTTGATATGGCCTGTCTGTACACCTGCTGTTTGGACTCAGCCATCTATCGGCTGTATCTGTGCCTCCAAGGTTTGCCAGGGGCCATATCTCTGGGAAAAATTCAATTACCCAGTGGGCAGAGAAAAGGAGTTGTGGTGTAATTAGTTTTAACACAGAACATGTAGGGTGGGGTTTTGTTTTTTGGGGGGGGGGGGGGGGGGGGGGGGGGGGGGGGTCCTGTGGCCCAAAATGCCACTCTCAAAGAAACTTTCACAGAAAAGACACTAAGAGGCTGAGACAAAAACAAAGGCTGCCTTTCAAAGAGTCTGAGCTGCAGCTCGCTCTGCTGACATCATCACTGCACGTTTCAACTGCACAAGAGTTGGGGGAACTCCCGGGTTACGGCTATCTCCTCTAAGTGGCTCACATATCCAGTCTTTTCATGTAACGATATCAGATACAACCACAAAATGTTACCACAGTTATTGGTTTTGTCCCAAACTGTCACTGTGTGGACGACGCTTTGGGTCAGTGGTTTTTCAGTTCGGATATAAAACCGCTGACATGAAGACATCTACACAAACTTCTTTTGTCCCATTCCTACTGCTGCATTGTAACATCATTAACCAAGATGATATTCCACTTATCGTAAACCACTTCAACTCCTACTTCCACTTCAAGACCATAGAAGAGTCCAAATGTGGTTTGAACAAAATGGTAATTTTGAAAATGATAAGCCAGCATATGAAGACGGCTGAAACACAGGAGGTTATAAGAACTATGCTGCGTTGTTTAGATGCTGTAAAACAGAGGTGTCCAATTCAAGCTCCTTGGAGAACCATTATATGCACTTTTATTTCCTCTCGCTACTCTACCAAAATATAAGTGGGCTCATATAATCAAGAACTAACAGACACCTGAATGAGCTACTCAGTTTGAGGCAGAGCAAGAAGAGGTAAGAAGAAGTACATCTGCCTGCTGTAGTAAAGACATTTATTTAAAAAGTAATAGAGCTTCTGAGATAAATTGCAAATCCACCTGCCATTGTAAGTTAATAGCCCAAAGCATGATGAAAGTTATGTGATTGGTTGAAAGATGTTGCATTTTACATTTATATGCAGTGACTGCTCATGTTTATCTGAAACGGTGTGTGTAAAAAAACAGTGTTTTGTCTGTGTAGCGTGGTAAGAACAAAAGAACAGTATGCATCATGGCATTCCAGAGGAGATATGAAGTTATTATTATGATTATTAATATTTGTATAAGGAGATATGAAGTTAGCAAAGTAGCAAATTGGCCATGAGACATAACGCCCAATAGAAAGCACAAATTAAATTTGTTAATTCATCTTTTCCTTCTGAAATATGAACCTAAAAGCGAACTCGTACTGATCTGCATTTGTATTCACTGGCCCCATATGAAATCAGACTGCATGCAGGCTTAGGATGCCACCAACCTACGACAAAAGTTGACATACTGACATATGACAGTGCTGGCTGACAGCAGCTCTCTGCTCATAGATTAAAGATACTGGCCTGGTTTCATACAGCAGTCTAACCTTTTAGTCTACTAAATTACTTAGTCGACTAAGGTTAGTCGCACAACATTAACTGTCTAATCTCCGTTTCACATCGATGGCTAAACTTGTAGATTAACCGTCTAATGTTACTCAGCGATTTTCACGGGCATAAAAAGTGGCGCAAGTGGCGTTGCCAAGAAACACCTCCAATGCACGGCAGTTTTGTTTACTTGGTCGTCTGCTACAACCTTGGCCAGAACCAGGCTGTGAGGGGAAGCGCTCCCGGCCTCGGGGCCCGTAAACATCTCCAATGGATTATTCCAGTCCCATAACACCCGCTCCCTTCCTTCCTGCTCCATAAAGAGGTGGTGCACGATAGCCACCATTTTTGAGGTAAGACGCTGAAGTTTTGTCGACTAAAATAATATTAGCCTCCTCTGTAGCAGGCTAAAAACTATAGTTGGCTAACGCCAAACTTTAGCCGGCTAAGCACTTTGTGCAATGACTAATGTCAAAAGATTAGTCGACTAAGTGAGTTTAGTCGAGTAAACAAGATTAAACCACTTCATGAAGCAGGGCCACTGTATGTAATTTTTGAATACGGGAGCAAACACTATGTATATCCAATATTAATGTATTTTTAACCTTTGAAACATTATTTATGCCTTATGCATAACATCAAATGTCATGAAATGTCTCATCCAGTAACTGATAGTTTTGGACATGAAGACAGAAATCATCAAACAGTAAATGGTGAGTGACTTTAGTTTACATTTATTTACATTGGTAAACTTATTTCTAGCACCAAAACAGTTTGTCCACATGAGTAAAACAGCTACAAAATTACATGTTTGCACACGATTCCTGCTTCATATGCACTTTCTGTGCAAATCGACCAAATTCGCACTATGTGTGAAGGGGCCCTAACACATTACAAGATTAGTAAAAAATGAAATAACAATCAGTGAACAATGAATTATCAACACAATACTTGCAAAACTATGAGGGAGTACAACCAGAAGAATTAAATTGTCTGCATTTTGTTCATTTGTACTTTGTTTTATGCTCTGTTATTGTTAGTTTTACCTAAGCAGTGGGTCACTCCTCTGAGTCTGGTCTGCTTGAGGTTTCTTCCTCAAAAACACCAGATGGAGTTTTTCCTTACCACTGTCCCTTATGTGCTTGCTCAGGGGGGTCAGCAAGGTTACACCTTACCCATGTGAAGCACCTTGGGTGACTTTGTTGTGATTTGGCACTATATAAATAAATTTAATTATATTACATTTTATAAGCAGTGTGCAGCCAATACGATCATCATGCTATTTACTGTTTTAATTAGATTGTAAATGAAGGGACATTTAGTGGTCTTTCACCATTTCTGCAGCATCTTTGCATTACAAAGTTTTTTAATCATACCTAAGAGTTTTGCAGGGTACAGTACTTTATAAACTGGTGGTATAAACCACTGCCTCCATGATAGCTGACATAGGTTTCGATTCTCTGCAAGTTTGTTTCCATCCATCCATCCATTTTTTTCCGCTTTATCCGGAGTCGGGTCGCGGGGGCAGCAGCTCAAGCAAAGCCACCCAGACCTCCCAATCCACACACACCTCCCCCAGCTCCTCTGGGGGAACCCCAAGGCGTTCCCAAGCCAGCCGAGAGACGTAGCCCCTCCAGCGTGTCCTGGGTCTTCCCCGGGGCCTCCTCCCGATGGGACGTGCCGGAACACCTCTCCAGCAAGGCGTCCAGGGGGCATCTGGAAAAGATGCCCGAGCCACGTCAACTGGCTCCTTTCGACATGGAGGAGCAGCGGCTCAACTCCAAGCTCCTCCCGAGTGACCGAGCTCCTCACCCTATCTCTAAGGGATCGTCCAGCCACCCTGCGGAGGAAACTCATCTCGGCCGCTTGTACTCGCGATCTCGTTCTTTTGGTCATGAGCCAAATCTCATGACCATAGGTGAGGATCGGAACGCAGATTGATCGGTAAATCGAGAGCTTTGCCCCCCTACTCAGCACTCTCTTCACCATGACGGTCCGATACAGTGACCGCATCCCTGCAGATGCTGCACCGATCCATCTATCGATCTCACGCTCCACCCATCCCTCACTCGTGAACAAGACCCCGAAATACTTAAACTCCTCCAAGTTTATTCCATACTGACTCAATGGAACCCAATGGCTTCCATTATTGAATGGTAATAATAAATAAATAAAACCCTATACTTTGGAATACACAAATGCACAATATTTACTAGACTAAAATAATTAAATTTAACAAAATATGTAATTTGAATAAAACATGAAAAATACTGCTATGGCCCTTTCATCATCAGCAAATCTGGTTAAAACTCTACTCTTGAAAGTTTCAAAGATATGTTAATAGAAGACAGGTTTTTACTTAAAAATACATTTTTTTGACAAATATTATTCAGTTAAAAAAATAAATAAAAATCTCGTAAAATGATTTGTGCAAATTTTCATAGCACAAGTGTCTGAAATTAGGCAAATGGAGTTTGTATATCATCAAAATTATGTGGGAAAATGGCATTTAACAGTGATAAGAGTGACACAGTTCAAAGCACCCACATCAGGCTACATGTTCATTACAATCATAACATGATAATAACACAGTTGCTCCAAAAAAAAAAACATTTCCTTCAAACCCAAAGAAAAAGCCAGAAAATCACCCATCCTTAAAGTCACCTCACCTTCTTAAATGAAGGGATTCAATTTGAAATGGACCTTTAAGTCTCCTGAAGTATTCTTCTGCTGTGACTCTTTCATACTGTGTTAAATTAGCGTGTTAATTATTTCATATCATGTGCAACATCCTATTTGTTTCATTATATCAGTATCAAGCCTCAACCATAAGGCAATCTTAATTAGCTGTTCTTATTTAGCCAAGTCTGACAGCATGCACTGGTGCCGCGCTTCACCATATCCACAACACCACAGACCTCAACTGCTCCAGGTCCTGGATGACAACCACCCACGCAGAAACTGGTTCTCAGGAAAATAACCGCCTATCTGTTGCCAGGTGAAATTTGGGCAGATCCTTGACTTTCTGCAGCCGCTAGAGTTGACAACACTGAAGCACCTGGGTGCTGGATCAGGCCCAGAGAAATGCACCACATGAGCAAAGGTGCCACAGTTGATTCACACTGCAAGTGCTATTGCACATTTGAGTTTCCCAAAGTAGCCTTTCATTTGAAATACAGCGATTCCAGCAGTATCCAAAAAAATCTCTGAAGGGACCAATCTAGTCATCACTTTAGGGTTCTCAGGAATCACAAACTGCTCATTCAGGTTAGCACCTAGAACATCCTCCCCCTGAGCAAGGATGACCATCTTCCAAAACTCCACTTTGCAGCGGCTGCGCAATCTGAAGTATGAAGACCTGGAAGTAGCTTGATGTCAGTGGGTGGATACTCTACTTTTAGTCTGGTCGCCCCAATGGTTGGTGTGCTGAAGGAGTGGCGGATGCTGTGGCAGATCAACTTCTTTCAGTGGTTCATAACATGAAAATGAATACACAAGAACCTCCTAAAATTAATCATATATATATATATATATATATATATATATATATATATATATATATATATATATATATATATATATATATATATATATGTGTGTGTGTGTGTGTGTGTGTGTGTGTGTGTGTGTGTCACTTCATCGTTATGAATCAGCACACATATGCCCCAAACAACCCGAACATCTAATCAGCTCATTAAGTGTCAAGTGTCTGCTGTGTATTGTTAATGAGCCATGTCCATGCATATACACAAAGATGGACAGGACCAAGTATGTCAACACATTAAAAAACCTGAACTATACAGAAATAACACTTGCATGTAAAGCTCCTGAAAGTTTTAACAACAAAAACCCAAAGCCAATAGACAAGTGATGAAAAACTAAAGTGCATCAAGGTATTCATCCGACTGTGGTTTTGAGTGATTACTTGATGAATAACCATCAACATCTCTTCTTCCCTCTCAAATGTGTCCGTGTTGGACTTGACATTTTTCTTTTTGTATGTTTAACAAATATCAGCCTTGCTGACATTGGAGAACCGTGTTTTTAACTGCTCCAAAATGAAACAAAGTCATAACATTTTTCTTGCACCTTCTACCAGCTTTTGCACACCCTGCATGGACTTTTCATTCGACCCCTTTTTATTTTGAGAACCGCCGTGTAACATATGACGGGACTGACCCTGGATGCACTGCAGTGAGCCATCTTCTGCCCGGATGGTAAACGTCTCTCCTGGATTCACCTGCACCAGGATCACCTGCACGCAAATCGCAAGTGTTAACAAAGCACAGATTAGATGAAGTGATGAAAAACAAATTGTAAAACATAAGCTAAAATCCAAGTCGGAATCAGGTTGGCAGCCGACTGATTTGCAGAGGTGACATAAGACAGAATCAGTGATGGATCCCAGAGCAGGGCGGACACACCGAGTTCACACATATCAATAAGGTATTAGATAAACTGCTGCTGTCTCACACCCTGATTTTGGAAGATTATCTCTGTTCCTTGCATGCTGACTGGACACAAAACCAGTTAAAACTGCACATATACCAGTAGTGCACACGTGTCACACTTGAAGATAAGTAACCAAAATATTCCACATTGTGCACTCGAGGACGTGGAAAAAACATTTAAAAAATACAGCCTTACCGTCATGTTCCCTGCATACATGTTGAGCGTGTACACGTGGCTGTAGACATGAAACAGGTCACCCTCCATTGCATGTATACACACACAGACACACACATGTAATCACTCACACGAGCATGCACATACAAGTGCGATCCTGTCTACGCTCCACAGGTGTGCTGGGCTGTAAAATCCTCATATCCTGCATCCATCCTGTAGTGCCTGCATGCTCTCCCATTTCAGCGCTAACCTGCTCCTCTCCTACACACACACACAAACAAATGCACTCACACACACTTCCTGCTCTGTCTGCTGCAGCGGCTGTTGTTGCCATGGGAACCCATGCATAGTGCAGGGTGACCCATGTTTCGAAAGGTCTGAGAAAACCCCCTGTATCAGACCATGTGGGCGTGTGTGGAGTTGGAGTGTATACGTGCACCCATGTGGTGCCTCCATAATCCATTCTCATAACATGACACAATTATTCGCTGTTGTGACAGATCGATTAGTCAACAAAAACTGTCCATCAGCTATTTTTATAATCAATGAATAGTCATTTTATTAAGCAACAATGTCAAACAGGCTGTGGTTACACTTTCTCCGACGTGCTGATTAAATTGTTGTAAGTCAAATATTTGGGGGATGAACTCTCACTAGATCAAAACAAGTAATGTGAAGTTGCAACCTTGGGCTCTGAGAAACTGCAATAGGACACTCCATAAAGTTCTAAAATGTTATAATGTAAACGACCCAGCCTTCACCAGTAGACAAATTAAAGGATAAACTTGGTTCGACACAGGTGCACTGCATGGTACAATTAAAGGGGAACGGGGATATTTTTTTTAACCTGGGGCCTATTTTTAGATTGTCTTGGGTTCAACTACTCAATCACTACTAAAATGATTTTAATCACTCCAGCATTTAGTTTTGATTGTTAAAACTGTCACATGTTAAACTCCTATGAATGTAAGTGTGCGGGGCAAGCTAAAAACATCACAGCAAAACGCTTTGACTTGCCACTAAACAAGCTAACATGTTATCAGATGTGTCAGGAACCATGGAGCAGATCCCTACAGAGGTACACATGTGCATATTTGTCTCAATAAATGTAAAGAAAAAAAAATATCAAACTGATTAGAACGACAGCTACTTACCTCAGTATTGCTTTGTGGTGGTTCCACAGCTCTGCAATAAGTCCATTGATAAGTGGTGCATTCTGTTGTTTATCACTGAAGTATCAATGTCTATTTACAAAGTTATGGCAGAATATTTAGATCATTTTGAACGTACAGTTGAGACATTTAAGTCTGATGCCTGTCTGTATTTGCAGGATTTGATCTGAAAATACTGAAGAACAGCTGTAGCCTGCAGGAGCACATTGTTGCCTTTCTGCTTTAATGAGACTCCTCTACTTATTGGTGCATATACACACACACTTTTTACTATATTTTATAAACACCTAATTACTAAGGTGCGCATTATGCACAAGATGTAAGTGCTGCCTCAATACAAAGGAAAGAGACAATTATTAAAATAAAGAAGAGACATTTTCACATTATTTCATTTCCCATTGCACATTATATATCAATTAATACTGTAATCTCAATCTGAAATCTCACTGTAGTTTGAGATTTGAGGATGTGATCACTGTATTTATTGGTGTATATTTTTAGCTTGCCCATATGCTTACACTATTAGCCCTTTACTCCATGATCTGAACCCAAAACAACCTATAAATAAGCGCAGGCTCAAAAATATCAGTGTTTCCCTTAAAGCAATGAAGATCCAAGCATGCTCTTTGGCATGGACAGAAATGCTGGCAGACCCAGTTCATTCTCATTTTCTATGAACATGACACAAGGAAAATATTTAAGTGATTTTGAAAGAATAAGCCCTGGTCCCACCGAATAATGTAGTATGATTTTTTTTTTTGTACGAGTCCAGTTATTCAACAATTGTGGGACAATAATGGCTCTTAGAGGTTCTTAGAGGCAGAATATTCAGCTAAGGAGGCTCATCGCTGAGCGTGGTGCTAATTTCAAGAAGTTCAAAATTTAGCAACAACACCGTGGGGCAGTCTGTGTACGAGTTACTACAAGGACAAATGAGGATTTTAGAGGCATGTTTGTGGTGAGGACAAGGCTGTTAAAAGGCCCATTATCCGAGCACCTGGCGGCTATGAGGATATGACAGGCTATTTTGGCTCCGCCACTTGCGTACTTCGTTGTGACAATCCCACCTGCATTGTGCGCTGGATGCTATATATAAAATAATTATTTTGTAGCAGATTAATCATTTTCTGTCAGAGTTTAGATGTTGAGAACACCTCTAATCCTTTCTGGAATCACAGAGGACCGTTCTACCAGGACCCTTTTTTCCCCTGTCTCTCCCGTGTGCTGCATGAGGTGGAGAACATATTTGGAACAACCTAAAAAGTAATTATTTGTAATGTCTTAATAGTTTGGTAAAACAGTTGCATGTTCATTCCTTCCTTATAAGTAGCTGTAAAAGTACGTAAGTTTATGATAGATTTAACATCTTGTTATAATGGATCAGATGATCTCCGCTGTGTATGCACTGGGGCAATCATTCGCACAAGACAAGCATTTACGCAGAACGTGCGTGCAAAAGAGCAATTTTGCAGACAATAATGGACAAACGCAAAGTTAAAAGTTGGATCAATTAAAGTGGCCACCTCATTGTGGTGTCTTTTTTTTTGGTCACAGAGAGCTGGGTGAACACGCAGAACTGCTGCATTTAATGACTTGCACACTGGTGGGACTGTGCAGGAGTGTCTTTTTTTTTGGACTGCGTTTAAAAAATGTGACAACATCTTGAATGGATGCAGTGAATTGAAAACCCATACTTTAAAGGGACCAAGTGTGGGAGGGCTGGAGGTTTGGACCAAACCCATGCCTAAACATGCACCAACGTCATGTTACATGGTGCTACGTGGATCATATGCGGCAACACGAGCCACTCGAGGCTGGACGGGACTCAAATGACAGATTGGTCGTGGCTCATTAGAGGCTGATACCTGGCACATGCGAAGTACTTAGAGGCACATCAAGGCTTCTTCATAGCTGACACGTGATAGATTTATACGTGGATCATTATTCGAATAATCACTGACATTTCCATACATGGTTCATTATTCTTGGCTTTATTATTTGGTGGAACCAAGGCTATACTCATCAAAATTCCAAATGAAGGAATATCTTTTGGAAGAATGGTATTCCATTGCTTGAATCAATGCCAAGATGCAACAAATCTGTTCTGGAACCAACAACTTACTTATGGTTCTTTTCCACTGTAAGCCATCTGCACAACTTGACTGTACCCGCAAATCTTGGCTTTACTTTCTCAAACCTGTTACTTAGTACCACAGAGCTGGTCCTGTTTTTTGGTATCACCTCCATCGCAGTTCCAAGTAAGTTGAGATGATACCAACAGGTGAAAACACTGCAGATTACAAATTGGTCAGACAGAATCATACTATCAGTGTGTTAGATAGGAGAAAAAAGACATCCCAAACCAACCCACCATTTTAAAATGCCATCTGTACTGTACTGAACTGTTCACTAAACTAAAATATTCACTAATTAGTAAGGATGTGACAATGCATCACAAATCTGTTAAAAATCAATATAAATGTGGGAAGATTCAAATTGGTTGTGATGAAAAATGAATTTTGATGCTCTCTCTTCTCTCTCTCTCTCTCTCTCTCACACACACACACACACACACACACACACACACAAAACAGACTAAGGTGCAGTTGGTTTCAGGTTCACCAGGTACACCAGTGTCCACTGAATTGTAGCAGTGTGCAGCTGGGTGACACAAGCGATATTTTATACCATCACTAAAGCCCTGGTCACACAGCACTAAAGAAGGACACCAAAGCCAAAACAAAACAAGAAATCTGGACTTACGTTGACTTTAGGAGACATCGTTTAACTGTCATCCAGCTTCGCTCCTACAGCTGGCACTTTATCAGAATTTTAAAACTATTGGAAAATGTGAGCAAATCCCGACAATAACCTCAATTCGTCCATATTTCATTTTGCCGTCTGTCTTAACGGTTACTTATCTTTGTGTAGTTTCCGTAACGTCAGCGTTCTGTCTAACTGTCGTCCAAGTTGACGATATCTTAACGGATCAATAACTAAAGCTCCGACGAGCTGAACGTAACACCCTTGTATCACTGATGACTCGTCCATGTGTGGGACGAAAAGCAACCTTGTCATACAGAAACAATAGGGGTAAAAACATTTTATCAACTACTTTAACTATTTATACACGTTCCAGCTGTTTTCGGCTGGCCTGCGTATGCACACGTTGTTGTGAAGACAAACAGCATCTCTCACCTATTGTCAAGACAATCAAATGCCGCGGACATGAGGACAGGGCTGGCTGCACTCAGTCTCATACCCGCTGTCAGTCATGTCATCGTGAATGTTTCATTTTGAGTTTGTTAAAGCATCGAGGTTGACTTTCACTTCATTTTTCTTTAGTTAGTTTCGGTTTTGTTTTGTTCCTTTTTGCGCTCTTGATTCGCAGGATCATTCATCCATCTTTTCTTGACAATTTGGGACTTTTTGTCCTTCGTTCAGCTATTGCCGTGTGTCACCATAAGGTGAAATTCCAAGATGTAATCCAAAAGTACAAAGCAATGCAAGCTGCATTTTCTCCGGACTGGAGGTGGGCCGAGCCAATCAGAGTGTGCCTTTTTATCATTACTAGTCAATAGGTGACACGAAAAGTAGAAACAGCATTTATATTTATATAATAATTCATAGAAATAATTTGCTATGTTAAAAATATTTCAGGGTTATTAGAAATAATTTGCTATGTTAAAAATATTTCAGGGTTATAAACATTATTTTTTTAAAATAGTAGAATGCTGGTCGCAATGGATATCATACATCCCTGTCTTGCTACTCGGAATGTAAGAATGAAGTAATGTTGTTTGAACCATCAGAAATCTAAAAAATGACGTGTGACGGGCATATATTTGTTTTTATTTCTTCAGTCAGCAGTTCCTTCATTCATTTATTTTCTGCCTGTTATCTGGGTTCCAGGTTGCTGTAGCAGTCAACCAAGCAGCTCATCCCACACTTCCCTATCCTTGGCCAAGTCCTGTAACTCTTCCCGGGACAGCTGGGACATATAATCCCTCCAGCGTTTCCTGAATCTTTCCCGGGGCATCCCCCCAGTTGGACGTACCTGGAAAGCCTTCCTACGGAGAAGATCACCAGATGCCCCAACCACTTCAACTGGATCCTTTTGATAGTTGAGTTTTTCACTGTCCCCAAGTGTAAGCAACAGGTGAGGATAGGAATATAAATCAACTGGTAAATTAAGAGTCTTGCGTATTGGCTCTGCTCTTTTTTTTAACCACAATGGCCCAGTACAGTGTCCATAGAACATCAGATACAGCCACAAGCCGTCTATCAATCCGATGTTGCAGCATATTTTTATTGTTATTTTGATGTGGCATTTGTTGTAAAAGTACCGTTTTTAAGTTTTGTTATTTAAGTTCAAATATAACATGTTGTTTTGCACAATTAATAGAAATTATGGGAAATTTTTCAGTCACAATTTGTCCGAAGCTCATTTTATCAATGTTGGCTTTTCCTGTCATCTGTCACCCATTCATATCTTCCATAGCTGAATTGATTATTTGATCATTTCTACAGCTTTATTCAGATTCACCTCAAAATGTAACTATATGTACTCTAGGCTGAGTCAAACCCTCACACTGAGTTTAATGAAAATAACTTCATTACTTTTGGAGTAATCCAACAAACAGTCAAGATGTCTGTAAAAAAAAAAAAAAAAAAACACCAGGAAACAATCACATAAGCAGATCTCTTTGTTTGTCCAAGATAGACTGAGATAAACAGGTATACGCAGGTAGCCAGACAGCAAAAACCAGCAGACAACACAAACAGAAATATGAAGAGAGACTCAACACAAACTTGTGCATCCACACATACGGAAAAGGGTAGAAATAAACAGTGCAAGACAGACCAAGATGTGAAAAAAATGCAAAGGCACTCAAACATATCCACAGTCAAATCTCTATAATCTTGGGTCCAGATCTCCATTTCCACAGTGGGAACCAAGTTTAAACTGCAGGGTGTTAGATCAGAAAGGGCTCTCTAAATGATGTTTGTCATAGCCAAACCCCTCCCTGTTACGTGTCGCAGCCGAAACAACCCCACCGTGCTTCCTCTTGGCTAAGAAAGGAGCCGGCTGGGGACAATTCGTAAACATCATCCTCATTCCGTGTCCAGCAAATATACACAATGCTGGAATTCATCTGCACCAGCAGAATTAGCTGTAGCTCAATTAATCGCCATTAATCAGTACTGATCGCTTCCTTTGGTCTGTGCGCAGCTCGGGTGGAGTTCTGCCCTTTGAAGGCTGGTGCTGAAGCATCGGATGAGATCAGTCAGCTCCAGCTAAAGTCTGGGATCTATCGATGGAGGCCGTTCAAAAAACGTCACTGAGACCGAATGACACGCTTCTGTATGTGTGTGTGTGAACACCTGTTTCATAATTGTTTTCTAAAAACAAAGTGGCAGTTGCTCATTACATGTTGCAACAACCGCTGAACATGTAACAACACAAAGAAGCATCTGTGTGAGTGAGTGTTTGTTGTGCGTGTGTACGTGTGAGCGTGCCCGCTGGTGGAAAACAAAAGGCACGCGAGTTTGGATTGTGCTAGAATACCTGCATGAAAAAGACATATATGCGTGTTTACCTGCTGAGCTGCGTCACCGTTAACCATGTGAGGCATGAGCGGCACCTCCCCGTTCAGGAGAGGAGGCGGAGCCAAGTCCAGTGGAATCTGGTCTGTCATCATCATTGTGACGTACATTCATGGAGAAATTCACTGAACTGTCCTACCTGTGAAAGCACAGAGGAGTGGAGGGATTAAAATGTGTACACAAAATATAGGGGTGCCAGTAAATCTGACCACGACTGCATATATATATATATATATATATATATATATAAAAATCCTGTTTTGGTGTATTTCACTCAAACAAGATAATTAACATCAGAAAACCAAACAACTCATTATATTCAGTGTCCTATACTGTTGAATCTATTTAAAAATAAAACAAATACATATTAAATTATTATTAAAAAATTAAATTGTAATAATTCTAATAATAATTTAATAATTTATTTAAAATGCATTTTTTTAAAGAGTTTAAAGTTGGCATATATTTTAATTTCAGAATATCCACAATAAAACCAGAGCAGATTATGCACAGTACCAGTGTATCAATGGGTGTTCATTGTCACGTAGTATATAATTTACTGATCAACAAAACAATTTTCTGCTTGAATGAGCATGAATTCCTTTTAGAACCATTATTAAATTGTTACCTTTGCACTCAGTTGGAGTCATTTTGCTTTCCAAACAATTATGCGCACGCGCGCACACACACACACACACACACACACACACACACACGTAATAACACATGAAGGAGAGAGAGAGAGAGAGATTTATATGTCAAGTGGGAGGGGGGGTGCAACAGTACACATACAAAAAACCCAGTTCAGTACATTTTCAATACAGCGCAAACAAGAAGCACAACATTAAACTGTGTATCACTAGTAAATAAAATGTCAAATGAGCTGACTATTCAAAATAAATTAAGAATTATGAAAATATTGATGCATTTCATTTTATTTTTGGTGCCATATGTCCAAAGAAATTGTCATAAACATGGAGAAATCAGAAATCAAACCTCAAGCTGTGAGGAATATGAATTTTGGTAACATGATTTCAGGTCCCGCCTCTAAAATGAATGGGAGAGAAATGTAATTTTTTATATAGTGTGAAATCAGTGGGTTGTTTTTTGTTTGTTTTTTTTTGTTTTTTTTTTGTGGACTGTGACAATGAATACATCAAAATGGTTAAAATCTCACTCACTCACTCACTCATCTTCAACCGCTTTTCCGGGTGTGTTTTGCAAAGATGTAGTCACATGACTAGTGTTGCTTATTAGGTGGACAGATTTTCCAAAGATAATATTTTGAGGAGGAAAGTGAGAGTTTTTTTTTATCGTGCATCTCGTACAAACAGCACAAGTGAAGCCCCGCACACGGTAAAACATGAATCTAACCACGGATTTTATCTTTTCCTTTCGTGTGACCAGGAGAAAATTCTTAACAAAGCGTGTTTCCTCTCCTGAAAGCACTGATCCGGCCATATTTGTGGTTTATCGCAGTCTATGTTGAGTTGTTTTTTTTTTGTATTTTACTTACTTGCACTGATCCCCGTCTTTTAGGTATGAAGCATTGTTGCCACTTTTCTTTATCGTGTTTTTAGTGTTGTCTGTGTGTGTGTGGAGAAAGCCGAGTCACTTCGCTGTAAAACTATATACCAATCTATCCTCGTGTACAAATAAAGTTACCTTGACCTTGGCTTCATATACTGTAGACACACAAACACATTCACATTTAAAGTTTCCGATTCACCAATGCTTCATCCAACCATTCAGATAAGTCGACAACATCAGTAACTTATTGATTACTGTGTTACTATCCAATTCAAAGCTGATTTGAAATTAATGCATTTATATTATTTGATTTGTTTAAAACTGATTCACCTCAGGTTTGACATCACTCAATATGCATCATATTTGTTTCTTTTTCAGTTCTGCTGCAGAAAAATAAAACTTTGCTGTACCAACGGCAGTCAGTCACAGACATACTGATATATGGAGGGAATGTTTTTGACAGCTGTCAGTGGTTAATTTTTAATGAAATGCTGTTGACTGGGTATAATTTAACTATGATCAGGTAGGTAACCCCCGGCCCCACCCAACATACATAATATAATTCACACTGTGAAAAACACATACTTGAAAGTCTTGGTTTGACAGCTTTTCTTTTTTTTACAAATTTGTCACAAGACCTAGTTTGCATCTGTGGGTGTGCAATAATGTAAAGCCTCCCGGCTCCAGTTGCTCTTTCAACAATATTGTTTACAGTTTAGAAAATTTTTCCATTTAAACCTCTGAAAAATATCCATTATCATAATGGTGTACCTGCTTCATCAATGACATCAACTGTGGTCATGTTAATAAAAAATAAAAAAGGAACAGGATTAAAGGCATAGCTGCATAATATGGAAAGAGATTAGAATGAAAGACTAATCCAAAACATTAACACAACAGTCTTCAATACAGGAGGGATTACACAGGATGTCCTGTTGGGCAGATTGTTGTAAAAGAGAAAAGACATATTGGATGAATGCTCTCTGTTTCATAGGTGAATAGAGGCGACTGCACCTGCTGTTGGCTTTGTCAATACTGCACAAAGGAAACAGCTTGTAAACAGACAAACACATAGCATGTCTTTTGAGGGCTTCTTAGGTCAATTGTCAGCGCTTTCTTTGCACAATAACCCAGGCAGCTAAATCTGAAGGCGCCTTATTTTCTTTCATAAGACAGGCAACAAAACAAAAAGGCTCCGCTGTGAAAAAAAAAAAAAAACTAAGTCCATCCATCATAATTGGAAAGCAACATGTCTTCAGCTAATCAGGATTTTCTTTTGCAAACTGTGTTTTGTGCACGCGGTATCTCGCCAGGGCTTTACCCAAACTCCTCACCAGGAATTCAACTGCACACATGCATGCGGTGAAACATGCACACAGTATAAACCCACAGAGATAAACATACGACTCGGCCAAATCTCTCATGCACGAAAAACCGCAGCCATACACACAGTTGTTCCTCAGAGAACACGTGCAGATACTGTATGTGCATACACTCTTCTACGCAACATGTTCTACAGGAGCAATTTAGTTTACGCGTGAACACAAACATATGTGCACAGATTCATTGCCAGAGAGTGATTAGAAACTGATGTCGGCTTTTTATTTCAGCTGGTGAGAGAAATCACTGCTAAAAAGCACACGTGTGCACATCAGGACTTAGTGTTAACCAAGAGTGTTAGAGCTTTTTGTTACATCAGTATGGTAGTGTCAATGTAATACCGTCCATGCTGTGCCAATTCTCCGGCTAATCTCATGCTCCATGGTCCCCTCACTCATCAACAGGACTCCGAGGAACTTGAACTCTTCACTTGGTGCAAGACTTCATTCTCTACATGGAGTAGGCAGTCCATAGGTTTCCTGCTGAGAACCCATGGCCTCAGATTAGAGGTGCTGATCCTCATCCCAGCCGCTTCACACTCGGCCCTGAACCGACCCAGTGAGCACTGGAGTTCACAGGCAGATGATGCCAACAGGACCACATCATCTGCAAAAAGCAGTGATGAGTCCCTCAGCCCACCAAACTGAAGACCCTCCTCCCCCCAACTGTGCCTCTATATCAACTATATCCTGTCCATGAATATCACAAACAGGATTTGGTGATAATCCAGTGGGGGCTGTATACAGCCTGGACGGTTCCCCATTTTCCTCTACTGAGGTGCCACACAGGCCTCCAGAAGCCCCTTGGTGCCAAACGAAAGTCCTTCTGCAATGGTTGCTCCAAACTCCTTCCACACCCGATGCTTTGCTTCCCCTTCAACAGAAGGTTCCACCCTTCGGGTCTATCAGTACCTTGCAACTGCAAGAGATAACATATTCCGGAAAGACTCCTTCCTCAGTTGTATTGCTTACCTGACCACTGATGTCCACCATGGTGTTCAAAGGTTATCGCCCCTTGAGCCACCTAAGACCTTCAGTCTACAGCTCCCTGCTGCAGCTTCAGCAATGAAAGCTTCGTACATTGCCCATTCTGGTTCAATAGCTATAAGAGTTAGTTGCTTGGCAATGCAGTGGCATCCAGAAGCCACCAAGATCCTGCAATTAGCAACAAGGCTTCACTAGGCCTAGTCATTCATTCATTTTCTAGTGCTTATCTGGGTCTGGGTCACAATGGCAGTAGACCAAGCAGCTCATCCCACATTTCCCTATCCCCGGCCACGTTCTATAAGTCTTCCCCTGCTGTTCCCAAGCCAACTGGAAAATATAACCCCACCAGCATGTCCTGCGTGTTCCCCGGGGCCTCCTCCCAGTTGGATGTGCCTGGAAAACCTCCATAGGCAGATGCCTAAGAGGCATCCTCACCAGATGCTAGAACAGAGCTCTTCAACTCATTCCAGAAAGGGTAGAGAGGGTGCAAGTTTTCTTTGCAACCACTCACTCCACCAGGTGATTTCACTGATTCACATCCCTTTGAGCAGATGGAATAAGTTAAACAGTGAAATCACCAGGTGGAATGGGTGGTTGCAAAGAACACCTGCATCCTCTCTGTTGTGTGGGCCGCCAGAAGAGGAGGTACTGCTGGCCCACCACCTGAGGGCGCCCTGCCTGAAGTGCGGGCTTCAGGCACGAGAGGGCGCTGCCGCCACGGACACAGCCGGGAGTGACAGCTGTTACTCATTACTTCCTGACAGCTGTCACTCATTCTTCAACATCTCACTCCATAAAACCCAGACGTCATCTCCACCTCATCGCAGAGATACCATACTTCATTGGAGGTAATATCCTCAGCCGTTTTACAATATTGTTGTATATTATGAGTGTTTGCAGGAGTACCGTTACCGCTGTCAGTGAAGCTGAGAGAGCGCTAGAAGGCACTCTTTTCCCCTGAGGAATCTACAGTACTCTGCAAGTTATAGAGTGAGAGGTGGAGGTGGCATTCCCACCGTTATTGTTACTGGGTGTGCACACACCTACTCTTGACTGTCTTTGTTCTTGCCAGCAGTACCAGATCCGACAGTCGGGGACGGTGATCACCTGGGAATTCGGGACTTGGCGGCTCCAGTATTCACCAGGTTCGGTGGTGGCGGAAATCGTGTGGTTCCGGCTCTTCTCAGGACAGACGTCTTCTATCCTCGAGCCTGCCCACACGTCACCTTTGTGATTTGACTGTAATTATATTCTGAGATTGTCTGTATTTCGTTGTGCACATTTCACAACATTAAATTGTTACTTTTTGGCTCATCTATTGACCGTTCATTTACGCCCCCTGTTGTGGGTCCGTGTCACTACACTTTCACAACACTCTCGGCCCTTTCTGGAATGAGTTGAAAAGCTCTGTCCTAGAAGCACATCAACTAGCTTCTTTCGATGCAAAGAAGCTCTACTCTGAGCCCGTCCTGGATAGATGACCTTCTCATCCTGTCCAGGAGTTTAAGCCCTACCAATACCCCAAAGGAATCTCATTCAAGCTGCTTGTATCCACAATCTTATTCCTTCAGTCATTACCCAACGTTCATGACCGTAGGTGAGGATAGGAGTGTAAATCGACTGGCAAACTGAGAGCCTCATCTACTGGCTCAGCTCCTTCACCACGACGGTCTAGTACAGTGTCTATAAAACATCAGACGCCACCCCAACCTGTCTATTGATATTCCAACTTACCCCATTCATGAACAAGAACCCAAGATACATCAACTCCTCTACTTGAGGAAATAATTTTCCCATGACCCAGAGAGGACAATCCACTGTTTTCTAACAGAGGACCATGGCCTCAGATTTGGAGCTGCTAATTCTCATCCCAGTCCCTTCACACTCATCTTGAAGCCACATTGGTGTTCACTGTCTGATGAAGCCAACAGAACCACAACATTCGCAAAAAGCAAAGTTGCAACTCTGAGGTCACCAAACTGGACACCCTCGGGTCCCCAGACTGCACCTGAAAGGCCTATCTGTCTTTGTATTATTTTCCATGTTAAAAGTTGCCATCGTGGCCCAAAGCATCACCATCAGGTACTTTATCTGGTGGTGACACAGTATGGATTAAATATAATGACTGTTGTGTGGGCCGCTGAAGAGGAGGTACTGCTGGCCCACCACCACAAGATGGCGCCCTGCTTGAAGTGCGGGCTTCAAGCACGAGAGGGCGTCGGAGCGACCAGGAGTGACAGCTGTCACCCATCATCCGTACCAGCTGTCACTCATCCACTACTCATCACCACCACCATAAAGGCCGGACTGCAACTCCACCTCCCCGCCGAGAAATCAGCTACCATTCAGGTAACTTCTCTGCTGAATCTTAATCGAGCATTAGTCTGATCTCTTTTGCAGCCGTTTTCCTGAGACGGATTCCTTGTCTGCTGTGTTGGCGTTTGGTGTGGACTGCGACGGCTTCGCCTCACACCCCAAACCAGATAAGTGGTTGTCTCAGGAGCTGCACGAGTGTGTGACTCGGAGGTGGAGGTTCTCCCTCCTAACTGAACACTGACTGTGGGATTATTGAGTGTGCGAACTCACACTCATCAGTACTGTTTCTGTTCTCTGCCAGCAGTACCGGGTCTGACTGCTGAAGACAATGGCCACCTGGGGCGCAGGGCTTGGCGGCTCCGGTGTTCTTCAAATCCGTTGGTGGTGGAAGATGTGTGGGATCCGGCTCTTCTCTCGCCAGACGTCTTCTATCTTCGAGCCTGCCCACACGTCACCTTGTGTATAATTGACATTCCACCAAATTGTTATTGTCTGTACTTCGTTGTGCGATTCACAACATTAATTGTTACTTTTGGCTTATCCATTGTCCGTTCATTAACGCCCCCTGTTGTGGGTCCGTGTCACGGACACTTTCACAACAGGATTTCTCGGCCAGCGTCATGGATCAAGGGGCGTCAACCATCGCTTGAACAGCCAATGGAAGAGCGAGGCGCACAGGCGCCAGCAGGAGGCGTGTTAGGTGAGCTGCAGCCACCTCTTAACCGCCTTTTACTGCTCGGTTGGACTTAGTTACCGAGCAGAGCATTATTTCTCAATCGAAGGATGGAGGCTCTCACTGCCCAGGTGGAAGCGCATGCTCAGGGCGCTGCTGCAGCACCTCCTCCTGCTGACCGTATATGCCAGAGACAGACATTCCACTGGTCGTTCAACGAACCCCCCCCACCTTCCCCTGAAGCATACATAAGCCCTCCGGAGCCATACAGAGGCTGTGTGGAGACGTGCGCGGACTTCTTAATGCAGTGCTCGCTCGTCTTTTCACAACGTCCCGTCATGTACGCTTCAGACACTAGCCGGGTGGCTTAAGTTATAAATTTGCCTCGAGGAGAGGCACGCGCCTGGGACTACGGCGCTCTGGGAGGCAGAATTCACGGCTCCTAACAATTTACTCTGAGTTGTGAGGGAGTTCCGACAGGTGTTCGACCACCCTCATAGAGGCGAGACCGCTTCAAGCGTGCTGCTGTCGATACGACAGGGGTGTCGAAGCGCAGCGAAAGTATGCAGTCGACTTCCGCATCGCGGCAGCGCGAGCCGGCTGGAATGCTGTTGCGCTCCGCGCCGCCTTTGTAAACGGACTGTCTCTGGTCCTTAAGGAGCAGCTGGTGGCGAAGGACGAGCCGCGGGATTTAGACGGGCTTATCGACCTGATTATACAGTTAGACAACCGATTAACAGAACACCGACGGGAGCGAGGCGAAGGGCATGGTCAGGCACAAGCTGTCCCTCTTCCTCCCGGTCCGAAAGGGAGCCGACTTCCCCACGCTCCACAGCCAGGGCTCTCCACGTGATGACAGCTCCCCCTGCTGACGTTGCTATGGAAACGAGCAGGGCCAAAAAGCGATCAGATCAGAGACAAAGGAGGCTGATCCGTGGAGGAGAGTGTTTTCTCTGCAGCTCAACCGAGCACACGCACAGAGAATGCCCCAAACGGTCAAACAGGAGCACTCGTCCTTAGAGACTGGGCTAAGGGTGGGTCACAACACCCACGCAGGGAGACCCCGACAATCTGCACGTATCCCAGTCACGATCCTGAGTGAGGATCTAACCCTTCACGCCTCAGCACTGGTGGACACGGGGTCAGAGGGGAATCTGCTGGATAGCAGATGGGCAAAGGAGGTTGGGCTCCCTCTAGTGGCCTTACCGTCACCATTGTCGGTGCGGGCACTAGATGGCACCCTTCTTCCACTAATCACACACCAGACACAGCCAGTGACATTGGTGGTGTCTGGGAATCACAGGGAGGAGATTGTGTTTTATGTAACACCTTCTACCTCCCGAGTGATTTTGGGTTTTCCATGGGTGTTAAAACACAATCCCGGATTGATTGGCCGTCTGGGGTTGTGGTTCAGTGGAGCGAAACCTGCCACCGGGAGTGTTTAGGATCCTCGGTTCCACCCGGTGTGACAGCTAAGGAGGAGGTTTTAGTCCCCCCCAATCTGGCGGCGGTGCCAGCCGAGTACCATGACCTGCTGACGTCTTCAGCAAGGATCTGGCACTCACGCTGCCCCCACACCGTCCGTACGATTGTGCCATTGATTTGATACCGGGCACTGAGTACCCGTCCAGCAAGCTGTACAACCTCTCATGTCCGGAACACGAATCAATGGAGACCTACATCCGGGACTCGTTAGCTGCCGGGTTGATTCCGGAACTCCACCTCCCCGATGGGTGCTGGTTTCTTTTTTGTGGGCAAGAAGGATGGCGGACCTCCGTCCATGCATTGATTACAGAGGGCTGAACGAGATCACGGTTCGCAACCGATACCCGTTACCTCTGTGGACTTCAGTGTTCACGCCCCTGCATGGAGCCCAAATTTTCACAAAATTGGATCTTAGGAATGCTTATCACCTGGTTCGGATCCGGGAGGGAGACGAGTGGAAGATGGCATTTAACACCCCGTTAGGTCACTTTGAGTACCTGGTCATGCCGTTCGGCCTCACCAATGCGCCCACGACGTTCCAGGCGTTGGTTAATGACGTCTTGCGGGACTTCCTGCATCGGTTTGTCTTCGTATATCTAGACGATATACTCATCTTTTCTCCGGATCCTGAGACCCATGTCAAGCATGTCCGTCAGGTCCTACAGCGGTTGTTGGAGAACCGGCTGTTTGTGAAGGGCGAGAAGTGCGAGTTCCACCGCACTTCTTTGTCCTTCCTGGGGTTCATGATCTCCTCTAACTCCGTCGCCCCTGATCCGGCCAAGGTTGCGGCGGTGAGAGATTGGCCCCAACCAACAAACCGTAGGAAACTACAACAGTTCCTCGGTTTTGCAAATTTCTACCGGAGGTTCATCAAGGGCTACAGTCAGGTAGTTAGCCCCCTGACAGCCCTGACCTCCACAAAAGTCCCCTTCACCTGGTCGGATCGGTGCGAAGCCGCGTTTAGGGAGTTGAAATGCCGGTTCTCGACTGCACCGGTTCTGGTGCAGCCCGATCCCAATCGCCAGTTCGTAGTTGAAGTGGACGCCTCTGACTCAGGGATAGGAGCCGTGCTATCCCAGAGCGGGGAGTCCGACAGGTTCTCCATCCATGTGCCTACTTTTCCCGCAGGTTGACCCCAGCTGAATGGAACTATGATGTCGGCAATAGGGAACTTCTTGCGGTGAAGGAGGCTCTTGAGGAGTGGAGACACCTGTTGGAGGGAGCATCGGTACCATTTACGGTTTTCACGGACCATCGGAACCTGGAGTAAATTCGGACCGCCAGGCGTCTGAACCCCAGGCAAGCCCGCTGGTCGCTGTTCTTCGGGCGTTTTGACTTCCGGATCACCTACCGCCCCGGGACAAAAAACCAACGATCTGACGCCCTGTCCCGGGTGCATGAAGAGGAGGTCAGGACCGAGCTGTCAGACCCCCCTGAAACCATCATCCCCGAGTCCACTGTCGTGGCCACCCTTACCTGGGACGTGGAGAAGACCATCCGGGAGGCCCTGACACGGAGCCCGGACCCGGGGACAGGTCCGAAGGACAAATTGTACGTCCCACCAGAGGCCAGGGCTGCGGTCCTTGACTTCTGTCATGGTTCCAAGCTCTCCTGTCATCCAGGGGTGTGAAGGACGGTGGCAGTGGTCCGGCAGCGCTTCTGGTGGGAGCCTATGGAAGCGACGTCCCGGAGTATGTCCAGGCCTGCACCACCTGTGCCAGGGGCAAAGCCGACACCACAAGGCCCAAGGCCTCCTCCAGCCTCTGCCCGTGCCTCATCGCCCTGGTCTCACATTGGCCTGGACTTTGTCACGGGCCTCCCGCCGTCCCAGGGCATGACTTCCATCCTCACGATAGTGGACCGGTTCTCCAAGGCGGCCCACTTGTGGCCCCTCCCAAAGCTCCCGACGGCCCAGGAGACTGCAGACCTCCTGGTTCCACCATGTCGTGCGTCTGCATGGGATTCCATCGGACATGTCTCGGATCGTGGTCCTCAGTTCTCCTCCCAGGTCTGGAGGAGTTTCTGCAGGGAACTGGGGGCCACGGTCAGTCTCTCGTCTGGGTACCACCCCCAGACGAACGGGCAGGCAGAGCGGACGAACCAGGAACTGGAGCAGGCCCTCCGCTACGTGACCTCCGCGCACCCGACGGCCTGGAGTGACCATCTGGCCTGGATCAAGTACGCTCATAATACCCAAGTGTCATCTGCCACCGGCCTCTCCCCGTTTGAGGTGTGTTTGGGGTACCAGCCCCCATTGTTTCCGCTAGTGGAGGGAGAGGTCGGGGTGCCCTCGGTCCAAGCCCATCTGAGGAAGTGCCGTCGGGTGTGGCGTACCGCCCGCTCTGCCCTGCTCAGAGCCCGGACGAGGGCTAAGGCCCATGCAGACCGCCGGCGTTCCCCGGCCCCTGCATACCAGCCCGGGCAGGAGGTCTGGCTATCCACAAAGGACATCCCCCTGCAGGTGGAATCCCAGAAGCTAAAGGACAGGTACATTGGACCATTTCCCATACTCAAAGTCCTCAGTCCGGCTGCAGTGAAGCTGAAGCTGCCAGCTTCACTGCGGATACACCCCGTTTTTCATGTGTCGAGACTCAAGCCCTGCCATACCTCACCACTGTGTGCCCTGGGACCAGTGCCGCCTCCTGCCCGGATCATCGACGGGGGAGCCCGTGTGGACAGTACGCCGGCTCCTGGACGTCCGTCGAAAGGGCCGGGGGTTCCAGTATCTGGTGGACTGGGAGGGGTATGGACCTGAAGAACGCTCCTGGGTGAAGAGGAGCTTCATCCTGGACCCGGCCCTCCTGGTTGACTTCTACACCCGTCACCCGGACAAGCCTGGTCAGGCACCAGGAGGCGCCCGTTGAGGGGGGGGGTCCTGTGTGTGGGCCGCTGAAGAGGAGGTACTGCTGGCCCACCACCACAAGATGGCGCCCCTGCTTGAAGTGCGGACTTCAAGCACGAGAGGGCGTCGGAGCAACCGGGAGTGACAGCTGTCACCCATCATCCGTACCAGCTGTCACTCATCCACTACTCATCACCACCACCATAAAGGTCGGACTGCAACTCCACCTCCCCGCCGAGAATCAGCTACCATTCAGGTAACTTCTCTGCTGAATCTTAATCGAGCATTAGTTTGATCTCTTTTGCAGCCGTTTTCCTGGGACGGATTCCTTGTCTGCTGTGTTGGCGTTTGGTGTGGACTGCGACGGCTTCGCCTCACACCCCAAACCACATAAGTGGTGTCCTCAGGAGCTGCACGAGTGTGTGATTCGGAGGTGGAGGTTCTCCCTCCTAACTGAACACTGACTGTGGGATTATTGAGTGTGCGAACTCACACTCATCAGTACTGTTTCTGTTCTCTGCCAGCAGTACCGGGTCTGACTGCTGAAGACAGTGGCCACCTGGGGCGCAGGGCTTGGCGGCTCCGGTGTTCTTCAGATCCGTTGGTGGTGGAAGCTGTGTGGGATCCGGCTCTTCTCTCGCCAGACATCTTCTATCTTCGAGCCTGCCCACACGTCACCTTGTGTATAATTGACATTCCACGATATTGTTATTGTCTGTACTTCGTTGTGCGATTCACAACATTAAATTGTTACTTTTTGGCTTATCCATTGTCCGTTCATTAACGCCCCCTGTTGTGGGTCCGTGTCACGACACTTTCACAACAATGACTAAATGATTGGATGCCTTCTTAAGAACGCTGTGTTATTGGAAGTGATGGCGTGTTCTGTCCTCCCTCTTGTTTGATCTCTATCACCAAACCCTCACTTCATTTAATTACTCCCTCTCTCTTCCTCCCTCCTTTCTGCTTTGTCTCGCTCTTCTTTTTCTTGGCAGAGTTTAGAGCGCTTTTACCATCTGTCTGTGATGTGTGTTGGACGCTCTATGTGCTCGTTTGTGTGTAGAAGGCAGAATGGCCAGGCTGAGCTGGTGGGAATGTTGGCCTGTATTATTCAGAACCCAAAATTTAAGGGGCTGCCAAATTTATGTTGTTACTGCCGGAAATTATGTTGACCTTATCACTAAGTGACTGGATACATTAATCTCATGCATGTACCTGTAAATATTTTTTGCCACCAGAATGATGTATCAGTGGCCTTGCATGCCCTCCCCCTGGTGACCCTTAACTGGAATAAGGGACCTCTGCTATGTCAGTTGCTTGTGTGTACATATCGTATCAACCAATCTACACAGAAGTGCCAACATTTTAGAAACATGTCAGTAGACATATATCAGCATTGGTGCGAAAACAGGGGAATGCCCAGTTTAACAAATGATTTGGCATCAATACAAACACTAATTTGCCAATTACAGTCCATTTTACTGGGACTCTGCTCTTCACATCTGGCCTTTTCAAGCCATCGGTCATTGTGATTTCTTCTTAATTGATAATTCCTGGCTGTGCCTGTGTTTTATTTTATTGTTTGCCAAAGCAGATGGTCACTTCACTGAGTCTGGTTCACTAGAGGTTTCTTCCTATAGGAAGAAATGGTGTCCACCATGGTGTTCAAAGGTTACTGCCCCTTGAGCCACCTAACACCTAACACAAATGAGAGCATTTTTCATTACCACTGCTGCCAATGTGAATGCCCATGAGGTGGGTAAGGTTAGCGCTTTGGGGCGATGCATGTTGTGTTTTGTATTAACACATCAAACTGAATTTCTCAGTGACGAGTGCTAATTCCTCACCAAACCCAAGAGGAGATGCCCACCGGTGGAAGGACCATGTGTAGTCTTGGGTGCCATTGAACATTACACATGATCAAGCAAGCAGGTGCCTCGTTGATTACCACCCAACATGTGGACCAATTGCTAAGGGGTGCCCACATAACAAAGAAAAAGGGGAGATTATTTTTGAGACATAAGGATGGACCACAGGTCTGCCTGGATGGATTTCCCATTTGGCAACACCAGCATATGCTTCAAACCCTGACCTGATAGACTCCAGCCTAAAAAAATGTCATATTTAAATAAACATTACCCCCACACACTGTCAGCAACTCCAAATTATTAGAGTCATAAAGTCAGTGTTTATTTATTACAGGACTGTTTCACTACAATGCATTGGTGTGTCTGTTTTATGGATATTGGATGAATACCAGTAACAAGAGAGATCGTATCCGTATCACCCACCCCTGACATTCAGACGCAGCTGTGTTATTGTGCGTCTTGTCTTTCCACTGGCTGTCTTCTATCAATGACAAGGTCTGTGAAAAGGTCACAGGATCACCTAGTTGTGAAGCGCTTCTCTCATTCCATCCCTCCTTTCAATCTGTCTCTCGATTTTGAACTTCTCCATCTGAGCCCCATTCCCAGCTCAGCCTGGCCATCCTGCGTTCTACACACAAATGCGCACATAGCGCGTCCAGGACACATCACAGACAGATGGTAACACCACTCTCAGCTATGCCAGGAAAAAGAGAAGAGCGAGACAGAAGAGGAAGTAGGGAGGAAGAGAGAGGGAGTAATTAAATGAAGTGAGGGTTTTGGTGATAGAGAGCAAACAAGGGGGAGGACAGAACGCGTCATTAGTTCTGTTCTTAAGAAGGCATTCATTCACTTCGTCATTATGTTTTATCCATATTGTGTCATCATTAGACCCCATTTCAAGAGCCCACAATGTGAGCTGTTTCTACATGTGTGAGGCATTCTTCTGTTGGTTATGATGACAGGCAGGAAGCCTCATCCTCATACAGGAAGCTGGAAAATCCAGTATATGGGAATAAGCAACACTATAAACAACTTCAAGATCACTCGTTAAGTTTAATGTATGCTTAAGCATTAAATGCTGCCAGCATCCAATGTTAAGTTTCATAGTGTTCATTTCGTTGCTCAGGCAGCTCTCTAGAACATTTTTTTAGAACATTTACATTTTTTATTTTAAGGTATGGAGGCAAAGTCTCTGATTTCTGCCGATGAAGACTTGGATCTGCCCCTATGCTGGTCACTGTTACATGGACTGGGTGTTTGGAAAAGTTGTGGAGTCCACTGAATAACTCTGCAGATGATGTTGTGACTTTGGAGGTTCAATGGCTGTCCTTGTTGGACTTTTCAAATAGCTGAGTCAAGACTTGTAAGCGTCCCAGTGGATCAAGACCCACAAATAGGGCAGTGTAATATGTCCAAAATCTCATATCCCAATAACAGTATACAGTACGAGGTCTATTAGAAAGTATCCGACCTTATTATTTTTTTCAAAAACCATATGGATTTGAATCACGTGTGATTGCGTCAGACAAGCTTGAACCCTCGTGCGCATGCGTGAGTTTTTCCACGCCTGTCGGTTGCGTCATTCGCCTGTGAGCAGGCTTTGAGTGAGGAGTGGACCAGCCCCTAGGCGGATTTTCAGTGTCAGGAAATGGCGGAATGATCTGGGCTTTTTTTCCATCAGAATTTTTTCAGAAACTGTTAGAGACTGGCAGCTGGAAACCATTCGAAAAATGTATCTGGCTTTCGGTGAAAATTTTACGGGCTTCACAGAGAATAAGGACTGTTACTACAGCTTTAAGGACAGCTTTAAGGACGCTCGGCGCGCCGTGCTCCGTGCCGCCATCGAGAGCCACAAACCACCGGATCATTTCTAAACGGATGGCTCTGTGGAGCCGGGACCGTCGTGTGCACTTTCTCTGGTTATCACAAGAGCTGGACATCAACCATTTTCCGGCAGATTTCACAATTAACAAGAGATTTTGTCATGGAAAGCCGAGCAGAGGCTTTGCGCGTCACGATGGATTCGCTACTGGATTCCTCTGCACGTCTGTCTCAATGTGCTGATGTCCAATGTGCTGATGTCCACGTCTTTTCACAATTCCTGTGCTAGTCAGATGGCGTCCCGGATAAAACACAGCGTCCAGTTTGGAAATAAACGGCACATTCCACTGTTACAGGAGTTTTTGTCATGGAAAGAGGAGCGGAGGCTTTTATTCTCTGTGAAGCCCGTAAAATTTTCACTGAAAGCCAGATAAATTTTTCGAATGGTTTCCAGCTGCCAGTCTCTAACAGTTTCTGAAAAAATTCTGATGGAAAAAAAGCCCAAATCATTCCGCCATTTCCTGACAATGAAAATCCGCCGAGGGGGTGGACCACTCCTCACTCAAAGCCTGCTCACAGGCGAATGACGCAACCAACAGGCGTGGAAAGACTCACGCATGCGCACGAGGGTTCAAGCTTGTCTGACGCAATCACACGTGATTCAAATCCATATGTTTTTTGAAAAAAATAATAAGGTCGGATACTTTTCTAATAGACCTCGAATATCATGATATGGAAGCCACATGGAAAGGCCCATTTTTGATTACATTTTAAATTACATATTCAAAAATAAAAATACATTCACTCATATTTCATTTTTTTATCTTGTTATTTAGAAATATTTAATTAAGCACATAAAAATACTCATTCACTTTTGAAACAATTTTTTTAATTGGCATTTTAACAGTGGATTTAGTAAAAATATACGTTCGGTTTTCAATATCATTGAGCGTAAAAACATTTAAATATAAATACAATTAAGATGGGATTTAAACAGTTAAAAGTGGGTGGGGACAGTTTTCAGTGAAATAAACTGTTTATTTCCTAAAATTTCACAGCAGTTACCAACACAGCCAACTCTGTAAACCATATGGAAAGCTTTTTGTTGTTGTTTGTTTCTTTTTTAAACCAACCAAAGTTTCTGCTTCAACTTCTGTGATGTGTGACACAGCGGCACTGAAATTCCATATGGATGGGAGTCAAGTACAGTGACACGGAGAGAGTGCTGATGAACTTGCACTGGAATTATTACACAGAGCAAAATGAGAGTGCTTTTCAAAATGGAATGCAACACCACAAAGTAAAGTATGCAAATAATGAATATTTTAATGCAATTTTAAGAATATTTGCATGAGTTGAAAGATGGGCCATTCCATTCAACAAAGTGAATAATAATATTCTTTCCATTGCACAAATGGAACGCATTCATTATTTGTTTTATATGACACCTAAATAAATCTGCATCATTTGATATTTTACTTAAAACTGTACAGGTGTTTTTTTCTCAGAGCAGGAATCGGAGAACAGCAGGACACAGATGCAGTTGCCTCTGTCCTGCAGGCTCAATGAGACAAACCACTGAGTTTAGCGACTGCCACAGAGGAGCACAGCGGTGTGTATGGAATCCCACGTCTGCTTTCCTCAATTGAGCAAAAAAACAATAATAGGAACTTGTCCAATTCTTCATCTGACAGGGCTTCTGCAACAGCTAAAGAGGTTCCTGTGAACGCGGGGACTACTGGATTTAGCTTCCTCATATGATTTTTACAAAAATCAAATGGAGGTGTCCAGTAGAGCAAAACATATAGGACAAAATTGCAGAGTAAATAGAACCAAAATAAATGGTACATGAGGTCACTCATACAATGGGACAACTAATAAATGTCACATGACATATAACATACCAATCAAATGACAAGGATCTATTCAGATGTCATAAAAAGCATAATACAAAACAATAGGTGTTTTTATTGTCAGATTGCAGATCCCTACAGAAAACCTGTGTTAGCCTACATTTTTCCACACCAAATTGATCAGGAACCACATGGGAATTAATAAAGAATCTGACTGATAAGCTTAAGTAATAACTGCATTGTTATGATTAAAATCATTATCAAGTTCTATTCCTACTTATGGATTCATCACAGCACCTGTCATGTATTTAAGGGGCCTGACTGAAAAAAACAGAGCTTTCTTGCATTTAAGAGCAGTGGAAGGAAAAAAATCTAAAGAATTATGCCAAGGCTTCTGCAACAACATTTTGACTCTCTAAAAATCACACTCCCTCTTAGAAACCACCTTCAAAAGATTCATGGTACCACAAGCAACTCTACAATCTACTATTCAAACAAGAAGCTTGGGATACATCTGTGATGAAGGACAACACAGATTAATTAAAACTCAGGAAACTCGGGAAAACAGAAACTCTGGATTACAATAAAGGAACTGATGGAGTTGGAGGCACAAAATGTGACACTGACCACCTTTAGAGAGCATCACCATGACTGTCAACCAAAAAGGAAGCAATTAATCCACAATTAACATTTAAAAAATACTTGGTCTTTCTACTATTAGTACTAAGTAAATCACAAATCCTGAAGCAGATGAAAGAATAACATGCTTCTAAAAAGATCACAGCTACCTTAAACAAGAAGTTCAGCTTATAAGAGGATCCGGTAGATAGATACATGGGCTATGATACAATTCAGTACGTATTTCATAAAAGATGGAGAAATATCAAGTATTTTTGATACTTTTATGACACTGAGGAAAAATGGAAGGAAAATATCATTTCATCACAAGAAATGGCCTACAGATGTTGTGGATACCTTAGGTGGCGCTGAGCCGTGATTACCTTGTGCCTCGAAAATGTGTTTAATCTTCTTGTCTTTGCCTTGTAGCATGTTCTTGGTAGCACTGACTTTACTAGCATCCACAGGCTCACTTGATCAGGTGAGCGATAAGATTTGGCGTGCACCTGCTGTACTTAATTGCCATTCTACACAGCATGGAAACAGCCAGAGTTCTGACAGCCAGACATTTGTTAGTAGTCTTGTGAGAGTCTTGCACTTATCTTTGAAATTTTATGAGTTTGGAGTCACAATATAGCAGCAAACAGTCAACCACTTCTTAACTTAAAAAACAGGCCATAGACCAGTTCATAGCACATTTACATCAATCCAGAGCATGATGTATCAATGTAGAGACATCTTTGACTTTAAAACCAATTTCTTTGAATTGTCAAATCCATGCTTTTTATGTAATTTATTGTTATTGGCCATGTCTACATTTTAGCCTTTTATGGAAAAAGTTGCGTAAAAATTGTAGTCTAACAGAAGAAAATAATGTCAATGTATTTCACTTATTTTGTGAAGATATTGCCTGTAGAGCAAACTGTAGACATAAAACGTGTAGGGAAACTATAGATGCACTTTATTCTTTGCATCTGTTTTCTATAATGTGTTGCATGCTTCAACATTTTGAGCACACACATATCTGGAAACTCTGTGCACCAATAAATGAAACATATCCTTTGTATTACAGTAGAATCACTGCCAGACGGATGATGCCGTTGACAGCTTCAGACATCAACATAGACATACAGAAACACAAAACCTGTGCACGCACAGAGGTTTCCGTTCCCGGGGAATATGGGAGGAATATGGTGTCAATTCCAAGCACGGATAAAATGCAAAGTTGAAAAATTCCATATTGGATCCAGAACACAATCATCCACTTGTCCTGGCGCAGGCAGACTTTAGACAGAAAGGCCTGTGTAAGCCTCTTACACAAAGATACATAGAGTAACAACACAAACAGATGTAACACACACACATAGAAGCCCCACATACTCAGCTGTGACCTCATAACACAACAGTCATTACTCAGAAATGTTCACATCCACCCGGTGAATCCAGTCTGTCCATCCTGATGAAGCATAACCAATATTCACAACCACTTAGCAGACTTTCTGACTTGCTTCCAGTCGGCGACTTCAGACCACAGAAACACAAACACGTTTGTGTGACCAACACTGCTCTGATGCAGCACGGCCTTGGACACTAGTCTTTTAAATATGATGCACAGACACAGACATAGAACTTGCATCTTGAAGGAACGTCAGCTAAAAAAATTATGGCCATGTGGCACATTTCCCTGACTATGATCCAGCACACAGATGTCATGGTGCTGAGGACACCCTCAGCTGGTTAAAGACCTGGGGGCACCCACTCATCACCTGCCTGTGACAAAAAAGTGGCTACATTCATGAAGTCGATGGGCCGATGATGTGCCTCCACAGGTGCCAATCGGGACCCAGGGTGCTTCTGTAGTGTGGTGGATGCAGCTACACATGCCCTCAGATCTGACATGGGACACAACAATATTGTCAAAAATGAATGACTGGAAATCTTAGGTCCGCCAATGGATTGGCCGCCTGTCCAGGGTGTACCCCTCCTCTTGTCCAATGACTGCTGCGATAGGCTCCAGCCATCCGTGACCCTGCAGTAGAATAACTGGGTTTAAAAAATGAATGAATTAACAAAAATTTTAGGTTCCCCTGTGATATATATTGTGATAGTCAAATCAAGGCTGCGAGCATGCACTGGTGCTGCGCTTCGCCGCATCCACAACATGGCAATCACCAAGGCAGACGTCCATCCCCAGTCCCCACATCTCTAAAATAGCCATCTACTTGCCCCACGCAGGTGAGCGTCCACCTTGGCCTTCTCCAACTACTGGGGTCCTCAATACTCAAACACCTGCGCGCTGGATCATGCACCACATGGTCAAAATGTCAAAGATGGCATACACACAATGCAAGTGATAATTCTTATTCTTAATTAGACATTTGGGACAATGGAGGCTTGCACAATAATACAACCCCTGGCAAAAATTATGGAATCACCGGCCTCGGAGGATGTTCATTCAGTTGTTTAATTTTGTAGAAAAAAAGCAGATCACAGATATGACACAAAACTAAAGTCATTTCAAATGGCAACTTTCTGGCTTTAAGAAACACTATAAGAAATCAAGAAAAAAAGATTGTGGCAGTCAGTAACGGTTACTTTTTTAGACCAAGCAGAGGAAAAAAATATGGAATCACTCAATTCTGAGGAAAAAATTATGGAATCACCCTGTAAATTTTCATCCCCAAAACTAACACCTGCATCATATCAGATAAAGGAAATGGGATTTTACATACAGAAAAGCTAAATGAAAGGTATCATTAACACCTAAACAGAAAAAAACAAGGTTACAATGGGCTAAGGAAAAGCAATTGTGGACTGTGGATGACTGGATGAAAGTCATATTCAGTGATGAATCTCGAATCTGCATTGGGCAAGGTGATGATGCTGGAACTTTTGTTTGGTGCCTTTCCAATGAGATTTATAAATATGACTGCCTGAAGAGAACATGTAAATTTCCACAGTCATTGATGATATGGGGCTGCATGTCAGGTAAAGGCACTGGGGAGATGGCTGTCATTACATCATCAATAAATGCACAAGTTTATGTTGATATTTTGGACAATTGAAAGGATGTTTGGGGATGATGAAATCATTTTTCAAGATGATAATGCATCTTGCCATAGAGCAAAAACTGCAAAAATATTCCTTGCAAAAAGACACATAGGGTCAATGTCATGGCATAGGGTCAATGTCAATGAGCAGATCTGATTTGATGCAGGTGTTAATTTGGGGGATGAAAATTTACAGGGTGATTCCATAATTTTTTCCTCAGAATTGAGTGATTCCATATTTTTTTCCTCTGCTTGGTCTAAAAAGTAACCGTTACTGACTGCCACAATCTTTTTTTCTTGATTTCTTATAGTGTTTCTTAAAGCCAGAAAGTTGCCATTTGAAATGACTTTAGTTTTGTGTCATGTCTGTGATCTGCCTTTTTTCAACAAAATTAAACAACTGAATGAACATCCTCTGAGGCCGGTGATTCCATAATTTTTGCCAGGGGTTGTATATACACAAACACACACAATACAATCCACTGCACAATCCTTCCACAATTTATATGTGCGAGAGAAAAGTTTGCAACTCAAATTCTACACATTTACATGTTAAAAACAATCTTGTCAGTTGCTTGTTGACTTTATTCAGCCAGTAATGCAGCTACATAGCCCCAGGCACCCAACTTATTAATTTAGCAATCACTCCTGTTAACTCCACACTACACTGCTGTCACATGGAAAATACCTGTTACACAACAACTTTCTTTTTCTCTAATATTTCAGGTGGAATGACTGATGACACATACATGATTTCTGTGACAAAACCTGGACCTTAGTATCATTATAAAAGTGAATTAGTTATCATTTGGAATCTATTTCCTGTTGCCAGGAAGATGATTATTAATTAATCCGATTTTAATGGCAGTCAGTGGAAATACTGCATGTGATAAGAGGCAGAAACCGTTCTGTTTCAACAGTGATCCAGAGCCTGATGTGGATCCATCTTTACATGTCACTTGTATCTGTTTTGAATATTTTCATCAGGAACTTCAAATGTAACCCACAAAATAAATAAATGATCGAGTGGCACCAAGCTGTGCTCACGTCATAGTGGTCTTGTGCTCTGTGCACCGCATTTGTCCATGAAGATTAACTGCCACCCAGAGCTGTCGGTGGCACCATGCAGCATTTCTCCTGCCTTATTTCCACAAACAAACATTGCTAGAATTAGCCTTAGCTTGATGTCAGCCACATTTGAAAGCGGACATTTCCTGAAGCATCTTTGTTGTCTTTACTTTGGACCCAATGGGAAACTAATTTGTTGTTGCACAGTAGACATGGGCCGATAACCGGTGTCACGGTATACCGCGGTATGAAAAAGCCACGGTATCAAAACCACTAAAATCGGCTGTTATACCGTCCCTATGGTATGAGCGGGTTATCAGAATTCTTGACAGGCAGAACAGAGGCGGCCGCTGCCGCACTTCCCCCCGGCGCGCACCTCTGTCTCTGTTTACAAACAGGCAGCTAACGTTAGCTAGCTCTGCATCATGGCTGAAGGAGGCGAAGCCTGCACTGAACTTTTCCCTCCGTCTAAAAGGACTAAGTCGGCTTTTTCGTTTTATTTTCCGTGGAATAGCCCTTCAAACCAAAAACAGTGACAACAAAGCACCGTAGCTATGGCCTGTGTTGGATGCGGAGCGATTCAAGATACCCGCAAAGGATTACATGGAAGGAGTAAACTTTATCCCATCCTTGAAACCACTGAGAAGTACAAGCGGTGGACTTGAGTCGTGCTTGTGCTCAACCAAATTTCTCCCACAAGCATGTCAAGAAGGACAAATACATCTATTCCAAGCACACTGTTGGTGAAGCTGAGCCAAGTATTGAGCATCCGGAGTTCCAGACGTTATTCCAGCCACATTTCTCCCGAAGCAAGTAAGTCACGTTTCCCACGGGGCAGATGCTACATGTCTAAAAGAGAGACGATGATTTTGGTATTTTCTCTAAAGTTATCAGTGGTATTGTGCTCGTAGCGGTAAACATCGGGTCAATTAGTGTGCCTGAATCACGCGCGCTGCATATGCAAATAGCCATAATGTTGTTAAAGCACATTTTAAAGCTATACATAATACCGTGAAACCGCTGTATTTTTGCTTCAGTGTCATATGACAAACTGTACATAAATAAAATAATAAATAAAAACAGAGATGACTCGAACGATTGGCGCTTAGCTTCAAATATAATTGGAAATCAAAGAAAATGCACCGAAATTCCTTGGTCTTACTGAATGCTTACTTTTTTATGCTTGTAGCTGTAAAGATAAATTACCTGTCACATTTTTGTCAAGCACACATGCAGGCATGCCACTCTGCAGATCTAGGTTTGGATCCTGCTCATGCAACCTGTCTGTCTCCTTGAAGTGAATTGTCTCATTCCACCTCCATCTGTAAATGAGTACTGGTCTTAGCTGAGGAAGGAACCTGTGTCTGACTGTTGTAGACTAATATCCACTTCATGCTACGAAATCCGGCCGTAGGGCTGATATAGTGGTTACGCATGCAGACACTGCAGTGAACAGAGGGACACAGCATGTCAACGGATCACATCTCACTGAAACCTGAGAAATGATACTGCGTGGAAAACAATTGTGGCAGAAGAGGCTTGACCTTGGGCCTTTGGTTGTGATGAGAACACAAACACCAAGAGGATCCTGTGCGAAAGCAAACATGCACTAATGTAGAGAAAGACTAAACCTTTTAAATCCCTGCAGCGACTTTTAGAAGATCTTAAAGTTGGGTCTGATTTTGATTTGGTTCCTACCACAAAACAGCTCTGCAACCAAGGTAGTACTTTTCAATGGGCTGCAAAATACTGGGGTGGAACTTGAAGCACTTAGCTTTGCAGACTGGTTGTACACAATCTTTGTGAGAATGTTTGACAATCGCCATTTTGAAATAAGGTAGCAGCAGAAGCAGCAGCAGAATAATGTGCTAAAACTAAATATTTCTGACCAAGCTCCAATGTTCTCTGTATGATGCATGCTGTCTTAACTTATGATAATGGTGAACCAGTCCCCCCCCATGACCCTTAATTGGAGTAAGCAGTTGAAGATAAGTGAGTGATTGAGTGAGTGAATGGAAATATGGTGTTATTAGACCATTACAAACTGCTCCTTCACAAGTGCAGGACCGACAGACTGAAAAACTCCTTTGTCCCTCAGGCCATCAGAGTGTACAACTCCTCACTCAGGGGGAGGAGAAGTAACAGGAAGACAGAGGACGGGAAGGAGAGGAACAGTTGTAGCCAGTAAACCAGTAGCGATCAGTATGTCTGGTATTTATATTTCTGTATTCATATTTATATTTGCAAATTGTTTTTTGTTTTACTTTCACTTTTGATGCTCTGTGTGCTTCTTACCCTGTGTGCTGCTATACAATGCTGTTGGAACCTCAATTTCCCTGAGAGAGTCTTCCCAAAGGATTAATAAATCTAATCATCTGACCTCATTAATAATTACCCTGCAAACTGCACAAACTGAAGTAGCTAATTGAAAATACGCTTCATGGAAACATGTAAAATACTCTCAAATATTGCAAAAAAAAGCTTTACGCTCACATAATGTTTTTTCAGACAATTCGAAAAAGCCTTATCTAAAAAAAAAGTGGAACGAAACACTGTTTTGACACCAGCACTGCAAATACAGAGACAGCGCTGCCAGGAGGGGCGCCGAATGAAACGAAATTAAACAATCTTCAGTCTGACTGCCGTCACATTTAGTGCATCTCCCGTGGCCGTTACAGCAGCTGTGGATCAGGAACAGAGCTGGGACCTGACGAACGTGCATCAGGTGCACATTCCATCTCCTGTATCTTCTTCCTCATCCTGGGTGTGTTAATATACAAGTATGATGTATAAATTGTTTCAAGTCATCAAAACATGTAACATGCATGCACACCAAAGGCAGAAAGAGAGAGCTGCTAAATATGGTGGGGAAACTGCCACCAACACCACTCCCATTCAACACCGGCTCCTTTTACAAAAGGTATTTGGTGGAGGAGGAGGGAATACTGGAGCAGACAGGAGAACCCTTTTTAACCAGAAGTGAGGGAGGGAGGCAGAGAGAGAGAGAGAGAGAGAGAGAGAGAGAGAGAGAGAGGATAAGCAGAAAGTTTTGGGGGAGGAAAGACAGAAGGGTGGAGAGAAAGAGGCAAAAAGGAATGCAGTACTTGTGATTGCTCTGAAGGCAGTGTGCACTCTCACGCACACACATTTGGAAGAGAAAGAGAGGGGGATTTATACAACGTGGAACCTCTTCGAGTTCCCACGTTGGCCTGCTTTCTGTGCATATGCCAATGTGAGAAAGAGCAAGCGAGAGAGAGAGAGAGAGAGACAGAGGGCATGCACTGAGGAAAGAAACGGAAAAAGATGGGGGGAAATAAAGAGGAGATGCATTTAAGGTGCACTCGACAAGCATAAAACTGAAACCAAAGTTTAAATGTGTTGTTGTAAATATGCATACATTTGCTGCAACACCATTATGTGTGCACATTGCTGCGAGCGCGCACGCTGTAATTGCTGTAATGGTATATCATGCTTGAAGAAGAACTGGGAACGAGTGGAATGGAATGCACGCGCACAGACCCCTTGTATGAATAAGCTTGATGAACTCAGGCCTTTAGGCCACTTTTCCCCTCCTTCACTAAAAATAGATGAGATCCAGCACATTTCAAGAAGAAATGCATGAAGCAACTTGGCTTTATAGCTCCCCTGTCCTTCACGAGATTCAGTCAGGCCACAATTGTTTTGTCTCTGCAGTGTCCTTAGATTAAAACACTGGTCTCATTGTTAAGTAAATTCTTCAGGGTCAGACTCTAGGAAATACCTTACCAAAATCTGCTCTCCTCAAGGCAGCTTTCACTAATTTACCAGTACACTCGTCATTAAATAAGATTAGAAAACATTTAGCTAAGACTCTTTATTGACGTAACCTGCACAGCCCAGTCTCACTTTTTTTCGTGATGCTGTCATGAAATGTATTACATTTTCATGGCGCGGTCACCCTTCAGTCATTAATTTTAACCCTAACACTAACCCCACCCCCATTCCGTGATACCATCATGAAATTTATTCAATGGAAATCTACTCCATTTCATGGCGGTATCACAAACTAACAGATTCCATCAGTTTTCTTGACAGTATCACAAACTTGCCATGAGATCAGGTTGAACCTACATTGACTAGGAGGTGAAGGCTTCCTAAAGGAGACTCACGGCTCAAAAGCACACCCAGTATACGAGGGTTGATTGAGAAGTTTTAAGCCTGACCCAGAAAAAGTAGGTGCAGTTCTCCATTGTTTGCATTCTGAGAAACAAACATTTCTCAACACTGCACACAGTGAGTCAAAGTTTCACACAATCTCGAGAAATGTTAGTTTCTCAGAATGCAAAAGATGGAGAACCGTGCCTGCTTTTTCTGGGTCAGGCTTAAAACTACTCAATCTTCCCTTGCAGAAACCAGGGCGGCCATTAATAAAGGAAACTGAAGTTAGAATGAAAATGCAACAATTACACACCTTTTCTTCTTTCTATTGAAACCCCTGGAAACAGGAAAATAATACACCTGAGTAACACACTGACACACCAGTATATGTGAAAAACAAGGTGTTATGAACAGTGCTGCAAGCAACAATCTTTCAAAGGTTTTCACGGTTAATAAATTCCTTGATAAAATCTTGTAAAATTAAGGAGGTTAGATTTTACAATATTCATAAGGATAGGAAACTTTTCTGTTGGCTATTCCCAGTGTGTGTACAATGCCCCTGATTGATTTTCCCTGCCTTGCTTTTCTCCCATACACAACTCTCTGGTCTTGATGTTGGCTTATCCTTTTTAACAACACCTGTAGTTTTCACAGGTGAAACCAAGAGCCCTCTGGAGTCTACGGATGCACTTACATATCTAAGTATAGTATTTGTCATGTTTTTGTTCACAGATCAGTGATGGAATGTCACAGAAATGTTATTCGACCATTCCCGAAACTAAAAATTCTCAAGTGTAAAATGGATCTCTCATCTAGATGATCTATGACTCACAGCCAATCCTAGAGGCCAGAAATTCACACACTCTATCTCCTCTCTGCCTGCCACTAGAGGTTCAACTCAGCTGCAGCATCTGTTGTGTGGGCCGCCAGAAGAGGAGGTACTGCTGGCCCACCACCAGAGGACGCCCTGCCTGAAGTGCAGGCTTCAGGCACGAGAGGGCGCTGCCGCCTCACAGGAACAGCCGAGGTGACAGCTGTCACTCATCAACTATGACAGCTGTCACCGATCATCTGCACTCACCCCGGATAAAAGCAGGATGACACCTCCACCACGTCGCCGAGATATCGTTCTTCTACGGAGGTAACTTCTCAGCTATCGTCAACTCTGACAAATAATCTGAGCTCTTTTTGCAGCCGTTTTCCTGTGGTGTTTCCTTATCTGCTGGATTGGCGTTTGGTGTGATTAGCGACGGCTTCGCCTCACACCCCAACCAGATAAGTGGTTAAACAGGAGCTGCACGAGTGTGTGATTTGAGGTGGAGGTGGAATTCCCACCGTTGTTGTTACTGGGTGTACACACACCCACACTTGACTGTCTTTGCTCTTCGCCAGCAGTACCAAATCCAACACGCGGAGACGGCGGCCACCTGAGGGACTCGGGACCTGGCGGCTCCAGTATCCTTCGGGTTCGGTGGCGGAGGAAATCGTGTGGTTCCGGTTCTTCTCTAGACGGACGTCTCCTATCGTCGAGCCTGCCCACACGACACCTTTATCCATTGACTTTGTATTTATTCTATAATCTGCTGTGTTTGGTTGTGGTATTCACAACAGTAAAGTGTTCAAATTTAACTCCTTCTATTGTCCGTTCATTTACGCCCCCTGTTGTGGGTCCATGTCACTACACTTTCACAACAGCATCTGTTGGTAAAGGCTAGTAAAGGCTCATAAACTCTACAAGAACGGTTCTTCTGTCACCTGAAAACACTTTTATTTCAGAAGACATGTGGAGGGGTTATTTGCTTTAGGAATGGTGTAGTAATTTGTTTTGTCAAGGCAGCGATGGACACATATAGATTTGGAATGTTCCAGATCTCTGCCATGTAGTTCCCAGTCGGTGGCGTTGCTGCACCACACAGAGCTGTATGTACGCCTATTGCTTTAAATGGAAAGAAACTGATGCTCGCCACACTCCCTCAGAATGAAGACCCTGAGAATCATCAAACATACTGTAGTGTAATCAGAAGGGAAAAACTATTTTTGCACAATATGACTGCTTTCCTATTCACTCATTTTCTCACTCACTCATCTTCAACCGCTTCCTCCAATTAAGGGCCACAGGGGGCTGGAGCCCATCCCGGCAGGCATAGGGTTTGAGGCGGGGTACACAGTGGACAGGATGCCAGTCTGTCGCAGGGCCCCATATAGACAAACAAACACATTCACACCCACACGCACACTTAAGGACAATTTAAAGTTTCCAATCCACCTAACCTGCATGTCTTTTGATGTGGGAGGAAGCCGGAGCACCCAAAGGGAATCCACACAAATTTGGGGAAAACATGCAAACTCCACTCATTTTCTATACCCGCTTATTCCAATTGAGGGTTACGGGGAGCTCGAGCCAATGCCTGTGGTCACTAGGCGAGAGGAGGGGTACACCCTAGACAGGCCACCAGTCTATCCTAGAGCCACATATAGGCAAACCCACACAGTCACACTCTCACCTACAGTAAACAATTTTTCCACTGCTCCTAAACTGCATTTCTTTAAAAATGTAAGAAAGCCGGAGCACCCAGAGGGAGCTAATGCAAACACCACACAAAAAGGACGAGGCAGGAAGTGACCCCAGAATCTTTTTGCTATGAGGCAACATTGCTAACCACTAAGCCACTTTGCCGCCCCAGTCCTAAACAAAACACAAAAAAAACAAAAGGTGACGGAATCCTCCTCGGTGAGTAAGTTTAACCAAAGTTTGGCAGTTTTGCTTAATTAAAACAAATAAAACAATGAAATAGTCAAAGATGTGATGATTAGCTTTCTGCAGATCAACTAACTCTGCTACAGTTCAAATTAGCATTACCTCACTGCCACAGAAATTCTTCCCTAAACTCCGGATTACTGCTGCTTATCACGCAAGTGTTACAGATTTGGAAGATTTGTGATTGCCACGTCCCAGAATTCCCCGCATGAGCGACCACTTCTGCACTTTTACAGAATTCAAATGAGCCTCCAAGGTTATTCTGCGGTCGCTGTAAATAACTCAAAGCAGATGAGGAGCTATGAACCATCTGAACTTAGTTGTGAGAATTACAGAAACACCCTTAATGTCTGGTGAAATATTTAACTGCCGTGCTGCATTAAATTAACCCAAAGTTAAGTGGCAAGAAGACAGCACTGTGCTTTTTTTGATGATCCTTGTTTTTAATTTTTATTCCTGTCTTTCCTCCTGTCCCTTTTTTCCTGCTTCCCCTAAATGCCAGGCATTCAGCAAGTTTGTCGTGTGCAGCCGCAGCCCTGACAAGTCAGGGCCCAGCCACATAAATGACAGGTTCACCAATTCCGTCTCTCTTTCACCCTCCATCCGTTGCTAAGCAGACACAAAATGACCAACCTAAACAAACCCTTTCTCTCCTGTCACCCTCTCATCCATCCATCTATGTATCTATCTAATCACCCAACCAATCCTCTTAACAGACCTGGTTTGCATGAACAGAAAAACATGACCAGTAGCCTAAAATAAACCTTTGACTCGTTTCTCTCCTTCTGCTCCAAACACCTGTATCCTGGACTATGTGTATGCAATAAAGCTGAAACAAAACTCTCCCTTTGTCAATGCAAAACTAATTTTAAAGGGGTTATATTGTGCATTTCCGCTTTTTTAAAATCTATCTTTTGTAGTTAAATAAGGATGGGGGTTGATGTCAATGAAAACTGTGTGCTTGTGCATGTAGAAAATGCAATGGCATGAAGAAAACCTCGCCCTGAAATAGCTCGATTTAAACTTGTGTGACAAATGTCACAGAAATCCATATATGGATTCAGACTCACGCTGAGACACGCCCACAAAGTGTTTGATAAACATCGGCCTCATTTCCATTTTAATACCTAAACCACAAATTGCTTAGAGACCTATGAATGTATATGTTTGTTGATTAAGAATCTCTTTGGTGTCTATGGTGACTAGGGATGGGTATTGATAAGATTTTATCGATATCGATGCCATTATCAATTCTGCTTATCGATCCGATTCCTTATCGATTCCCTTATCGATACCTCTTGTGAATTTTGTACTAAAAGTAGGCTTTACAGGTTTTCTATGTATTTCATTGAGTCTTAAAGTAAATAAATATGAAATTGGTCACCGTACCCTTGATCTCTGGACATAAATAAAAATAAACAAAATGGCGTTTCGCTTTGAAGTTATTAATTCCGACTGGACTCTATCGTTCTAACTTGACTTGTCAGAGAGCCGCGCAACGTTTGGAGCTGTGTGAACAGAACGGAGGACGATTCTCGTTTCTTTCTCGCAACAAGACAGGAGTCCCAATTAGTAACTTTAATCTGCACGTGACTCACGATTTCACATATTCAGGGATGAAAGCGGTGAAAAACAAAAAAAGCTGAAACCCAAAATTGCCCCCCAACACCACCTGCACGAAAATGTTTGAATTCTAGAAGCTCTGAAATGCAATCTGGGACTATTCCAGACAATAAACTGCAGTGAGTGCAGCATCCATTTAGTAAGAAAAAAATAAAACAACTTTCCTTATTCAGATTCATTCCAGTAATATTCTGCTCTTACTAGGATGCAGCATTTTTCTAGCTTGGCAGATAGTTCTGGAGGAAATCACAGAAGAAATTAACAAAGTGATAATATGGTTTGACCGAAACAAACTGTCATTAAACTTAAATAAGACAGGGATGAAATGGAGGTGTAAGAGTCACTAGGTGTTCACAGGAAACACTTATTTATTTCTGTATGTATGTATGTATTTATTTATTTATGTATGTTCATTGTTAGTTGGTTTAATATTTTTTCTGTTGTGTTTTTATTCAGGTTCTTTTTGTCTCTTTCTCTAAAACTGTATATAATCATTAGATTAGTTATTATTACTATTATTGTTGTGCTTGCTATTATTATTAATATATAAACAAAAATAAATTTAAAAAATATTACAATTTGTAATACATTTGACTCTTTTACGACAACAAACGCTTGACAGCTGCAACTGCTTAATGCTAATTTTAACATTGAAAATGCCATAGACATGCTAACGTGTTAGCATCGGTCCCGTTTTTGTTATAAAATACATCTATCAACTGTTTCAGAAAACCATAACAGGTCGGTTTAACATAAAAAAGGTAAATAATACTCACAGCCATATGATCTTTAGGGTTTTAGCGGGGGAAAGCGAAAGAAAAAAATTAATCAACGAAGCAATGATCGAAGCACTGCTTCAATCTGCGAATCACTGCTTCGATTGGTTCAAGGTTCAAAGCAAAGTCACGCTGCAGAAAAGTTGATTACAGACCCGCTGTAGGGTCTGTAATCAATGTAGAGAAATGATAATTTTCCTGACAAACACCCCCAAAAACAACAGCCACTCTGAAGGACCGATAAGGGAATCGTTAAGTAAAAAGGTTATTGATGTCGGTGGATCGAATCATTTCTTAACGATAACCGAAAGGAACCGGTTCTCGATACACATCCCTAATGGTGACAACCTTTAAAATAGCTGGTGACCAGTGTTGCCACAGTAACTTTGAAAAGTTACTTTATATACAGTTACATTTTACAGTTACTTCATTAGCAGCTGCGGATAACTTGTCAGCAGCTGCTGAATGTAACTAATAAAGTAATTAGCAATCTAACTTGATTATTTTTAAGATTGAGTAACTAATAGTTACTTTTCTGATTAGTTAGTTTGCTGCATAAAGCTGCCAACGAAGTACCCTTATAAAGTAACTAATAAAGTAAGTTTTCAAAGTAACTGTAGCAACGCTGCTGGTGACCTACATTATGGATATTAGCTCGCTAAAAAGTGTAACGTTATTACTATTGGACCTCTCAGGTGATTTAAAAACAAATACTCTCATTAATAACATGCTTAGTGAATAATTACTCAAATGTTTTGCACATATCAATTTTTTAAATGAAAAGCAATTTGTCACAGGTGGACTTTGGCATGCCAGAAAGGAAGCCAACATATATTTGTTCAATTTTCAAAATAAAACACCCCAAGTAGAATACTGATCATGTTTCATATCACCAATACAAAAATAAAATAAAGAACTAAATATTAAACACAATTAAAACTTACAAGAAAATTATCCGTCCAGATCTTAAGTATTTAAAAAAAAAGACTCCATTTCTAAAATGGGATCTGAAGTTGTGGTCAAAAAGTGATTTAATGAGAGTGGAAGAATCACCCCCACGACCCGATCCCGGATAAGCAGTTGAAAGTGAGCAGGAAGCATCACCTTGCAGATAAGTGATATGAAATGAGGTTTTATTTAAAGCTTTAAAAATTATGACTGTATTTTGCACAAAACAGTATTCCAATCAACAGTTCCACATAGGCATCTTTGAAATGTAAAGCTGCCATTCACAGGGCCAGGCAGCATCTTCTTCTTCATGTCATCAAATCTACTGCGGACAGAAAAATGACTGGGTCAAAGGACATAAGGAAGCATGATTATAGGTGTTAACCTGACTCCAGAAAGGGCAAAGAGGGTGCAGGTTTCTTTGTAACTACCAACTCCACCAGGTGATTTCACTGATTAACAGCAGACAGGATGAGTTCATCAGTGAAATCACACAATGAAATCTTTTCGGAGTCAAAGCTTGTTTTTGTCTCCAGGTTCTGTGTACAACGGAATGCAGCATTAGTTTGAGTTTTAACAGCTAATTTTTTAATTAATTAATTTAAATTTAAGTTATTACAACAGTCATAATTATTATGTTTTTTTAATTTTCGCTGAGACAATTAACAGAGGTGAGTTATCGAAAAAAAAAATATTTTGGTAATCACTGGTCATTTACACAGAAAAATGTCACTAAAGTGTGGCTGGCTGTTTTGCTTCTTTTCACTGTTCTGCAGTAAGAAATGAGGCATCTTTTTGTTTTACCAGCAAGCACTTTAAGTTGAAAATCCCTGAGCCTTTCAGAAAGATGCTGTGACATCAGTGCAGCACCTTTTCAGACAATTAATCAGACAGTGCAAAACTTTTCACCGTAACGGAGAACTTTGTGTCTACAGTCAGCTGATATGACAAACAAAATCACAACAAAAAAACTTATCTGTGACAGTGGATTGGACAGACGCTATGTTCCTGCTCAGGGTGAGTGCTTTTTATCACCATACATTACAAGACAATCAGTTTTTTTTTTTATTGTTGCCATACACAGAAATTTCCCGAGGAGCCCTTGTTGTTTTTAAGATGAAATGAGGTGCTGGGGTGAGGTGTTTCTCAGCGCCCTCTCAGTACTTTTTCACCAGCAAAAAAATGCCATATGGACACAGGGCCGTAGTTTTGTAGCTCACAATATGTACATTTTTATGATTTTACTGACATTTTCTGAAAGAAACAATTGATTATAATTGCTTTAATGATAATAAAAATCAGTTAGTTGCCCGAATATGACAGAAATGTTTTATCTTCACCTCATTTACTTTACTGACCGTTGCGCATTTAACAGAAACCTAAAAATGTGGCTGTACATGTAACACACTGTGTTTTCCAGGGTGCCAAATAAGTAGCTCAGCCAAAGAATCCAGGATCTGACTTCTTTGCCATCCACTTCCTGGAAAAACCCCTCCTTCGTCACATTCCACTACCCTGTCAAAACACAGCTCCCCTTTTCCAACCGGCTGACGGGAAATCATCAGCTGCCGTCATAGGCTGTTGCCAAGTCAGTGGGCGGGAAGAAGCAAAAGAAGCTCGTTCCCGGCCAGCGACTGTTGTTTCATAACACACATACACACACACACACACACACAGACGGACAGAACCGGGTCAACACCCTCATTGGAGAGTGGAACACAAAACAGGGTCCCATGGCCAAAAAGGTGAAGAAAAAGAAAAGACAGCTGAGGGGAGGGAGGGACGGAGGGAGGGACGGATGGGTGAGGCATCGGTTTTCTCTGTTAACAAAATAAAGAGGAAATGACTATTTTACACTCGGGTCAGGAGCTGTGGGAGCGCATTTCCAGTGTGTGTGTGTGTGTGTGTGTGTGTGTGTGTGTGTGTGTGTGTGTGTGTGTGTGTGAATGAGAGAGAGAGAGAGAGAAAGGTTAATTGGTGAGCAGTGGAAGCACTCCGCCATCAAACCTTAAGAGGAAGAGCAGCGAACCGAACACATGACAGACACGGCCGAGCACGTTTAAGAAACCCGTGCACATCTGGGCTATTAAATCAATCTTATCTGTTGTTTGCCTGCACAGGATGGAATTGACAAGTGATTCGTCAGCTGGGAGAAGGACAGAGAGGGTTCCGGCAGGATGAAACGAGGAGGGGTAGGGGGCAGGATAGGAGCAAAGGTGGGAGAAAGGGAGAAAATGGGGAGGGGAGAGCGGCTGGAGGTTGAGTGTGTGTGGAGAGAGAAATGTGTGGAATCCTAATTGTGTTATTGCTCCAGAACAAACATTAGTCCTGCCTGTCATATCACAGACAGCAGGCAGTGACCGAGTGATTTGAAAAGAAAATTGAACAAAAGAAAAGTCCCTTTTACACGACCCATTCCGGGCAGGAATGTTGCGCTGTTATTCCTCCTTACCATCCTGTGTAAAATGTACAAACACGGAATGTGGGAGTATTGTTCTACTAATACGCCCACAGTGGGAGTAGTAATACAGTCTAATTGTGGTCCTGTGTAACAGAGAGAACTGGACCTGGGATCAATAGTCTGCCATTAAATCAAGACCCCCAGTAGGAAATGGAAAATTTCAAGATTTTGAGTTAGTTTATTAACTGCGACTATAAATTAGATCAGTGGAATAAGGGGTTGAGCAATATGTAGACCTGGGTTTGATTCCTGGTGATGCTACCTGTCTGTCTCCTTGGACAAGACATTCCATTAGGAATGCATTTGGGTGGTTTTATCTACACAGTTTAAATTAAAAACATCATGTACACTTTTCTTGCATAATGCAACCAATATGGAGACCTGGGTTTGATTCCCACTTACAGTACCTGTCTCAGTCCAACCAACTGTAACAGGGTAAGGGAAGTAACCTACATTGGACTGGCATCCTGTCCAGGAGGAAGGCATGGACTCTCCTCTGCTTCACACTGGGGATAAGGACTTAGAGGACTTACGTAGTTTGTGCATAATGATTAAAACATAAGGTGGGGTGGGGGGTCCAAGGGGAAGTCCATATTCAACAGCATAGTAGGGAACTTGGGTCCATTTTCAATGGTAGCGCATTTTCAGTCTTTTCAATCTTAAAAAGTGCCAAGAGACACTTTGAAATTTGAAAGTTGTCCAGGGCTCACCCAAACCTTTTATCACAATTCATGGGTCACGGGAGCAACAGCTCCACCAGGAGACCCCAAACTTCCCTTTCCCAGGCCACATTAACCACCTCTGACTGGGGGATACCAAAGCCTTCCCAGACCAGTGTGGACAAACACATATATTATTATTATTATTATTATTATTATTATTATTATTATTATTATTATTATTATTATTATTTCCAGACATATATTATGTTCAGATAAATGAAAATTCATTTAAATCCCATGGCTTTGTTTTATTACTTTTTTGGGTCATTTTAGAATCTACCTGGAACCACACATGGGCACTGGGGAAACCTTTTGTTTGTTTTAGTGTTAATAGTCAAAGGTGGCATCATGAGCGGTCGGCTTACTGGCAGTATATCGGAATCTCTGTTAAAAAAGGGATTCAGAGTTGAGTGAAGCGACGCTGAAGCGTGTTCCACTCTGTAGCCGTTTGTGCTGGCAGGACATTTACAATCAACTCTGTGTTAAACCGCCCAGGCTGCTGAGAGCTAGCAGCTAGCCTCCCATCCACGCGGATAGCTCCAGCAGATGTGTGCATCTGCCAGCAAGCCCTCCCTCCTCCAGGCAGGGGGCCAGCAGGCAGTAAACCCACAGCAGAGGCCCTGACAGTCCTATCCATGCCACGTCGCAGCAACACAACTCCAGAGAAGAGGAGGCGTCCACAGAAGAAAATGTGGATGATTGTGCCAGAGTCTGATTGTAAATGGACAAATGACACATGAAGACAAAGTGGCTTTATCTTTATGTTTCCAACAATTACATCAGCCAGGACCACCAGACTTCTCTCTCTCTCTCTCTCTCTCTCTCCTTCTCTCTCTCTGCAGCCGAGAGCTCCTTTGATTTACAGATGTTTCGGGCCCACTTCCATAAACTGCCAACCACATGGGTAGCGAAATAGCTGACAGATCCACACAAACTCACCCAGAGTCACTGTCTCGATTTCCATCATCACGCTCAGCTTCATTGACATCGTTGTACTGCTTACACCATCTTTGCCAATCTGTCAGCTTCAACGTGCTGCATTTCCTGAAGAAAATGCATTTTGTTGGTGTTTGTGTGAGGAAGTGGCTATTCTCCCACGGGCACATGAACATGATTCACTCTTCTTTATGGCACTGCTGCCAGATTTTTTTCTTCTTCTCCTTTTGTCTTTTTTCTCCTCCTCCTCCCCCCTTCTTCCTCCCTACTTGACTTTTTGCAGCTCCAGATCCGGAGAAGCTGATGTCTAAGCCCTCTCCAGTGCAGTGAGGAGTGCTGAGCCGGAGGAGAACTCACAGTAAACTCCCTCCTAACGCCTTGGATCTCTGGAGGCTCAGTCAGGCCACACGCACAGGCCCAAAGACAGATTTAGACACACACTGGGAATTGATTTTAGAGAACTAACCTAAAAATATGACTTGAGCGTGAAGTCTCATTTCAGTGTGCTTTTTGCAAAGGATTGCAAGAAATGCAATAAACCTTCAGTGATTCACAAACACTTTTTGCATCAATGCTTGTGAATGTTGTACAGCGCAAACCGTTTTAATGTTTCCCCCATCAGTTTGGTGCCCAAATGCTGAAGTTCACACTACATCAAAAGTCAAATTTATATGTTTGTCAAGCACTTACATGCTATGTGAAAAAAGGTTTTACACTGCTGCAATTCCCCAAAACAGGAGTTGGCAGTATTGAGCAACAATTCACTGAATGTAGCTGACATCAGACATAAAACACCATAGACTGTATATATTTTGGACACCTCTCCTTGACATCACACACTGCTTGTCTGAGTGCTGGTTTTATGCTCAAATGGGGTGGTTCCAAATGTCAGCATTTTGGCAGTGCCTAACTCCACCCAAATCCTCGCAAACCCACAAGTGGGTAAAGCGGTGGAATGTGAGCAATACAAATGAAGACCAAACATGCCAACCATCTCATACTTATCAAATAAGCTAAGGCTAACTTTGTTCAGGTGTTTGATTAACACATATGTGAACTGGGAGGTAGCTTTCATAGAAGACGAGTTGGGTGCGGGTAATAAAAATCGCAAAATTATAAAAATTTCACTCAATAGAAATACTGGAGCACCAATTTTTTGAATGGTCTGTTTGTACAATTAGCTGCACAAGCCATATTATCTGTTGTGAGGGCCGCTGAAGAGGAGGTACTGCTGGCCCACCACCACCAGTCGGCGCCCTGCTTGGAGTGCGGGCTTCAAGCATGAGAGGGCGCCGAGACAGTCACTCATTTACACCAGCTGTCACCAATCACCTGCATCCCTACAAAAGCCGGATTATTACTCCACCTCCTCGCCGAGAAATCAACTACCGTGTAAGGTCATTCTCTGCTGTGATCGAGTATTAACTAATTGTTCTGTGTGCAGCCGTATTCCTGAGGAGTCAGTGTTTTTGGATTGGCGTGCAGTGAGAGTCTGCGACGTCTTCGCCTCTCACTCCATCCAAGGAGCCACTGTCAGGAGCTGCACGGGTTATTTTGTATCGGAGGTGGAGGTTTTCCCTCCTCGAAGATCTGTAGAAGAAGGATTACTGGGTGTGTGGATACACACTCACCATTAACTGTTTTTTCATCTTCTGCCAGCAGTACCAGGGTCTGCAACAGAAGACGGTGACCACCTGGGGACTCAGGACTTGGCGGCTCCGGTGTTCTTCAGGCCGTTGGTGGTGGAAGCTGTGTGGGTCCCGGCTCTCCGATCACCAGAGGTCTCCTATCTTCGAGCCTGCCCACACGTCACCTTGTGTTTAATTGGCATTATCTTTGTCTGTATCCAGTTGTGCGTTTCACAACATTAAATTGTTACTCTTTGTCTTATCCATTGTCCGTTCATTTGCGCCCCCTGTTGCGGGTCCGTGCTACGACACCTCCCCAACATTATCACCGATATTTGGTATGAAATACTGAGAAAGGACAAGCATTGTCACCCAGCTGCAAGCTAGTTTGTTAGCGGCATCTGCTAGCAGGGCCCTCTCACGCAAATCAACCATGCCCTTAATTATTTATAAGTTCATGGTTTAGTATAGCTTAAACTGATAAATTATATACAAATTCACCACTTTAGAGGTGTCATGAATGGGGAAACTTGCTATAGGTACCAAAGCAACAGGGCTATTCCACAGAGCGCCACTGCTTCCCGTTTAATCCCAAATAACAAATAGTTGATAGCACATGGTAAATCTTGGGTAATTGTAGTCTTAACGGTTTCAATCATGTTCAAACTTCTTTAAATGGGGTATTTGTATTGGCTACGGCTTGAAACATGTTTGAAGATGCTTTATCAGTGTAAAAATGTGAAGCCAAAGCAGTGTTTGTTGTGGCTGTGACCAAGGGCACAGCTTCTTTTCTTTCGTTTTTGGGCAGGTTTCCAGGTCTACACTTTATAAGTCACCCAGTTGCCAGTTCTGCACTTTACCATCCAGCCTGTTAGGAGGCCAGCCAGATTAAGTCGTTTCATCCCATTCTGGTACTTTTTTGGATCGTGAGCAATCACAGTTGAACAGCACCATGTGGAATAGGTGTGCAACAGGCTGTAAACATGTTTATTTCTGCTGTAAAGTTGAAGATTTTAGCACAGACATCTACCGTGAGTGACTTGGAGTTGGCTTGGAGCCAGCCTCAAGTGACCATTCAGTGAACTATACAATTTGGCACTTCTGCATTGGCTTCATTTTTTACTGGAGGTTACCACTTGGAAAACAAGCAATGAGTGTCAAAGGTACGTGAAATAAAGTTCACCCAAATTTAAGTAAATAATTAACCTTCAACTTATTTGCACATGCACAAGACCTTTTCTACTGTCAACAATATACAATAAAGCCACTAAATCTGAGTGTTGTGTTTGCATGTATTACCCTGTAAAGTGTAAAAAACAATGCATGGACACTTTTTGTGACTACAGTTGGTGTTACTTTAGGTCCGGATGAGACTGTACTTAATTTCTCTCCGATATTGTGTCTTGAAGCTGCACTATCTTCAAGGTACAAAGAACTGTGAAACACCCACAAAAATGATGTACTCGGTGAATAACATCTCAAGCTGTTTGCTGTGCCATGCAACCTTGTGCACATGAATTTGAGAAAAATAAAAATTTAAACACAAAGACACATCTTCAGTGCAAGGGACAGATAATGAATTCCAGAAACCAGAGGAAAATCAACAGTTATGAAATGGATTGATTTTTTTTCCCCTCTCTTTACATATGCCCGTTTCAGGTAAAAGTGTTATTTCAAAACCATTTCAGCTCTTGTCACCATGGAGATATAAAGACTATGAGCTCAATTCAGGTTCAAACGCTCGCTGCGTCTTTCCTTCTCACACATATAATCAGAAAATCATGCTTGCTGTTGGGCCTCATGCATTAGATATAAGAATTACATGCTAAATCTGACATTATACCTGCATGACTTTAGAGAGCACCAGCTCATCCCGATTCATCTGTGGTCTTTACGTCAGCGCTCGCTGTCTCTATCCGCTCTGTCTTTCGTCACTGTGTAATGTGGATGTTCCATGTAACACAGCACTTTAGTGTAAATAAACGGCTTTGTCCGCAGAATTGGATCTTTCACAAGTAACATCTCAGATAAGGCAGTTTGTGTTGTGTGTGATCTTTGTGGTTTCATGTTTTTCCACACACAGCCTATAAACATTAGTTACACTTTGATTTTTATGCACCAGCGCTCTCCCACCTCCTCCCTTCTTTGCTCCTCTTCCTCTACTCCTCTTCAGTACGACTTCCACCATTAAACTGTCTCCCTTACTCACCTTCTTCCCCTCTTGCTCCCCCTAGCATTCCCAGTCCAGCGGCCCACAAATAATCGCTCACCTTCACACGCCGGCCACTCATTCACAAGACTTAGGGGGAGTGCGGCAGGAGGAGAGTGGCACATGCTTACAGAGCTGGGTGCAGGGTTCCTGCTAAATTGTCCCACATGGCTGAGCGTGCTTAGTTTAAACAAATATAGCCACTTCCTCCTCACACACAAACGCCGCCACGTACAGCAACAGGCATTATTTTGAAGGCAACACACCTAAGCAAGCATACACACACATGAACACATGCACACATTAAACGCACCAGCAGACAGTGTGCAGCACTTTCAAATTTTCCCCTATAAATGTCCGGCTAAGCCAGGATTCAAAAACAGAGCAGAACGGTTCCTCTGCAAAAACAATTTGACATGCATATTCAGCATATTTAGCGTCTGATTTCATGTACTGTCACAGTGATTTAAAAAAGAAAATCGAAGGTCTTTTGTAGGGCTTTAGCTGTACAGTGCACAACAAAAAATCTGCACTAATGGGTCCCTGGAGTCTAACCCTAAAACCCAAATTCAGACCACGGAGTGAGACTCAGGGATCAGACAGTGGACACATTATATATGTGTGTGTGCACACACAGTACTGTTGTGTGTCCAGAAAGAAACAGAGGGATGGAATTAAGGGAGGATGTGGTCACTGTGACCAATTTAATGACTTACAGTAAAGTCCGCTTTTAGGGCCACAGTTGGAATTTACTTGGATACAAAAACACAAAGTGCAAAAAAAAAAAAAAAGTAAAATCTTTTTCTTTCTAATATACAGTACAGTACACAGAATATACTGTGTATCAATGGACAATATGATTATTGCTTTTACATTTCTCCATGCTATAATATTGTCTGTATTTGAATAGAAACTGGAGATTTAATTGCTGAACTTTAATATTTCAGATTTTTTTCCATGATGCCTTCAAAATTACTGGTCATAGTTTTCATTCAGCTACAATGGTATGCAGTGGTGGCCAATGCTGCTACACACATTTTCTTCTCATTCATTTTACAATTTATAGAATCAAAAAATAAGATTTTACAACACCATGCAGTCCTGCAATTACACAGCACATAAAACATTTCACAATCAGTTGAATTGTGAGTTTGGAGACACAGGCACATGACGTCTTTGCAGGGCAGTTTCCTTGTGTATTTTCTACAATAACAACTACAAAAAAAATTATTATTATTATCCCCGTGACCCAAACCCGGATAAGCAGTTGAAGATTTAAGTATGTATGTATGTATTATTATTCAAAATTTAAATTGGTTTAGATTCATATGACTGACTGACTGACTCACTGTTCACGCTCACATCGCCCTGATAAAATCAAAAGGTCGGATGCAATATGTACCACGTCCCCATGATGCCAAGTCCCGCACATTCTCGAATGCGCAGGGATGTCCTGTGCATGTGGCAATTCTTATACTCAATGATTTACAATCATTCAAAATGTTCAAAAATCATTTTTTAAATAAGACTGTCTCTGTTTTGTTTGTTTCTCCTCCCTGCCGTAAACTCAGTCGCCAACATTTCAGAGAGTCGCCGCTTCTGCTTTCGGCAGGAGGCGGGGTCATCCTGCTCCGTGTAAGAGCCACTTAGAGTGGACAGCATACAGCAGCGAACCAGGCCGCATCACTCCATCCAGAAAGGTGAGAATCTGACAATCTCCATCCAGATTGTCACGAAAATAAATAACGACTAAGAGGTGAGTGCAACAGATTAAACATAAATAAGAATAACTAAGAAAGCAATAACAAAGAGATCAAACCTAAATAACAATCAGTAAAAAATAAAGACAAAAACCAAAACCTACAATACCAACAAATAACACGTGGAACTCAGAAATAATAACCATGTAAATATCATGAACTAGAGACACATGACAAGGAACCGGATCAGACAGAATAAGTAACCACACACACGGGGCGGAACACACACGACACAGTGTGTGTGTGTGTGGGGGGGGGGGGGGCAGCGCACTTCCACAAACCAGAGAGGAGGGACGGAGACCCCACAAGAACACAGAGGACACAGGGCGGTCGAATTGCAAACACACGCACTCCCATCCAAACACCGGTGATGGAAACAAGTCGACACCCCCACACACACACAGGTGCACACGATGGACACGGGGAGACACACTCATACACAGGGAACAGAAAACAATGACAGATGATAAACCCCAAATATACACAAATTCAACAACCCGGCCAAACAGGCCGATGTGTAGAACCGCCACAATATGTGAGTCAAGTTTGGCACAGTTCTGCAGCACAAAAGTGTCTCTCCCCTTAACTACTACTGAAGTGTTCAATAGTCTATGTCACTGCCCATATGCCAAAGTGTGTGCCATGTCTGGCTCAATTCAGAGGTGCTGTTTAGACAGAAGAGGGACATATACACACATATAGTTGTCTCTTATTGTACAGATGACTGATTTGCCAAAGCAAGTATTTTCAATCAATTAAGGGCTGGTCATATAATGGTACACACACCAATGGCTATATTTAGTATGTGCAGAAAAGGAAAATATGCAGTATGTATGGTCCCAAGGAGCAGACATGAGAACCATTGGCTTTGCGTTGTTAAATATTAGCTCAAAAACACTTAATAGCTCATTAGAATCCAGTTCAAAGCAGTTTACTCTTGATAAGAAACTCCTAAACCAAGGCTTCCCCAAGTTAGCCAGATTACAGACAGTTTGTCTATGTTGTCAATGGTTCAGAGTCATTGGTAACCAGGTCAAAATATCCTGTATTTGGTTTAAACTAACCTAAAATGTCAAAGCTGTGTGAACAAACTGATCTCAAATAAAACAGAAAAGGAGCAAATCCTCAAATTTCATTTAACTATTACTTTTCTGCTGGTTGATTAATTGATGAATTGTTTTAACTCTAACCTATGAGTTAAACACACAGTTCTGCTGTTTTTGCAAAGTCTTACTGCCTGCTACTACATCTCAATTAAGGTAGCAAGAAACAATTATCACATTTGATTAATCTTGACTGTTTTCACAGTTATAAACAATGAGTTGTTTGGTCCATAAAATGTCACAAAATGATGAAAAATATTGAGCAGTCTTTCCCAAAGCCTAAGGTAACGTCCTCAAATGTGTTGTTCTGTCCACTACCCAAAGATACTCAGGTTATTGTCAATGCACTGCACTTAGGCTTAAATGTTAAACTGATTGATGAACTACAAGATTAGTGTAATGTTATACAGCAGCAACCTAAAAGTCATGAAAAATAAAAAAAAAATGGGGATCTTTACCTGACACTCCAATATGAGAATTTGTTGCTTTTTCCAATTGTTTCACACCACTGAAAACTAGGGATGCACTGATACCACTTTTTCATCAGACTGAGTACAAGTATGAGTACTTATATTTGGGTACTCGTTGATACCGAGTACCAGTACAAATACTTAATGATACCATTACAGTTTTATGATGACTTTGAAAATGTTTTATTCATCAATTGTTCCTTCCGTTTTGACTATAACTGCTACCAATATCATTAGCTTTGTTTTTATTTACCATCATTTCACTTAAATCATGTAACTTCACTTTTTGACTACAACAAATTGTGCTTTAACATTTAACCGTGTGTTTTTAACAAACATGACACTACCAGACATCTCACTTAAATGTAACCTGTGGACTTCAGCACTACAAAATATACAACACCAATAACTGAAGTGAAATTGTCCATCATGCCAGTGTTGCTACAGTTACTTTGAAAAAGTAATCCAATTACTTTTTACTCTTTGAAAAAGTAACTTAGTTACTTTGTTGATTACTCAGTTTTAAAAGTAACTAAGCTAGATTACTAGTTACTTTATTAGTTACTTTCAGCAGCTGCTGACAACAACCCTCACCACCGCCTCAACATGAAAATGATAACCAGTTTTGCCAATACTCACTTTATAGTCACCCTTTCTTGACTTCAATGAACATAAACACTTTTTTTATAAAAACTAAAATAAAGATATCTTTCTTGATGTCATATTTAAATGTTGACAGCAATGTAACAGTAAAACTTACAATTTATAATCTACATTGTTTATAAATGTAACTTAAATTCTTTCTAACATTTTACTAACATAAATGTAACTATTAAATTCTTTCTAACATTTTACTAACATTTAAATTCTTTCTCAACATTTTGATTGTTAAAATGATTATTATTATAGTATTAGTAGTATGACAAATTGTCTTCAAAAGTGGACCTTTAATCTCAGGGTGTGGAGGGGGAAGCACGCCCCACCCCTTTCGTCTGGATTCGCCCCTGGATGGCTGTCTGAGGAGGAAGAATTTACAAAGTGTATTTATGGAAAAAGCACCTCCAGATTGACAGGTAGGGAAGTTTTTTGGGTTTTTTTTACGTTTTTCATCATTTTTTTTTTTTTTTTTTACTTCATGTCATCCTCAGAAAGAGACTTTAGGTGCATTTGGGTGGAAAAAACAAGCATTAGCATTTGTTAATGTGTGCGGATCAGCTGTTTTTAGTGAGGACACACACGGAGCGGCACAGAGTTTTAAAGAAAAAAAGCATAAAAATGTATTTGTAAAGCTCAGTGCAGGTGCACCACACTTTCAGAGATGACAACTGTTCTCAACTCTGAGCTGCGTTGCAGAAAACAGATGAAAAGTTCACAGCATCAAACGCTTCGTGGGCGAGTGGGCAGTTCCATCGAACCGTGACCTCTGCCTGCCCACGGGCTGCACTGAGAGGCTGACATCACGCTGCTGTAAAGGGGTATGGGGTGTCTAGTCTCGGAACAGTTTTATGATTACAAGTACAAGTAAATACATATGGGATTGGGCCGATACCCGATACTGGTATCAGGATCAGTGCATCCCTACTGAAAGCTGAAAAACCTTTGGACTGCTGGTCACAGAAGACAAGGTGAAGATGTCACCTTTGAGCTGTGGGGAAACTGGTGACAACGTACACAGATTAAACAGATAACATCATGAAGGCGGATGGACAAAGACAATAAACCTGCAGTGAGTGCCAGCAGACCTGCTGCCATCCGGCCGTGCACACACACAGCAGGTCTTGGCGCAGAGGCCTGACTGAGCTCCATCAGGACTACGTGCTACGAGTCTTAATTAGGACAAGTGTGTCAAGTCAAGAAATGAATTGTATCCCCACTACACTCATATATGCGGACAAACAAAAACGCTTACACACCAACAAAACACGAAGAAACATTCAGATCATCAGGTTTATGGGCCATGAAAACGCTTGCTCTCAGTGGGTCTTGCAAGCAAGTGCTGACAGTGACAGAGTATTTAGTCACACGCACATGAGAATCCTGTCTGCTGTCTCATCGACAACACGGCGACTGAGCCTGCAAGACATGGACATGCAGAACCTGAATGCACACACAGCTAACAAACCCTGCAGCAGTGGTCCAATTAATAGTTCTCCACATGGTTAATCCTACGGCTAAGGCCTAGGTGTGTGTGTGTGTGTGTGTGTGTGTGTGTGTGTGTGTGTGTGTGTGTGTGTGTGTGTGTGTGTGTGTGTGTGTGTGTGTGTGTGTGTGTGTGTGTGCATGCGCCCACACAGGACATGTCTGGGAATAGTAAGCTAGTGAAAAGTGTACACACGATCACACACACAGACTTATAACTCCCCTCCCCATAGCCTTGGGTCACAAGGTCACATTCCTCCTCTTCAATCAGCCTCAGGATTTCACATAGCACACCAGAGATAAGGCTGTACGAGCGTGGAGTGTGTTTAGGATATTTCAGTGATTTGTGGGGGGTCCGGCTTGAGGGTAAGGAGGGGGAAAGTAAAGGCTGTGGATGTGCTAAACCGTCTCCAGCAATCATAGTCTGAGTCTTTTGGTATCAGGTAAAAAATAACAATTACTATTATTATTATTATTATTAAAAAAACAGAAATTACACCTGTACTAGTCATTTAATAAAATAATGTAATATAATGTATACAAAATAATGCCCATATGCATCTGAATTCTATAGGATTTTATTGTGACGCTACCATGTACAACAGTGAACTTAAAAAAAAAAATATATATATATATATATATATATATATATATATATATATATATATATATATATATATATATATATATATATATATATATATATCAAGCAGGCATCATAGCAACCAAGTTGAGTAGGCAAGAGTCAACACATGAGCACAGCTTTGAAGGGCACTGGAAACAATACAAGAGGGTAAAGCACCAGCTATTCATTGACTGAGCAGTACACCAGGACTTGAAGGCACCAAGCAGACCAGGACCAAGACCAGGCAGACTAACCTGAGCACATCCTGGATTGACTACAGGAAGGCCCATGGCTCAATGCCTCACACATGGATAATTGAGTGTTTGGTACAATACAAGGCTAACAGTGCACTGATAACCTTCATCAGGAAGTCAATGGGACTGTGGAAGACGTCACTGGAGGCCAACTCCAAGGCAATTGCACGTCACCGTCAAGTGCGGAATATACCAAGGTGATGCACTGTTCCCACTGCTGTTCTGCATAGGCCTCAATCCCCTCAACCAACTCATCACAAAGAGTGGCTACGGATTTTGATTCAGGAATGGAGTAACCACCAGCCACCTCCTGTACATGGATGACTTCAAGTTGTATGCCAAGAGTGAGCGAGACATTGACTCACAGATCCACCTCACTGGGATCTACAGTGAGGATATCGGGATGTCATTCAGATTGGATAAGTGTGGCCGAATGGTGACAAAGAGAGAGAAGGTGATCCTGACTGTGCGAGTGGATTTGCCAGAAGGCAGGATAGGGAACATACAGGACAGCTACAAGTACCTGGAAATCGCACAAGCATATGGGAACCATGATGAAGATACAGTATGTGCAAATGTGCTCCAGAGACAGTCCAGCACATAGTAGCAGGATGCAAGATGCAAGCTAGAACAGCGTACACTAAGAGGCACAACCAAAGTGTTGGGAATTCTGTACAGGAGCATCTGTGCCGCATATGGATTAGAAGTCCCCAAGTCCCGATGGGAGATGCCACCAAAGGTGGTTGAGAACAACAGGGCTAAGGTCCTGTGGGGCTTTAAATTCCAAACAGACAAGCAGCTACTGGGAAAACCAACCAGAGATAGTGGTGGTTGACAAGGGAAAGAAAACTGCATTTGTGATCAGCGTGGCAATCCTGTCTGACAGCAACATCAGAAAGAAGGAGCATGAGAAAACAGAGAAGTACAAGAGCTGAAGGAGCAACTGGAGCAGATGTGGAAAGTAAAGTCCAAAGTTGTCCCACTGGTAATAGTGGCTGCTCTGCTTTGTATATACCTGATCCTATCAGGGGCAATATGAGTTTCTTAAGGTTAAACTAAATTTGCATCAGCATTTTTTTTCTGGTGACCCCTGATAAAATCATGGAACACCTAAGGGAAACATCAAAAAGAATGATTTTATTCACCAAATAGTGACAATTTCCTGAAGCTACCTGTCCAGCAATGGCAACAGATTTAAGGTACAGTAGCCCAGACACGTCTTTCCGTAGCCACATTCACCAGATCCTCCTAAGGTGGACCAGATGTTATATGTAATCCCTCCGGTACAATTCAGCTTCAATACAATTTTTCTTTTCATCTGAACATGCCAGACGAAGTGGATGAGAGCCTACAACTCCGCCTGGACGGCATACCACTCTGACACAGGTTACTTCCCCAACCAAGACTGGTACTCATTTAAAGCTGGGTGGACTGAGACAATGCAGATTAAGTGTCAGGCCATCTAACTGCCTCATTTCATCATGAAGAGCAACATTTATACTTCCTTCTGGATGTTAGAAGTCCAAATCATGTCCGTCCAACCTGTGTAAGAAAATCAATCTGCTTGCTTGCTTGTATCTGTGATCTCATTCTTTCTGTCATTACCCAAAATTAATTTCCACAGGTGAGTGTGGTAACATAGATCATTGTGTAAATTGAGAGCTTTGCCTTCCAGCTCAGCTCCTTCTCCACCATGACACTCCAAAGCAATTCCTCCATTACAGCTTCTCTTTCCTAATCTGCCTTTTGATCTCCATTTTTCGGTCACTGGTGAATGAGGGCCCAAGACACTTCCGAGACACATCCGAGGTAATAATTCACAGTTAGGTATTCATCAATCCAGGATTCATCATGTTTTTGTCATACCAAGTTTAACTGTGTTTTAAGTTGTAGTATTTACGACTGTGAGACAACTGTTAGTTACTACACTAATGTCCACTGATCGTGACTGGTAGTTGTTCAGAAAGCATGAAAATACAAGATGTCTTTGACAATTCATTTGGCAACAAGAACAGAGTTTTCATTCTCAACTCCATCTTCTTTTCCAACACCTTCCAGTAAGCTACCAATCCCATGGATCGACTCAAATGAGAGCACTGAAACTTAGCTTGGGTGATGCCGCCAAAGCAGCATCGCACCTAAATTTGGACACTTAGAAGAAGAGCTGATAAGTCGTCAGATGGCTGAACAAACAAATAATCCAAAGATGAGAAAAAAGCGTTAATGTCTCCTGATAAACTCTTTCCACGGTCATGGACATAGTCTTCCACACCAAATTCACTGCTGAGTTAGCCACAGAGCTAACAGTAGCTCGGTTATGAATATAGATTTGCACAAACATTAAGCGATATTTTCAAAATGCTGGGAAGAAACAACTGCAAAATGACAGCATTTGCATTCATTGATGGATTTCAAGTAGCTGGTTTTGACCTCTTGTGATAACTGTCATTTGATAATTGGCATTCTAATAGTCATGTCAACGGAGGGGTAAGCCCCATGAAATATTGGCATTTGGATGTTTTTTTTATTCCATTCTGGCCATCACATCATCTCTTACAAAGTTCTCGGTCTCTTCCTCTGTCCACACGTACTGTATCATGCTTTTTAGAATATCATGTAACGCTTTCTGTATGTCAAGTGACCTACAACAGCAGGAAAAGTGTTTCCATTGCAGTTTTTTCAAAATAAGGCTTTTTCAAATTACCTGAGAAACCACCTTATGCAAGCATAAAAACGTTTTTATGCTATTTGAAAGTTTTTTTAGATACACACATCTAGATTAAGCGTATTTCCATTTCGACCACTGCACCCGCAATGTAGTTGTTTCAGTCATGACCCAACCTTTATGACCTCATAGGAACGAAGAGAGGAGCAATGAAGATTGACCAGTAGATCGAAAGCTTCATCTTTTGGCTCAATTCCCTTTTTGTCACAATACTATGGTAGAGGGAATGCAATCCCGTCCCTGCTGCAGTAATTCTCCGGCCAAACTCACGGCCCGTTATCCCCTGACTTGTGAACAAGGCCCTGAGGTACTTGAACTCCTTCACTTGGGGCCTAAAGACCTAATTCCCTACCCGGAGTAGGCAATCCATCATTTTCCTGCCTCAGATTTAGAGGTGCTGATCCTCATCCCAGCCGCTTCACACTCAGCTGTGAACCGATCCAGTGAGCGCTGCAAATCACAGGCTGATGATGCCAGCAGGACCACATCATTTGCAAAAAGCAGCGATGAGACCCTCACCCCACCAAACTGAAGACCCTCCTCCCCCCGACTACACCTCGATATCCTGTCCATGAATATCACAAACAAGATTGGTGAAAAGGAGCACCCCTGGCAGAAGCCAACCCCCCCCCCCCCCCCCCCCCCCCCACATCCCGAAATGAGCCCGACTTACTACCGATGACCCAAACACAGCTCTCACTTTGTGAGTACAGAGACTGGATGGCCCTGAAAAGAGACCACTCACTCCATATTCCCTCAGCACCACCCACAGCATCTCCCGGGGTACCCGATCATACTCCTTCTCCAAGTCTACAAAACACATGTAGACTGAATGGGCATACTCCTAGGCTCCCTCCAGAATCCTTGAGACAGTGAAGAGCCAGTCAGTTTTTCCACAGCCAGGATGGAACCCACATTGTTCCTCCTCAATCCGTGGTTCGACAATCGGCCAAACCCTCCTTTCCAGCACCCTGGAATAGACTTTACCAGAGAGGCTGAGTAGTGTCATGCCCCTGTAGTCATGCCTCTGACACTGTCCCAGACCTCCACGCAATGTTGAAGGAGGGTTATGGAGGGTAACAGTTCTGGTGGTTGCTTCTGACCCTTCTGCGGTGAATTATACTGTTTGCCAATGTAACAGTAGGCAACAGGTGGTGCTGTGCACTGAGTAAATCCTCATTCCCAGCATCAAAAGACATTCTTGTGACAGACGCCTTGGGTTTTAAACTAGTGGTTAGAGTGTTTGCTTCCTGTGCCGGTAACTGTGAGTTCACGTCCAATGAGGAACAAACACAACACAGGTTCCACCAGTGCACGTAGTCCAGCAGTTCATGCTGCAACTGTGGCTCAGCCCACCATCCCACCAGAGTTTCTGTCTGCCCACAGCGAGAGAACAGACCTGCCAATACGGTGGGAAACTCCCCATAGATCCACAGCCACCATCAACTACCATTCACTCAGCTGGCCTATCCACGTAACAATTTACGCAGTGTGTAGCAGCAATGGCACTGTCAGTCTCCAGCTGGTACTGGATACAGGAGCGTCGCACTTCTTGTTGAGAGCACAGAGACGTGGCAAAAATAACTTATTGGCTACTGACTGCAGCTGGTTGTGGTTGAAAAAGCATGAAAATAAAAGACATCTCTTTTTGAGAGGTGCGAGTTTCCTGATAGAAAAATTGTTTTCCAAAAGATATTCTGTGTTGAGTTTCATCCCAACACATCTTCACTTAAAATGTCAAGCAATGTGATGCCACTAAACAGTAAAATAAGTAATGATCAAAAGAAGCAGCATTAAAACCTGCAAAGCATTGATAGACAGTCTGTCTCCATTAGTGCAGATGAAGGCACTTAGGTATCACATTCAATATAAACTGAGACAGAGCACGTGATGAGGTGGTGAGGGTGAAGTGGGAGGGGTCACACTGTGTCTGCTTGCACTGGAGGGGGTAAAGAGGATGAAGACGTGGAAGTGAGCAAGCGGTTTAACATGGGAAACCAATAAAACACGTGGCTTTGTATTAAAAAACACCAACTTCTTCCTGATGCAAAGGATACACGTCTGACTCTGCAAAAGCTGCATAATTCAAAATAAGTCCACGTCACAGTGCCATTCATAATTCCAGCCACATAATAATGAGAAACCTTGCCAGAATTACCATTTAAATTCCTCCACAGCAGCCTGTAGACACTTGAGGTACTCAATATGCTCACAGTCAAGCATAACAACAGCTATTACTGAGCGGCAGAACTTTCCACGGGCCTGCTGACTAGAAACACCAACACGCCCGGCATGCTAATGCGAGCACATAAAGTTAACTCAGTGTGTCTACGATTCATGCACGCATGCATGCATGCATGTTACGACAGCACGGGCTTTGTGAGTGTACACTGCACGCTTGATCCCTTCAGCCAGCTGACCATGCATGTGTGCATGCACATGCACGCCTGCGGAGAACTGTAATAAGCTATTTCTATAGTTAATACCCAGAGGGACTGTGTGCAGAGGCAGACCCAACCACTTCAGGTTTTCTGCATACACATGCAAGTATAACTAGAACTTTATAGCATGAAGAAAATGCAGCAAGAATCTTGACAGCATTAGATTATGATTCTGAACATCCCTTCACTGTAATCATTATACTCCGTTGTCCTTTTGTTGCTTCTCTTCACACTTTTCACAAATCAGACAATGAGCAATAATCATCAACTATAGAAGTGAAAACATTATATTGCTGAAGTCACAAGCTGCATCATGTGACAACACTGTGCACTGAAACACCAAAACAACCAACGTGTTCTTGCAAAAAAAAAAATATATATATATATACATATCTCCTCACAAAGTTGTAGCACAGCAACATTTGAAAATTGTATGCAGACTTCATGCTATATGATGATTAACTGTGAAATCAGGCTTCAAATTACAAGCTCTACAAAGACTTCCTGGGTTCAATGCAGTGTTTTGTTTAGATACAAAGAATACATCTAAGTCAGATTCTAATGTGAAACTGAACTTTATGTATGACCTTTTTACTCTGGCTGGGTTTAAGTGTGTTGAGCTCAATCTGAGGTGAGCACACAAAAAAATGAATGTGGTATAAATACACTTCAACTGTACAGTGTTAAAACCAAGTCAGCGACAATCGTTGGCTAAGAGGAGTGACCGTGCACGCACAAAACAGCATTTGTGGTATCCATACTGTACTTCCTGCACATAACCTTCCCCCCATGCCTCATGACTATTCTGCATAGCCAACTTGTACAAATGAAACAAGATGATAAATCTTGTGTTCTTGGACCATAAAGCCCCAATATCACGTTCACTGGCATGAATCTCAAAAAGTCAAGGTTTGAATTCTTTCTATACCTCCAAAATCCTCTGATGGTCCAAGACATTGTCCATGATGAACCGGAATATTCCGCCATTGCACCATGGTCTTGCATTTATTCTTCAAGATGTCCAAAAAATTTTTTTTTCTGCTGTGAACTCTTAACATTGCTTTGAAATGCCATGCATTTCCGTGGAGCCCGAAATGTTGTACTACATGTTGTGACACCGCTGGGAGGTTTTCCACAAGCACCAAGGTTGTGATAAATTTTAACTGCAGACGGCATGCTACAGTGAAGTAATAGTGATTTCTGGAGATGTTGTTTAGAGGATGACATTTTTCGGGAATTCCCGTGGGTCACGTGATTCCCGCGGGATTCCCGTGGGATGGGAGTCAAAATTTTATCAATCATGTGATTGGGATGGGACGGGAATAAAAATGAACGGGAGCGGGCGGGAATGGGAATGCCAAAAATAGATGATGATTTTCATCTATTTAAAACAACCAAAACACGTTCACACCGCGATCAGACGCTACAAATTCACAGGGGTCGCGTGGCGACGGACGCGCCTCCTTCACCTGGTGTGTCGCTCGGCTTTTGCTGAGAAAATTCGCCCCGGTGCGTCATCAAATAGGAGGAGCTTCCATTCCACTCGCCGGCTGCGGTTGTCAGTTAAGTTAACGTGACGGATGTTGATCACAGGAGCGAGTTGTTGTGGAAAGCTCATTATCAGTATCATTATTTGCTTCAGGAGCTGTGTCTGGATGACGACCATCCTTCCACCTCTGCAGGCGCAGTTTGAGGACCAACTGTCCCGTTCACGCGCGCGCATGTAAACAATAATAATAATGAAAAAAAAGAAACTCTGCTGTCTGCTGTGGTATTGTTGCTTGCTCTCCCCCCCAAAACTCTGTCATAATCGTGTTTATAAACCAGTCACCATTTGTTTTATTATACATCTGTGTAGTTAATTAATAAAATATTCTCCACAGATGAACTTGCTCGCGCGCGCACGTAAAAAAAAAAACTCAGCTGCTTGCTGCTCCTCGCTCTTTCCCAAAAAACTCTGTCATAATTGTGTTTAGAAACCAGTAACCATTTGTTTTATTATACATCTGTGTAGTTAATTAATAAAATATTGTCCATAGACGAGTCGCTCGCACGTGCACATAAAAAAAAAAGAAAAAAAAAACAAAACTCTGCTCCCTCTGCTGCAGGGGCGTCGGACTGGGGGGGTAAAGGGTACTATGTACCCAGGGCCCAGAGCATGGGGGGGGCCCACAAAAACTGGCATTAAATACATTTTTGTGTTGCATATTATTAATGTCCATAATGTCCATACAATTCATGTTGTAAATGAATATAATTAGAATGAATGTATAAATGTTGCAAAACATAATTCTGCTCTAACAATAATATTGAAAGATCTCTGAGGGCCCTTCGACCCCTGCACAGTTGTACAATAGTTTAGTCCAGGCTCACAGGCGGCACTCCCCCCCCCCCCCCTACACACACACACATATCCCAAACGGGATCTCACAAAAAGAGGAGGTGTTTAGCAGTGCTGAAACAACTAATCAATTTAATCGATTATTAAAATAGTTGTCAACTAATTTAGTCATCAATTAGTTGTTAAATAACTTTGTTTTGCCGCAGATATTTCGTTTCATCCATATAAATCAACCGTTTCTGCAGTGCAGCTTTGCTTTGAACCTTGAACCAATCAAAACAGTGATTCGCAGATCGAAGCAGTGATTCGCAGATCGAAGTACTGCTTCGATCTGGTGCTTTGTTTTATTAAATGGACTGCATTTATATAGCGCTTTTCCATCTGCATCAGATGCTCAAAGCGCTTTACAATTATGCCTCACATTCACCCCGATGTCAGGGTGCTGCCATACAAGGTGCACACTACACACCGGGAGCAATAGGGGATTAAAGGCCTTGCCCAAGGGTCCTTAGTGATTTTCCAGTCAGGCGGGGATTTGAACCCATGATCTTCTGGACTCAAGCCCAACACTTTAACCACTAGACATCACCTTTATTTCGCTTAATCTTAATTTTTCCCCACTAAAACCCTAAAGAGCATATGTCTGTGAGTAACATTTACCTTTTTATGTTAATGTGACCTGTTATGGTCTTCTGAAACAGTTGATAGATGTATTTTATAACTTAAAAACGGGACCGATGCTAACGCGTTAGCATGTCTATGGCGTTTTCAATGTTGAAGTTAGCATTAAGCTGTTTCAGCTGTCAGCACATTTGTTTTCTTTATAATAATTCATGACTCAGCATTTGTTGTCATAAAACAGTCAAATGTATTACAAATTGTAATATTTTATTCATTTATTTTTATTCATATATCAATAATAATAATAGAAACAACAACAATAGTAATAATAACTAATAATGCCACAAAGTTTTAGAGAAACGGACGAAAAGAATATGATAAAACAAAACAGAAAAGATTAAACCAACTAACAAAGAACATGAATAAATATAGAAATAACTGTTTCCTGTGAGCACCTAGTGACTCTTAAACCTCCACTTCATCCCTCTTTTATTTAAGTTTAATGACAATTTGTTTCGGTCAAACCACATCTAAGATGTGTTTTTACACAAGAAAAAATAAAATGCAGTAAACTGCACATTTGTGTCTTTTTTCATGAAAATATCTTATTAAATATAACATATTACACTTTAGTCAAGCCTTTAAAATACTTTAGTGGACTCTTGCTGTAATATGTTGTCAGTGGTTGAGATAGTTGCTGTAGGCATCTAAACCTGATGTAAATCTCTTTGTGGTGTGTCGGTGATGTATGTATGTGCAAAATAAAACAAAACACTACTCCAGGTATGTTTATGATGACAATATAACATAACTTTATTACAAGGTCAAACGTTGATGTTGTGTGACAAAGGCCTTTTAATAATAACTCACTTAAAGAAATAATGGCAAAACTCACATGTAAGTAAAAAACAAAACAAAACGATTAATCGAAAAAAATAATCGATCGATGAACTGATTAGTAAAATAATCGTTAGTTGCAGCCCTGGTGTTTAGGCTGAAATAAAATATGTCTTTCCTAAAAAAAATCAAAGTCTGGATTTCAAAAAAGAAGAGAAAAAAGGACAGGGAAAGAAAACTAAATGAGGGAAAGCAGCTGCTAACCAAATTACTTGAAAAGAGAGGTGAGCTTGAAAGCTAGCTATATAGAGTTGGTCTGGGGGACCAAATCGCACCATTTTCTAGAAAAATGGTGCGATTTGGTCCCCCAGACCAGAAAAATGGTGCGATTTGGTCCCCCAGACCCCCCAACTCAATATTACTCCCCCAACTTTAAAAAGGGTTCTGATTCCCAGGTGTGATCTAAGGTATACATGATTTAGACCTGGTTTGACTATGCATTAGAAACTTGGTGTTTGCGTTAATAAAAAAAAGAACATAACAGTGGGGGGGGGTCTTCAATATGGCTAGTACCTAGGGCCCACAATTTGGTGCTACGCCCCTGCCCTGCTGTGGTGCTTCTGCTCGCTCCAGAAACTCTCTCATAATTGTGAAATAAAGGACAAAAGAGACATAAGTCCTGCTCACAGGCTGCTACCAGATACAGGACATGTTCACATCTTCAGTCAAACTCCAGACATCTCCATGTCACAAGTCCCTGATTGATCATCACGGTGCGAGACATACGGGAGTGGGATGGGAGTGGGACTGATTTTGAGTGGGAGCGGGCGGGATTGGGAGTCATGTTTACAGGAGTGGGATGGGATGGGATTTATTTTTTTACTCCAGTCCGGGATTGGGCAGGATGGGATATTTTTTTCTGGGAGCGGGATGGGACGGGAGTGAAAATCCACTCCCGTGTCATGCTCTAATGTTGTTACACCACCAAACCACATGCCTGATCACAATCGAGGGTAACCGTATCTTCACACGCCAGATTGTCACAGTTATAAACCAAGAGCTTGCAGGATGCATATCTGTGAAAGAGAGAACAGGGTCTAGGGCCCCATGTTGGTATAGTGATTTGCTTTTTGCATTATTATTATTATTACTGGGTGCAAGCATCATTTTTCAATTGCTCTAAATGAAAACGGAGCATATGTAAATACATGCAGTTGCCTCCAGAAAAACACTGCACCTTGCTTGTTTTTCAGAGCAGAACATTTTTAAGTTGAAAATGCACTTTTACGCTGAAAATGCCTGAACTCATCAGAAAGAAGATGTGATGTCACTGCAGCATCTTTTCAGGAAACCAGAAGGAGAGGTTTGTTTTTGCTATGTTGTCACTAAAAATCCATCATAACAGAAACAAACAAACAAACAAAAAAATCATCTGTGGTAGCAGAATGGACAGACAATTGGTTCTGGCTGAGGGTGAGCACTTTTTCTCACCACACAAGCTAGTTGTTGTGTTGTTGTAGGAACAAATCCCTTGAGTATACCCCCCCCCCCCCCCCCCCCCCCCCCCCCCCCCCCAATAAAAACACTGAAACCACTGGGATAAAACATTTGTGGGTGCTCTGTCAGCACTTTTCTGACATAGAAAAAAAAAAAAAAAACGTAATATGGACACAGGGCTTTAATGCACAATGCTGTTTCAGTGGCCCCAAGGACATTTCTTTAGAATGTGTTATAGGTAGCAAGGAAGCAAGAAAGTCCTCACAAACTTATATGACCAAGAAAATTCATCACACATGGACACTGGCACAATTTAATTTTACCTCTGTGCACCACAACAACAGAGTTGAAAAGAAACAAACAATCAAGATGGCCTTGTTGTGTGGACTTTCAGCTTTAATTCAAGGGGTTAAACAAAAATAGTGCATTAAGCATTTAGGAATTACATCCATTTATGCACAGTCCTTTTATTTTCACCATGAAGCTGTGACAAGTGGTGCAACAGACAAAAGTTGCACTATGCACAATTTCTCCAATTATAGCCAGAGACGCCTATAACCTCTTCAGAGTTGGGATAAAGGTCTTGGTGGTTTCCTTCACTAGTCACCTTCTTGCACAGTCAGTTTTTGGGAACTGCCTACTCCAGATTGATTTACAGTACCATACTGTTTTTTTTTGTTTTGTTTTTTATTAATGATCAATGCAAATGAAATCCAAGACATTGGGCAAAAACACGAAAACGGCAGAAAAGGGCAAAACATGAGAGGACAGAGTAGGAAAAAGGAACAGGAACAGAGCAGAAAAAAGCACCGGGAAACTAAGTGGAGCAAGAAAGTGGAAAGGTTGAAAGGCTTCTTTTATCTTCTTTTAAATACACTGTCAACAATACAGGAAATTATCATGGGAGAAACAAAGAAGGGAGAGGGGACTCTGAAGAAGGAGAAGGAGGGCGGAAGGCAAAAAGAAAAAGAGGAGGAGGGGTAACATTACAGCTCCGTGCCAAGCAAACATGAGATGCTGGATACTTCAACAAAAAAGCCAGCGATCATATGGGAGAGGGGGAGCACATGGCACAAGAAGAAGACAGTCAGGCAGCCACACAAGGACAAAGGCTGGGAAATGGAAAGTGAAAGTATCAAGCAGCCAGATAAAGTTCTGGTCCTCTTTTTAGCAATTCATATCTGCATACATCTTTTTTTTTAGTGTGTTTGCTGGTAAATAACCGTTACACCTTGTTAAAAGTTCCGCCTTGCAACACAAATCGCACCTTGTTTCAAACATTTAATCAAAGTGAACCGGAAACTACTGTATCTGTTGAGCATGACACATCAATGACTCATAAAAATACGAATGACAGACATGATAGAACATATCAACAGCTTTACCTACTCATGCAAAACCCAGATCACAACATCCCGAAGTGCTACAACACAACCACCAACTCATAACGGTAGCAGAATGAGGGATAACTCTCTACGTATGTTTTATACTCTGCAAAATATGTAGGACATCAGACCAAAATGACTTTAAACCACTGCATCAGAGGTTGCATATTGTACAAGAAGCCAAATAAAAATGCAGGAATATCTCGATCCGACCGCAAAGAACAAGACTGAAATTTATTAAACAGAAGTCTCACCCTGATTTGTCTGCAGTCCGCCTTGCAGACAGGTGAAATATTGTGCACTGTCCAGGGTTCTCAGCAGGATTTTTTCTCAGCGTAATGGGATGAAAAAAAAATCACCTTAAGAAGCCAGGGTCGGGGACTGCTTAGGCTTTGACCCCACTGAAGCTTTTACTTTATAGGCGTATAAAGGCCTTCTTTGGTGTTTTTTTTTTAAACTTCAAAATTTAATCAGAAATTAATCTTGAAGGTTAAAAAAAACATTTGTAAGGCTTTTTCTATGCAAACTGCGATGTATAAATTAGCTACTGTGCAGTGACACACATTTGTACACTCCTCCATGTTTTGGTGTGATGCCTCTTTCTTTTGGCTTTATAGTAAGGCTGTAATAAAGATAAAACAAAAAAACAAAAACAAAAACTATGGCTTTACTTAACAAAATTACAGGCAACAGTGTTTTAGAGGGATGTAAATGTAAAAATGTTACTTTGGTCCTAGCCCCCCCTTCAATATTTACACCTGGAGAACTGCTGCGCTGCTGTGGCTCAGACTTGAAGTGCTGAGACTCACTGGGATAAAGTTCTCCTGACAGAACGGAGGATGTCTCATTTTGGGGACAAAACAGCTTTTTTTCAGATGAGGTTGTAGTTTGTCTGTTTTACAACGTTTGGAAGAGGTTGTCATTGTGATTTTAAACAGCGAGTTGCTCTGAAGTTATTGACTGCGGAATGATCCGGTCTTTCCACCTCAGCAGAGAGCCACAGCACAAATCCCGCAACACACCACAGCCACAGAGTGGAGGATATTATCATTACTATTATATTTTCATGTGGGACACTAAACTTTAGTTATGAACCAGAGGAAGTGGGAGATATTAATGTTCCAGTCCACGGCAGACACCGCGTCGTTGGCTGCACCACAAAAAAGGCTCGTTAATGACGAACGAATAAAACCTGTCCGTGTGAAGCGGGGACTATTCTCGCAGAAAAAGAGTCCCGTTATAGAATTTACACCAGCAGAAAAGGCCCGAAATGGCTTGATACTGGCTGATGATAAATTGTGGACACGCTGCTTCTACATCAGAACAGCGAGAAAAGGTCAGTGAGAAATAACCACTTCTAAACTGAAAATGCTGTTTTTGTAACTAATAACACCTCTGAACTGATTTACAAGACAATTTAAGGATGTTAGTGTGCACGCTAACTTCTGCTAACTCAAAGATAACTTCCTATGGAGTTAAATTTGTCTCATTAATACCTGCAAATGCACAGAGGGCGATCTACAAATATTCCTTGATTTGCACAACTTCCACTTTTCTCAAAAGCTCATATATGTGCACACACAAGGCCTCCTGCAGATGCTGTTAAAACATAAATATTGCTTTTGATTGATTGATTGATAGATAGGCTTTATTGAACATGTACAAATTGTATGGAAGACAATAGGATCTTAATAATTGCCTCACAGCAAGAGGGTCATGGGATTGATTCCCACCTGTGGCCTTTCTGTGTGGAGTTTGCATGGTCTCCCCATGTTTGCGTGGGTTTCCTCCCACATTTAAAGACATGCAGGTTAGGTGAATTGGAAACTTTATAATTGTCCAGGTCTCCCTTGCAAAAGAGATCTTGATGTTAATGGGCACTAACCTGGTTAAATAAAGATCACATTAAATTATAAAGAGCACAATGCTCATACATCTGAGGGTATTTTAGCACTGTGTTATATTTTTAAGCAGTAGTCATTGTGTGATAATGATGTAAATTTGAGAGTGCGCATTAAGAGAGTTGCGCACAAAGCAAAACAGATCAGGCATCATCTGGCCCTGAATGCATGAGTTATTTGTGATGGTCTAGTTTAAAGAGATGGGCTTGAGACCAGAGGATCATCAGTTTGATTCTCCATCAGACAGGAAAATCAGCAAGGTCCCTTAGGCAAGGTCCTAAATCATGTTGTTCTCAGTGTGCAGGTGAGCTGAGTGCGTGTCTGTGTGTGTGGCACCACTGTAAAGCACTTTAAGCATCTGCGTGGACAAGCACACTAGAAATGTAGTCCACTTCCTGATGTAAAATAAACAATATCTCACATCACACAGCAAAACAACAATAGCAATGCTACAAATTTATGAACAAAACTTTCAAGCTTTTTGCCCCAGTAAGAGGGCAGCAGTCTCCATAATTAGCCATCAGTCATAATGAATAGACTTAAAATTAATGACGTACGAGGGCTGTCAATAAAGTCACGGTCCTTTTCTTTTTTTCAAAACTATATGGATTTCATTCATATGTTTTTACGTCAGACATGCTTGAACCCTCGTGCGCATGCGTGAGTTTTTTCCACGCCTGTCGTGACGTCACTCGCCTGTGAGCACTCCTTGTGGGGGAGTCGTCCAGCCCTCATCGCAATTCCCTTTGTCTGAGAAGTTGTGAGAGACTGGCGCTTGTTTGATCAAAATTTTTCTAAACCTGTGAGACACATCGAAGTGGACACGGTTCGAAAATTAAGCTGGTTTTCAGTGAAAATTTTAACGGCTGATGAGAGATTTTGAGGTGATTCTGTCGCTTTAAGGACTTCCCACGGTGCGAGACGTCAGCTCAGCGCTCTCAGCCGCTGTCGTCAGCCTGTTCAAGCTGAAAACCTCCACATTTCAGGCTCTATTGATCCAGGACGTCGTGATGAGAACAAGAGAAGTTTCAGAAAAAGTCGGTTTCAGCATTTTATCCGGCATATTCCACTGTTAAAGGAGATTTTTTTAATGAAAGACGTGCGGACGGGTCCGCGCGGACGCTCCGCCACAGGAAAAACACCTCTGTTGGAAGCCTTAAGGACAAGTTGGAACATGTCCTGCCTGTTAAACAATTTCTCATATACTCACTCCACTGAAAGCCATCAAAAGCCGCCTGGATTTTACAAATGGTTATCAACACGGAGGTGTTTTTCCTGTGCCGCCGCACCGCGTCGGCTGCGTCCCAACGCGCGGACCCGTCCGCACGTCTTTCATTTAAAAAATCTCCTTTAACAGTGGAATATCTGGATAAAATGCTGAAACCGACTTCTTCTGAAACTTCTCTGTTCTCTCATGACGTCCTGGATCAATAGAGCCTGAAATGTGGAGGTTTTCAGCTTGAACAGGCTGACGACGGCGCCTGAGAGCGCTGCGCGACGTCTCGCACCGTGAAAAGTCCTTAAAGCGACAGTATCACCTCAAAATCTCTCATCAGCCGTTAAAATTTTCACTGAAAACCAGCTTAATTTTTCGAACCGTGTCCACTTCGATGGTCTCACAGGTTTAGAAAAAGTTTGATCAACAAAGCGCCAGTCTCTCCGCAACTTCTCAGACAAAGGAATTCAGCACTGAGGGGCTGGAAGACTCCTCCCACAAGGAGCAGTGCTCACAGGCGAATGACGTCAACGACAGGCGTGGAAAAACTCACGCATGCGCACGAGGGTTCAAGCATGTCTGACGTTAAAACCTATGAATGAATCCATATAGTTTTTGAAACAATAAAAGGACCCACTTACTTTATTGACAGCCCTCGTATGTATTTAAATGTATTTTTACTGGCATGCAGTTTTATTTTCCTTAAAATATCATTCCAAAATATTCATACGAAGAATACTGAACACTTAATATGAAGATTGATTGCTCCTGACAATTTTCTTCTCCACTGGGTAAATTCCTAAAAGCTGGTGTGTGTTCCCTGCACAGCATCATGCTGTCAGAGCAGACACGACTGAATTTCAAGGCAAACACGCCATCGTCTGTTGCACCATCAGTGAGATCTCGCAAGCTTCATCATGCATCAAAAGACGCGAGGCTAAGGAGACAAGAGGAAGAGAAACTGTAGCTGCTACTCTCCTGCACTCCAGGTGGTGATCCTTTGACCTCCCCGAATACAAATGCACTGACTACACCAATCCCACAATAAGAAAATCCATCTTCACAGTCAATGGGAAGTAGCTCATTGGCTCATGGAAGCTTCTGTTGTAAACCAACCTCACGCAAGTAGTAACACAATCACGGAAGCGAGTATTACACATACGTAACTTCAACTAAGGTGGATTAGAACTTTTTCTGGTACACAGCACCAACTACTGGCAGGAGGAACCTAGTGGTCAATATGACACTGATTTCAAACTGCAGCTCTTTTCAACCAAAATGTGTGGTGCCGTCGACATGTCAACTAACTGTGTCCAATCACATTTTCAGGGGAGTCCAGTGCAACCCTGGCCTCGGCTGTAGCTCCACCCATGCCAGGAAGTTTTGGCATTTCCCTGTTCACTATGGACTGAAAATTTGGCACTTCCTGTTTCAGTATGAACTTGCCACTGAGTTCCCGTGAGATTCCATGGGATACTCGTCTGTCAATCCAGGAAAGTGTTGATCCAGGAAGTGTTTGACATTGACATTTCCTGTTTCACTGTGGACTCAAAATTTGGCACTTCTTGTTTGGATTCCCTGTACCATAGAGCAAGCGTCACGCCGCTGTGCAGTGTTTTTCTCCTATTATTGTAATTATTAAATATCGTACTGGGTGGTGGCAAAGTGGTTAATGCGCTTGGTTTCAGTGCAGAAGGCTCCGGGTTCAAACTCCCACCCCCTGCCCATTTCTCCATGTAAGTGGTGGAGTTGCATCAGGAAGGGCATCTGGCGTTAAAACCTGTGCCAATCAACATGCAGATCCACCTTGGATTTGCTGTGGTGACCCAAGTGCAAACAAGGGAGCTAGCCGAACGGGACTCTACTGTACTGTAACCTCTCCGGATTAGGTAGTGGGCTGAAACTACAAGACAAAGACTAGCAAGGGAAGCCACTAAGATGACTCTGAAGGAATTATGCGCTTCTTTGACTATGACTAGAAAAACTGGATACATCAGAACTCCTTCACTAGACTTGCCGAATGGTCACTCAGTTTTTGTCAATTATCCACACTATAGTACAAGCACATATGGATTGTTTCATTTCACTAGAGTTGCCACAATATCAAAAATTTAGGACTCTATACCAATACTAATGAAATTACACATTTCTCTATGCCAAATTTGATATCACAGTATTAAAAAAAATTCAAATAGAGGTGTTGTTTAGATAAGAAAATGTCTAGTTTTAAGATTTAATTAAGCATTCACAAATAGTATTTACTAAACAATCAATCAATCAATCAATTTTTTATATAGCGCCAAATCACAACAACAGTTGCCCCAAGGCACTTTATATTGTAAGGCAAGGCCATACAATAATTATGTAAAACCCCCCCCCCCTGTGAGCAAGCACTTGGCTACAGTGGGAAGGAAAAAACTCCCTTTTAACAGGAAGAAACCTCCAGCAGAACCAGGCTCAGGGAGGGCGTCTTCTGTGGACTGGTTGGGGCCTGAGGGAGAGAACCAGGAAAAGACATGCTGTGGAGGGGAGCAGAGATCGATCCCACTAATGATTAAATGCAGAGTGGTGCCTACAGAGCAAAAGAGAAAGAAAACAGTGCATCATGGGAAACCCCCAGCAGTCTAAGTCTATAGCAGCATAACTAAGGGATGGTTCAGGGTCACCTGATCCAGCCCTAACTATAAGCTTTTAGCAAAAAGGAAAGTTTTAAGCCTAATCTTAAAAGTAGAGAGGGTGTCTGTCTCCCTGATCTGAATGGGAGATGGTTCCACAGGAGAGGAGCCTGAAAGCTGAAGGCTCTGCCCTCCTATTCTACTCTTACAAAACCCTAGGAACTACAAGTAAGCCTGCAGTCTGAGAGCGAAGCGCTCTATTGGGTGATATGGTACTACGAGGTCCCTAAGATAAGATGGGACCTGATTATTCAAAACTTATAAGTAAGAAGAAGAATTTTAAATTCTATTCTAGAATTAACAGGAAGCCAATGAAGAGAGGCCAATATGGGTGAGATATGCTCTCTCCTTCTAGTCCCCATTAGTACTCTAGCTGCAGCATTTTGAATTAACTGAAGGCTTTTTAGGGAACTTTTAGGACAACCTGATAATAATGAATTACAGTAGTCCAGCCTAGAGGAAATAAATGCATGAATTAGTTTTTCAGCATCACTCTGAGACAAGACCTTTCTGATTTTAGAGATATTGCGTAAATGCAAAAAAGCAGTCCTACATATTTGTTTAATATGCGCTTTGAATGACATATCTGATCAAAATGACTCCAAGATTTCTCACAGTATTACTAGAGGTCAGGGTAATGCCATCCAGAGTAAGGATCTGGTTAGACACCATGTTTCTAAGATTTGTGGGGCCAAGTACAATAACTTCAGTTTTATCTGAGTTTAAAAGCAGGAAATTAGAAGATCATCCATGTCTTTATGTCTGTAAGACAATCCTGCAGTTTAGCTAATTGGTGTGTGTCCTCTGGCTTCCTGGATAGATAAAGCTGGGTATCATCTGCGTAACAATGAAAATTTAAGCAACACCGTCTAATAATACTGCCTAAGGGAAGCATGTATAAAGTGAATAAAATTGGTCCTAGCACAGAAACCTTGTGGAACTCCATAATTAACTTTAGTCTGTGAAGAAGATTCCCCATTACATGAACAAATTTAATCTATTAGACAAATATGATTCAAACCACCGCAGCGCAGTGCCTTTAATACCTAAACACATTACAATTAAAACTATATGATCCAGACATACAATAGATAAAGAATATTTCTGAATCTCACATAATGTAATGCAACAAAGAAACCCGAGGTGTGGAGTTAATCAGTTCTAACCTACAGTAAACAACAAACAACAATCATATAAAGCACACATTTGGGAATTTTGTCTGCAGCACTCTTCTTGTTGTTCAACTCTTGTGCTCACACGCACATTTTCCAGCGCTGCATTGTCTTCTTCTGTAACTCAATAGCAGTCACAGCTTCTGTTCCTGACACACAAGCACGTTCAGTAACACTAACCTGCGGATAGGCATGTTCTAGGTTACCAGTCATAAGTGTGCAAGTGCACACACACACACACACACACACACCACACACACACACACACACACACACACACACACACACAACACACACACACACACCACACCACACACACACACACACACACACAGAGATAAACTCCCGGCCCTTCCCTGACCCCATTTCAAACCAAGTGCGCCTGAATGTTTTATTCAGGTAACATTGAACCAGAAAAGCGGGGAAACTGAGATCCTGAAGTGCACCTGAGGTCAGACACAGAGAAGGACAGGGTCACTGGTGTCACGAGTCCTTACGGAAAAAGCGCTAAGCTTCCTCATTGCTGACAGAGTCGCTTGTCTCAGAAGGGTAAAGGAAGTACAATACGAGGGGCTGTCCATAAAGTATAGGTCCTTTTTATTTTTTTCCAAAAAACTATATGGATTTCATTCATATGTTTTTACGTCAGACATGCTTGAACCCTCGTGCGCATGCGTGAGTTTTTCCACGCCTGTCGGTGACGTCATTCGCCTGTGAGCACTCCTTGTGGGAGGAGTCGTCCAGCCCCTCGTCAGAATTCCTTTGTCTGAGAAGTTGCTGAGAGACTGGCGCTTTGTTTGATCAAAATTTTTTCTAAACCTGTGAGGCACATCGAAGTGGACACGGTTTGAAAAATGAAGCTGGTTTTCGGTGAAATTTTAACGGCTGATGAGAGATTTTGAGGTGATACTGTCGCTCTAAGACATCGTGCAGCGCTCCCAGGTGCCGTCGTCAGCCTGTTTCAAGCTGAAAACCTCCACATTTCAGGCTCTATTGATCCAGGATGTCATGAGAGAACAGAGAAGTTTCAGAAGAAGTCAGTTTCAGCATTTTATCCGGATATTCCACTGTTAAAGGAGATTTTTTTAATGAAAGACGTGCGGACGGGTCCGCGCATCGGGACGCAGCTGGCGCGGTGCGGCAGCACAGGAAAAACACCTCCATGTTGATAACCATTTGTAAAATCCAGGCAGCTTTTGATGGCTTTCAGTGGAGTGAGTATATGACAAATTGTTTAACAGCTGGACATGTTCCAAACTTGTCCTTAAGGCTTCCAACAGAGGTGTTTTTCCTGTGGCGGAGCGTCGCGGCGGCTGCGAGCTGACGCTGCAATCCGCCAGCACGTCTTTTCATTAAAAAATCTCCTTTAACAGTGGAATATCCGGAATAAAATGCTGAAACCGACTCTTCTGAAACTTCTCTGTTCTCTCACGACGTCCTGGATCAATAGAGCCTGAAATGTGGAGGTTTTCAGCTTGAAACAGGCTGACGACGGCGCCTGAGAGCGCTATGCGACGTCTCGCACAGTGGGAAGTCCTTTTAAAGCGACAGTATCCACCTCAAAATCTCTCATCAGCTGTTAAAATTTTCACTGAAAACCAGCTCTAATTTTTCGAACCGTGTCCACTTCAATGTGTCTCACAGGTTTAGAAAAAGTTTGATCAAACAAAGCGCCAGTCTCTCAGCAACTTCTCAAAGGAATTCCGACGAGGGGCTGGGACGACTCCTCCCACAAGGAGTGCTCACAGGCGGATGACGTCACCGACAGGCGTGGAAAAACTCACGCATGTGCACGAGGGTTTCAAGCATGTCTGACGTAAAAACATATGAATGAAATCCATATAGTTTTTGAAAAAAATAAAAAGGACCTATACTTTATGGACAGCCCTCGTAAATAAATAAAACACACACACATTCACCCCATATTTCATTGTGTTTCTTCTCATGTATCTGTGACAATCGCATCCACCTGGACTATGTCTGGCAAAATGCCAAAGAAAAGCAAAATAAACTAAATTTCCAAAACAGAACTTGCAATGTCACCCTGAACCAGTGTCACAGCCTGAATGGTCCACCCTGAAAAATCAGTCCATTTTTTGCATCTGCGCATGTGTCATTGTGGACAACATCTGAGACAGACTCTCTTCACCAAAATCAATTAAATACATTAATGGGATTATTAACCATCAGATGATAAAGGTAAACCTCTTAAATTGAATTTATGGTGAAATGAGTGTTGTACAAAAGCTTTAGTTATCTGTTGCTTAGATAGATGATTGACTGGAGTGCAGTTTTAAGCAGAAACAAGGTTTTAATCTGTGAACCGCGGCTAATGACGCATGCGCAGATGCAAAAGGCGGACCAGTTTTAGGGGGGACTGTTCGGTCGCAAACAGATGTGGCTGTCACTGTGATGGACCATCCATGTACCTGGAATTCTGTAGTTTCCATGTTCTTTCATAGCAATCTGTGCACAAAGACTGCACTTCAACACCTGAAATAAAGGTGGCGCCACATTGCAAAGGCATTATAAACTCATACAGAAACAGAAGAGGGGTGCAGTAGATCACAACACCTGTGGTTCGGATCACTGCATTGTTTTTAGTCACAGATCATTTTTCACAACTGCAAAAAACATAGGAGACAAACATAAAATTTGCTTTCCGAGTGGCACACCATTTGGCAAAAGCTAGGAAAAGTGGAGGGGGGGGGGGGGCGCCCAGAGCTCAGTGAGCTCCAAGCCACCTCAACTCCACCCACTCTTGACTTAGTGAGTTCACAACAGCAGACAGAAACGTGTTGCTCACTACATCATCCACTCTTCATATTTTGGAGTGATTCTTTCCATGCTTGGAACCCGAAGTGTGTCAAGCCAAGTGCAAGGCAGCAGCTTTAAACATGCTCTGTTCATGGGAACAAACGGGTTCCATTTCCCTGCAACTCTGCATCAAATATTACTTTAAAAAAAACTGCACCATGACAGTAAATCTGTAATTCACACTATCATGTAAATCCTTCAGGTAGTCCGTGATTAATATCCAGGCTGAACCTACAAGCCACAGATCAATGATCCATTACACCACAAGAAACTCTGGCTTCAACTCTTAAGCCAGTGACTTATCAAGGTGTCTTACTACCTTTCTTTTTCTGTCTCTCTCTGTCAGATAAACTCACTCTCAAACTCTCGCAAACAGAAAAATTAACTTTTTTTTCATTGATCAATTGTTGAGCTGCCCACATTTATGTCACTCTGGCAACCATCTGTTGTGTTTCAGAAATTGTTCAGTTTGCATTCAACACAAGGTACAACTACACAGGTACAACTACACAGGTAAAAGCGGTAAAGTGCTCATCATATCCATCAAAACATTAATCAAACTGACTAATTACTGTGCAGTGTCACTGGGTCTCACTCTCAAACAGGAAAACAAACTTTTTTTTTTCCATAAATCGGTTGATGAGCTACCCACATGTGTCACTCTGGCAACCATCAGTTTCGTTTCAGAAATTATCTGGTGTGTGTCCAACACAAACAACACAACTGAGTGGTTTTCTATATGTACACAACAATATAGAGCAGTTATATGGTTGTAACTGCAAGTATTTTATACTACCTGTTATTATTTGTCTTTTATGCAATAAAATGTTGATGCAAATGTTATCTATCTATATAGAATGATGCATTTGTGTGTGTGTGTGTGTATATGTGGCACACACATCTCTGATTGCTTGTCAGATCGGCCTCAGCTTTCGGATATGGCTTGCGCATGGCACTGAAGATGTGCATCTGTTATGATGAAAATTTTGGGATTAATTATCAAAAACCTTTTTTTTTTTAAGTCCTGATCATTATTAATGGCACAAGGCGGAACTGTCTCAGCGCCACCTTAGACGAAGATGAGTCACTCTCTGCCTTAAACAGGTGCCTATCTCTAACGTGTTCATGGGGGGAGAAGCAAAAGAAACAAATAAAATAAAATACACACAAACACTCAGGTATGCGAGCCACAGACACACAGACAGACAGGTGTTTCTTGCTTTGTTATCACAAGGTGGAACGTTCTCACACGCCAGCTTAGACAAAGATCGTCAACACGCTCCCATTTCTATAGGAATACATACTTCCTATGGGCACTGCAGTAGTAATGGAAAAAACTCTTGAAATTTTCATAAGCCTAAGGTGATGTCCTGAAAGGTCCTTTTTCTGATTCAACAGTCAAAAACACAAAAAGCTGAACCCATCCTCATATTAGAGACTCTATGTCATAGATTTTCATGCAATATAATCATGTTTAATAATGATCTGATGCACAAAGAACATCGGGTGAAGGTTCACCTACAGTGCATCCAGAAGTATTCACAGCGCTTCAACATATATATATATAAATGAAATAAATTGAAATAAAAATGAATATAAATTGAATTGAAATTGCTTCAGTTTTTCCACATTTTGTTATGTTACAGCCTTATTCCAAAATGGAGTAAATTCATTCTTTTCCTCAAAATTCTACACACACTTCCCCATAATGACAATGTGAAAAGTTTTTTTATTATATTATTTTTGCAAATTTATTGAAATAAAAGAAACTAAGAAATCACATGTACACAATTATTCATAGCCTTTCCCATGAAGCTCAAAATTGAGATCAGGTGCATTCAGTTTCCACTGATCATTCCTTGAGATGTTTCTACTGCTTAATTGGAGTCCACCTGGGGTAAATTCAGTTGATGGATGTGATCTGGAAAGGCACACACCTACATATAAGGTCCCATAGCCAACAGTGCATGTCAGCGCACAAACCAAGAAGGAAGTCAGAGGAATTGTCTGCAGACCTCAGAGACGGATTGTCTCAGGGCACAAATCTGGGGAAGGGTACAGAAACATTTCTGCTGCTTTGAAGGTCCCAATGAGCACAGTGGCCTCCATCATCTGTAAATGGAAGAAGTTCAGCTCCAGGACTCTTCCTAGAGCTGGCCACCCGTCTAAACTGAGCGACTGGGGGAGAAGGGCCTTAGTCAGGGAGGTGACCAAGAACTCGCTGGTCACTCTGTCAGAGTTCCAGCATTCCTCTGTGGAGAGAGAAGAACCTTCCAGAAGGACAACCATCTCTGCAACAATCCACTAATCAGGCCTGCATGGTTAGAGTGGCCAAACTGAACCCACTCCTTAGTAAAAGGCACACGGCAGCCCATCGGGAGTTTGCCAAAAGGCACCTGAAGGATTCTCAGACCATGAGAATCAAAATTCTCTGGTCTGATAAGACAAAGATGGAACTCTATGGCCTAAATACCAGGTGTCATGTTTGGAGGAAACAGGCACCATCCCTACAGTGAAGTATGGTGGTGGCAGCATCATGTTGTGTGGATGTTTCTCATGGCAGGAACTTGGAGACTAGTCAGGATGAGGGAAAGATGACGCAGCAATGTACAGAGGACATTCTGGATGAACAACCTGCTCCAGACCTCAGACTGGGCAATGGTTCATCTTTCAACAGGATAGTGACCCTAAGCACAGTCAAGATATCAAAGGAGTGGCTTCAGGACAACTCTGTGAATGTCCTTGAGTGGCCCAGCCAGAGCCCATACCTGAATCTGACTGAACATCTCTGGAGAGATCTGAAAATGGCTGTGCACCGACGCTCCCCATCCAACCTGATGGAGCTTGGAGGTGCTGCAAGAGGAATGGGCAAAACTGCCCAAAGATAGGTGCAACAAGCTTGTGGAATCATTCAAGAAACTTAAGGCTGTAATTGTTGCCAAAGGTGCATCAACAAAATATTGAGAAAAGGGTGTGAAAACTTATGTACATGTGATTTCTTGGTTTCTATTTTTAATAAATTTGCAAAAATTAAGTGAGGCTCTGTGAATACTTTCTGGATGCACTGTAAAACAAATTTAAAGGTAAAGTTAAGACATTTATTTTGTTTAGTCTTTCACAAATGTTTAGCACTTTTTCCTTTCTGTGTTTTATTGCCTTTGGTTGTTTTTTTTTTTTTTTTTTGCACAGCACCATAGCCTATCTCAAATAACAATATTTCCACCACAAGAAAAAAAAAAAACAGCATGGACGCATCAGCTTTCCACCAAAGGAATGTCGTCTGACGTCACATATTTGGGATCAGATTTCTACTGCTTCCACACAAAAAAAACAACAAAAAAAAAAAAACAAGCAAGCGTGCGTGTGCACGTACTGTTCCCCGACAGTCTCCAAAGTGCGCACAGAATCCACAGCGCACAGCAGGGGATATTCCCAAATCAATTATTCCCAAAACCAAAGCCCCTCCACCACTAAACATGGCAATGAAACACAGTCCCGTTATTTCGTGGAGAAGGAAAACCGGAAAACCCTGGATCACAGGGCATCTTTAAGTCTGCAAAGAAAGAGAGAGAGAGCGAGAGAGAGAGAAGGTGGGTCGAGTGTGTGCGTGGGAGCATAAAAATCGAGGAATCGAACGTTCCAACAGAGAAGGCCAATGTTGATTTCCACGTCTGCATCGGAGAGAGAGAGAGAGATTTGTCTTCCCCGCACAAACAGACACGTAGCCGTTTCTTTGCTTGGCAGAGAGAGAGAGAGAGAGAGAGAGAGAGAGAGAGAGAGAGGACTGAGAGATGACGAGGAAGAGGAGAGAGAGAGACTGGCTGGAAGGAATGCTAGGATATGCTGGAGTTCCGAAGATTTTTTTTTCTTCTCCTTTTCCCGACTTCTGAAGTCGCACAGAAACTTTGGAAACTCTTAAACAAACTTTTAAAGCCCCCACAAAAAACGTTGGTGCAAATAAAACAAAACAACAAGAAATCCTGCCAAGGATTTCGAAACCCCCAGCTCCTCCTGTGTCAAATCTGAGCATCTTCCAGTACAGCCTTGGTTTTCCCACCGAAACAAAAAAAAAAAAAAAACTGCTCGTTTCCTGACTGTGCGAAAAACCCGCAAAACTGCACAAAGGACGCGTCTCGGCGCGAGGACAGAAGTTAGAAGAAAACAACCAGAATTAAAAAAAAAAAAAGACTTTCACCTGCTGTGCGCTCACTCCATCCGAAGTCCTGCGAGACAAAAACGCATTTCCTTTCGTCCGAGTGGACAAATCCGGACCACAAAGACCAGCGGCTCCTCCAGAGACCGACTCAACTTTGAAGTCAAGAAATAAAAGTCGACCGATTCGCCGTTTCGACTCGTCCTGGCTGTTTTGGGAATAAAGAGATAAAAAAGTTTTGTTTTCACCTCCTCCCTGTCTGTCTGTCTGTCTGCGCAGCAGTGAAGAACTTTTTCCTTTTTCCTTTGAGCTGGCCAAGTGGCCCAGACTGCCGGCGTCAGCTCCCCGCTCGCGCACACACGCACTTCCAAATAACTTTGCGCCCCGCTGCGGGTGTGGCTCTCTGAGGGGCCGCTTGCCCAGCCGAGACGGGAGGGCAAAATAAAAAAAAAAGAATAATATTAATGACAATAGCAAAAGAACTCACCTCGCTGCAATAAATAGTCTTCAAACAGACGTGGCTGCGCGTTTTTTTTTTTTTATTCCCAGGCTCGAGTCTCGCCTGTCTGCTGGCGCGGCGCGGCACGTACTGGGAGACTCCGCCATGTCAATCAAACGCGACGCACATGGAAGCCAGAGCCCGCCCCCTTTTTTTTTTTTTTTTTTTTTGTTTTTACCGTAATACACGGTGTATTACACAAGCTGAAAACACAAGCCTGGAACTATTAGTGCGAAATGTTTTTTTGTTTTGCTTTGTTTTTTTGTTTGTTTTTTTTAGTATGTAAGAATAACAACTTTATGCGGTTATAGCTTTTTTTCTCATCTTGCAAATATTTTCTTTGTTTTTTATGTTTATATAATTATGTTTGTTGCTGTATTAGGCTTCTTGTGTAATTTATTTAAATTTATTTTTTGGATATTTAGCAAATTCTACATTTTTAGAAAGCTCATGAAAAGGGGAAACCAAAAACCAGTGCTTCGACCTTGAGGCAGCTTTGTTGCGATTTAGCGCTATATAAATGAAATAAATTGAAATTAATTTTTTCTCCAAAGATTGTTATGGCCTCCATCTTTGTTTTCCAAAATTCGATCCAGGGGTGGGGAAAGGATCAGTTGTCTGCCTGGATGGTTGCCATCCAGGACCTAGGGAGGTTTTGTGATGTGGATCCCCAACTGACCTAGTTCCTTTGTGTTTTATGTTGTTGTTCATTAATTTTCGACATCTTAGTAAACATTCTGATTATTAAAAAAAAATTACATTGTTTTTGAACATATTTTCAATCGTATACTAAAAGTTCAGGGGTGCCAATAACAGAGTAGTACTGTATTACTGGCTGCTGTCTTAAATATTTATTACAGACTGTTGTTATGGTTCTTCACACAGCTACAACCACAGAAATATCCACAAATAGCAATTCAGCAGCCATTCTCACAGGTAGGTATGGCCAGTCGTCCATAGCGTGCACTCACAAAACAAGCCACCAAGCAGGTTTTTGGATGAGTTGAACTGTGTAAATTGATTTCGTGTGATTTATTTCCAACATTTAAACTAACATTCCCTTTGTGCATTATGTCACAACACATTGACAGATGTTTGTTTGTTTTTATTCTGTACCAAGATCTGTTCTCCAGCTTCAGCATTTTCAGAGATATATTGAGAAATAATTTTATTTGAAACAATAGTTAAAACAGATGTCTTTGACTCTTATCTGGGGAAATGTCCCATTGGCACAAATACAAATTTGGGGGTCACTTTGTAATTTAACCCCAAGAACTGCTGTCTGGCTTCATTGGTCACAGAGGTACAATGAAAAATCATTTTTATTTGAATCAAAGGTTAAAAGTTATTTCTGATTATTATCTGGGAAAATGTGCCTCTGGAGTGAACAGAAACTTGGGGTCACTCAGTAATTCAACCTCAATATCTGGTCTTTAGCTTCAGTGGGGAATGATTTTATCTGAATCAAAGGTTAAAATTGATGTCTTTGGTTATTATGTGGAAAAATATGACATTGGAGCAAACAGAAACTTGAGGTTGCTAATGAACTCAAAATAAATTACAGTACAGTCATATGAGCAGTTTGGTGTCAAAATCCAACCCCTCATCCATGTCATGGCACTTGGGTAACGGATCAAGTAAGGGATTGCCTGTTGGGATGAAATACGGCGGGGACCTTGATTGCCCCGTGGCCGCTACACTAGCCATGAAGGCCCAACAGGAACCCTGAACACGAGATGGCTAATGTGGCTCTGGTGAATTAAGAAGTCCTCAAAAGTGGATCAGGTGCAGGAGGTGATGGGTTGAAGGTGGATGAAGGCTGCAGCAGGTCCTCAAACCCCAGTCATCTAGGATTTCCCAGCTATCAGACCAGGCTAAGCATCTGGAAGGATCAGTGTTTTTTGTCGATGTGCAATTCCCACGTTGAACAAACCCATGCACAGGTGTCTCTAGATAAACTCTGGATGTAGATTTTATGTCTGATGTCTGTCTGGATTGAGGGTCGCCAACTCTGTGGTAGAAAAACAAAATCACAAGTGATAAAATTTGGCACATGGAACATACAAACTTTGATGGACAATAAAAAGCCCGGCCGGCCGGAAAGGCAAACAGCTCTCATTATGCGCAAACTCCAGAAACTTCATCTCGACATCTTCACCTTGAGTGAAATGAGAAGAGCAGGCAAAGGCCAGCTAGGAGCAAGGGGACTGCACTTTCTTGTGGAAAGGGCTTCCTCAGAAGAAACAACAAATCCACAGCATCAGGTTTGCCATCAAGAACTCTCTCCTTCCAAAACCGACTGAGGGGTTGGTAAAGTTATACCTTACTCGCGTGAGGCACCTTGAGGCAGCATTGTTGTGATTCGGCACTAGATAAAAAAATTAATTGAAATTGAATTGAACTCCCGGTGGGTGTCAGTGAATGACTGATGACTGTCTCTAACTTGTGAGAGAATGCTATGCCACTGTAATCATTGCTTATGCACCAACACTTGATGTGGACCATGAAAAGAAGGAAACCTTTCACGCCAGGCTGGACACCATTCTATCTGCGATCCCACCATCTGACAAACTTCTCCTACTCAGCAATTTTAGTGCCTGGGGTCGGAATGGACCACCAGAACCATCTGGAGAAAAGGAGTAGGCAAGTTCAACGTCAATGGCACCCTTCTTCTAACAAAGTGTGCCCAACACGATCTTGTCATCGTTAACGTCACCTTCAGGCAAAAGGAAAAGTTCAAAGTCTCCTGGTAAAATTCTCACTTGAAGCATTGGCACCTGCTCGACTACATCATCATCCAAAAGTGCGACCAAAAAGATGTCCTGTCCACCAAGGCAATGATTGGTGCAGACGACTATTGGACAAATCATTGTCTGATCTGCTCCAGGGTCCAGCTAAACATCTGCTCCAAAAGGAGGGCTGGACACTGCAAAACTATCAAAACATTCAACATCACTAAGCTCAAAGACCCACAAATAAAAGTAGAGTTTCAATATTGCCTGATAAAAGAACTCCCCACGAAGTACTCCATCCTGTCTCCAAAGCATTGGGAGGAGCTCAAGGCAGCCATAAAAACAGCCTGCCAAGAAACACTCAGACACGAGATGATGATGCACCAGAACTAGTTTGATAAGAATGACCAGGTCCTCCAACAACACATTGACCAAGAGCGAAAAGCTTTCCTCGACCTCCAGAAAGATGCGACCTTGCAAGAGAAAAAGTCTTGACAACAGCAAAGCAAAGCAACTCTGGAAAGTTAGACTCACAAACTGAAAAACCAGTGGTAGATCAACAAGGCTGCTGAAATCCAAGCCCTCGCCAGTAGAAATGAGAGCAGAGGCTTTTTCAATGCCACCAAAGCAATCTGCAACCCCTCCACCCAAGGACAAGCACCTCTTCAAAGCAAGGATGGCTTTGATGGTCTTCGAGACCAGAGATGACATCAGTGCTTGATGGAAAGAACACTTTGAAGACCTTTTGAACACCAACACAATTGTGGAGGAGGAGGAATTGCAATTTACCAACACAAGACATCCTTGAAGAACTTAGCTGAGCTCCAACTCTTGAAGAAACTCTTGTTGCCCTTAATGGCATGATAAGCAACAAATCACCTGGGGAAGACAACATTCCCACTGAGGTCTTTAAAGAACGAGATCCTTTTCTCCAACACCAGCAGCACCAACTGACCATCAAAAGCTGGACTCGGGAGGAAATACCCCTAGACTTGAAAGTCTCAATGATTACCACCATCTACAAGTAGAAAGGAGACAAGTTTGAGGAAACCATTGTGAAATCTCCTTGCTGTCTACTGCAGGAAAGGTTCGTGCACAGATTGCCAAGAACCATCTGAAACCACTAGCAGAAAACATCCTTCCTGAAACCCAGAGTGGGTTGTACCCATCAAGAGGGACAATAGACACGATCTTCACTGTCCACCAATTGCAAGAATAGTGTCGAGAGCAACACCAACCATTGTACTTCACCTTAATTAACTTGACAAAAGCATTCACCAGCATTCACTGGTGAATGCTTTTGTCTGTAGTCTCCTGTACAAAATGGGCTGTCCAGAGAAATTCGTCAAGATCCTGAGGCTTCTTCACAATGACATGTCTATCTGTCACAGTTCTGGTAAACGGCACAAAAACTGAAGCCTTTAATCTTTAATGAGGAGTAAAGCAGGGCTGCATCATTACCCATGCACTCTTCGTCATCTTAGTGGCAACAGTCATCCACCTGTTCAAGGACAAGGTGCCACCATTAATTGACAACCTGATCTGACTGAGAGCCAAGAAGAAAATCACAACCACTTCACTTCTGGACTTCCAGTATGCTGATGACAGCAGTGTGTCATCCGTTATGGGAGAAGGTATTCAGAAAATCCTTGAAACCTTCAACAAAGCCTACACCAAGCTTGGTCTTCACATCAACTTGAAAAAGACACAGATCTTGTACCAGCCTCCACCCATCATGGTCAGTTCAAAGCTTCCTGCTGTGAAACTGCACAGGCAGGTACTGGAGTATGTGACACACTTTTCATACCTGGGAGTCGCGTGTCATCAAACGCCGACTCCAGTCTGCAGGAACTGCCTTCAGCTGGTTTTGAATCTGCGTTTTCATCAATAGAGACCTTCGACACGAGATTAAATTCTTCATTTATAAAGCATTCCAACCCCACTGTGCAGATGTGAGATCTGGACCACCTATCATTGCCACTTGAAGCTCCTTGAGCAATTCTACCAACGTTGCCTGTGGAGTGTCCTCTGCATCAGGTAGGAAGAGTACCATAGCAACATTAGCATACTGACTGAAGCCAAGCTACAGAGAATATAGAGTGTTTCATCATCAAGAACCAGCTTCGGTGGGTGGGTCACACTGTTAAGATGGGCAATGTGTAAAGTGAGAAAGTGAGGAGGCATACTTTACGTACATGTATTGAAATTATAAGGCATCTTTGAGTAAACTTAGAGTATCATTTGAGTATCTCATTGCCGTCATTTTTGGTAATCAATGGTAATTGGTATGGTCACCCTAACCTGAACACCAAGAAGCTCATCTAACAGGCTAACCTCGGTTTGGGTGTTTATTAAATCATATATTCTTGGGGATATGCTGAGCAGTGGTATTTATAATGATTTTACTTTGGTGTGGTCATTAAAAAGTATGACTCATTTAGTAACTGTGGATGTAGTTGACCTAATGTCCTCAAGCCAGCTATACCTGCTACAAATGCTAAGGCTCTTAACAACAACCTCAGCTAACAGTCTAACCTCAGTTACAGTGTTTATTACATCATATTTGGGGGGGTGAGCAGTGGTTCTTATAATGGTTTTGCGTTGTGTGGGCATTAAAAATTATGACCCGCTTATTTACTCAGTAATCGTGGGTTAACGACCTAATATCATGAAGCTGCTGATAGCTGCTACAAATGCTAATGCCCTTAGCATCCAAAATGACCCCACACAATAATTTCACTTTAGGCCAATACCAGTAAAAAATGCAATAGAAAAGTTTGTGTGTGTGTGTGTATTGTTTTATTTTATTTTTATCTTTTGCACATTCTTACTGCAATGTGGAGCTGCCAGCCATATAAATATAATTTAACTCAGTAACATGTAATAACGTGAAAGGTTTCATGTTATAACGTGATATTTATTACGTTATAACGTGATATCTATCACGTTATTTCGTGATGCACAACTATCATGTTATTTCATGATATGGTATTTTCACGTTTTATCGTGAAATTATCATGTTATTTCGTGATAAGAAATTATCACGTTATTCCGAGATATGAATCTATCACATTATTTCATAATATGAATTATCACGTTATTTCAAATTATGAAATTACCATGTTATTTTGTGATAAACATTTATCACATTATTTCATGATATTTTTATGTTATAACATGAAAACATCAATATGGTTTTACTTTGATACACAGCCAAGCCAGTCTACTAGCGCACTTCCCTTTCACGTCACGTCATCTTCATTTTTTCTTCGGTACAACCCCATGCTTTTCAAAATCCTTCAGAGAGTACGCATACTGACAATAATACCATCTACAGTGCTCAACAACTGTAGAATGTCACCATGCCTTAAACCAAGCTTGAAATAGAACTTGAATTAAGTCATGTAGACGAGCCATGTTCCTTGACTGAACCTGGGAAGTGTTGAAGCGCTGAATAGCCTACATATCATGAAATAACATGATAAATGTTTAACACGAAATAACGCGATAGTTGCATATCTCAGAATAACGTGATAATTTCTTATCTCAGAATAACGTGATAGTTGCATATCATGAAATAACGTGATAGTTGCATATCATGAAATAACATGATAGTTTCTTATCTCAGAATAACGTGATAATTTCATATCACGAAATAACGTGATAATTTCTCGTTATAACGTGATAATTTCTCGTTATAACGTGAAAATACCGCATCATGAAATAACATGATAATTTCATATCACGAAATAACGTGATAAGTATCACATTATAACATGATAAATATCACGTTATAACATGAAACTTTTCACGTAATTACATGATACTGAGCCAAATACTCGTATTAGGGCTTGGCAGCTCAGAGCTTCTAACCAATCTGCTCATACATTATTAATCTGTATAAAAAATACAATATAAACAAAAATGCATATGTTTTATTTGTAGTAGAGCGGTTCATGGTGTCAGCAAAGAAAAAACTGTGACCCAGTACTTCCAACACAACTCAGACAGTTTATCAAAATCCCTCTGGTGGCTGCACAGAAAACCAACATCAGTCTGCTGACAGGTTCAAGGGTTACATGCATTGCTATATGTCCATGGTTCTCAAAAGAAAAGACTTGGTGACCTAGTTTGACTTTGGATTTTAAAAAATAATCATAGTTTCACTGGTGGAGCAGAATGGACCGGCTGGCTGCATGGCCACCTCTAACTTTAAGTACATTCAACTTGCTTTTTTGTCGAGTTTTACTGCACATTGATGTACAGTTTTAAGTGCAGGCAAGTTTGTTTGGGCTTGTCCATGCTTGAAATTTAGACATTAATGCCAACAAGTACATGAGGATCACAGCTCCAAATCTGCCAACTGTCTCTGTGCCAAACACATCATTTGAATAGTTTCATTAAACTCCTTGAGGTCCGTCATGCCATCTATTCTGAAGAGCGTTTTAAAAGGAGAATTTGTGCACAAGTACAAAGCACAACCCCTATAACATTACTTTTTTCTGCTTTTGATTGATTAAATGCATCGTGGACTCAGACTGGAAGAGATGATTAATGGGTTTCCAACCAAGTGGAAACAATAGAAAAGCAAACATCTGCAGAGAAATGACTTGTATTTTTGGAGCGCAGACAGAAAAATGTGAAGAATCCTCAGCAGGCAAAGCGATGGAATTTGCTGTAACTTGAAGGATTGCTTTACAGTATTTCACATTAATACAATCACACGGAATGGCAAAAAAAAATTCAACAAACAAAACAATTAAGGGGGGAAAAAAGAAGCACAGTCTCCGTCATTTATGCTCGTGTTTGTTTCCAACTTGTTGGATTTTTAGCAAGTGGACTCAGCCAATAGACTCATTGCCCTCGAGTTCTAGATTTTTCAGTGCTGGCTCACATGCACACGTGTACACACACACACACACACACACACACACACACACACACACACATTCCAACAACTGCACTAAGAAAACAGCCACTGGTGTAGTTCTAAGACAGGAAAAAAATGGCCTGGGAGCAGTACAGTAGGCCTGTAAAAGACTGAACACCACTGCAGCCCAATTTAACACTCATCATCCTCAAAGCAGAAGTGATTCTGTGCACAGAAACATTGTGCTTTTTTAAATTTAATGCAATGACCGACTGTGGAGCTGCAATAGTAAAAGAAATCAAAAATCAAATGCATTTTGGAGATATATCAGATAGCATCCAGTAGCATTGGAACGAGTCGCTACTGTAGCTAGCTTTGTAGCATTAGTGGATAACTGTGTGATATTTTGTTCTATATTAAAGTTACAGTATGTAAGATTTAAGGATTTCTTTGCAGAAATTGAATTTTTATTACCTTAAAATGAGCCCTTCATAGCTACATGGGAGCAGGCGCCCTGGTGGATTTTGCACTGCCATGATGATACTGTAGCCCAAAAGGGACATACTCACTCTGCCTTTTTGCATTTTACAGTGTGGCTGGAAGACTGAAGAATAAAAAAAAATGAAAGGAGTAAGTAAGTGGTTTCTCCCCAATACACTGTCTCCTGGTTGCTAGTGCAGCCTAGCAAGTTTGGCAACCCTAAAGGTACGGTCACATTAGCTACAAGCGATAGCAAGCTACAAGCAATAGCAATCAACAAAGGCAAAGCGGCCATTCACTTTCAATCAGAGTGGCCGTTTTGCAGCGGCAAGGGGTAACGATCACTCTGCCACCAACTAGGCAGGGCCAAACTAGACATGAAGTCTATTTTATACAAATACTGAGCGACGTGGCACGGTGGCTGCCAATTAGTGTTACATCAGCCGGTTGATCGCTTGTGCAAATTTATCCAAGAATGGCAGAAAATGCTCTGAAACAGTTGCGTTTCTGTATAAATCTAACATGCATATGATATATTTTGTAAAAGTTAGTGAGAAATAAACACTTCCAAAACTAAAAATTATGTTTTTCTAACCAGGTAACACCTCTGAATTGATATACAAGACATCTTATGGAGATGTAGTGGGCACGCCCTGGGAATGTCTATCAAGCAACAAAGCCAATGCTTATCTCTGTCATTTGTAAGTAATGTGACCATAGCATAATTTTTGTGAAAGAGTCTCATGCATAATGACTTTGCACAAATGAAGGTAAGGGAGTGTGGAGCGAAAACATGAAGGGAAACAAAATTGTGACCAGCAAGGGCATTATGCAATCTACAACCTCAACATGAAATGACACTAAATTCAACACACTGCAGCTTTTCTTCAAAAGATCTATTAGTTAGCATTTTAGTTTCATATCTACAAGATGTACAACCCCAAAATGCAGCTACCACAAGGGTAGCAGATATTGCAATGGTGGCATCACAGGTGTTTGTCCTTGGTGGGGTTGCAACATGTTTTATGCCACGTCTTTCCTGATGCAAGCCCACATTACATTTCCAATGTGGAAACAAGCACACTGACTGCTTGCCCATCACACTGCGTCATGTTAAAGTTTATTCAAGATAAAAACAAGCTTGGGTCAAAACACAGCAAAACAGGGTATTAGGCAGCATTCATTTCAAGGACATAGCAGGAGGGATAACCAGTAAGCCTGCAGCAGGTCTGTCACACAGAAGCAGTCCAAAATAGCAACTGTCCACATCATGTCAGATAAACTCAGAGGTCAGGACACATAGCAAAGGTCAAAACACAGGAATCACAGGAACACTAATGATATTCACTAGGAGCAACAAACTGGCATGGGACATATGAAAAGAAATGGTTTTTAAATGATGCTCATGTATTAATGGTGAAAGCACGAGAGCTCGGAGAATTCAAACCCAGAAGGACTGGTACATGAGGAAACTATGACAATGGATTACAACAAACGGCCAGAGTCATGAGGACATTAAGATTAAGCTATGATTGCTGAATAGATGTGAGAAAGAACACAAATGGTGTGGAGGATAAATAGATGCAACAGAGAAAACCAAAAGTGACAAGAGTGCATCAAACCAAAAAGAGAGACACCTGTACATTGCTCCACACTCTGTGGGAAAATAAACACAGAGGAAACATAGGGAGGGGTTCTCAACCTTTTCTACATTAAGGCCCACATAGTCACACCTGTAATGAGTTGGGTCCCTTTAAAAAAGATCACCAATTACTTTGGGTAGATTCTATTCTAATAGAATTCTAATCACAAAATGCCAAAACCCTGAATGGGCTTGATCCAGGGTAATCACAAACTAAGACACTCCAACTCCTCACTCCAACTTCTCATTTGCTGCAATCAAAGTATCCATTGATTCCACAAAGATCACAGCATCTTACATGACCTCATGATCAGGAAAATTTTCATCTCCAACAAAGGGACCTCAGCTACTGGTTACTACAACCCTACCCAGCATCTACCCAGTGCAAGCACTAAACGGAGTAGGAGCCAGGACACATCCCTGTCAAATCCTATATGTCACTGAAGGAGTCAGAGGCACTATTCTGCAAAGTGATCAGAATTATAGTAAATTGAAAAATGTTATTTTTTTAATTCAAGAGGTTATATACTGTGAACATGCAAAAAAAGAAACTTTTGCACACAATTAAAATCTGCAAACATCATCATCTCTTATTGATCTCTTCTCATAAATTTGTCCCAGTCACAATAAGGAGGATGTGGATAAACAGAAGCAGATGATTTCGGGATGGGCTTAGCTTTCTCACATGTAAAATGCAGATTGTGCAACAGGGGGTATAAGTCAGTGTTGGGAAGATTTTCCCATCGTTTTCTCCAGTGGATGCCTTCAGAGGGAGGTCCTCTCAAAACAGCATTGATTGTTTTAAAATAAAAAATATTGGGACAAAAATGACTGACATATTGGAGGTTTGAAGACAGCAAGTCAGATTGCATTAAATCAGTGGATGAAGAAAGGCTGGAGGGAGCAGGTCTTGGAACGGTGACTTCCCCTGTATATCAGAGCCAGGCCTGTGCAACCGCCAGATGTTTACCACCAACCCAGCTGCTCTCCCTCTCCCCGACTCAGATTCTCGCTTTAAAGCAGGCCCTCCCTGTAATCATGCACACTCATTTCACCAGAGGTCTTTGATGCAAATGGAATGTGTCCAGCCATATGATCGCATATTCTCTATCTTCTTACAGCACAGTGAAAGCACAGGGAGAAAACAGGACAGCTGGATCGCAGCCAGCTTGTTTTGGTGTGGTTTTTCGAGACCTTAATTATATCCTCGCAGTGCGCTCGCATGCTTGACTGATGTGCATTTATGTACGCAACAAAGACGATTGAAATGCAAGTGCGAGACGCCAGGCGACAGCTGATTGGGCATCTGGCAGTGGAGAAGACCTGACGCAACATGTGTTTGTCAGTGTGCAAGGACTTCCTCTTGCACATGTGAGGATGGAATTCAACTCGCTGAGAGTTCAAAGGAGTCAACCCAGTGTTGTCTGCACACCGACATGAACAGGCACGCTCTGCCTCGCTATTCTTTGTGTGTGTGTGTGTCATTCTGAGTTCTGCACAGCACCTGGTTGCACCTTTGAATAGTTCAGTGTTTTTCTGCAGCACCTGCAAAAGCGCACGCATCTGACACGGTTATAAGTTACAGGTATGGGCACAGGATTACATTCACTTTGGCGAAAAAGCTTCAAACTCAGTTTTCTCCAAGGGCACAAATTAATTTGATCAAATAATGTGTATGTAGTTGATTAAAACCTCTGCTTTATTTGCATATAAACTTAGTACTAGTGGAGCCAGTTATCAACACCCAGATGTGAGGTACCACTCCAAAACAAAACCATTGCAGTTCTTTTAGTGACCGCGTGAGGCTGGCTAACAAACAAGCACATTGTCCATGTTAGAAAGTCCAACTTTAGATGAGATCAGTGGAGTCTTCCATGCCCTAATATCTATCTGTGGTGCAAATTTGGTGAGAATCTGTGTAGTAGTTTTGACGCAATCCTTCAAAGCCTATATAAAGTGAAATCTCAATCCAGAATCCAAATGTGGATCTGGATCACCTCCAAAATTCAGTGGAGTCTTCCATGGCCTAATATCTATCTGTGGTGCAAATTTGGTGAGAATCCATGAAGTAATTTTTACGTAATCCTTCAAAGCATATATAAAGTGAAATCTCGATCCAGAATCCAGATTCAGATCACTTCCAAAATTCAGTGGAGTCTTCCATGGCCTAATATCTATCTGTGGTGCAAATTTGGTGAGAATCTGTGAAGTAGTTTTGACGTAATCCTTCAAAGCATATATAAAGTGAAATTTTCGATCCAGAATCCAAATCTGGATCTGGATCACCTCCAAAATTCAGTGGAGTCTTCCAAGGCCTAATATCTATTGGTGGTGCAAATTTGGTGAGAATCCGTGAAGTAGTTTTGACATAATCCAGTTACAAATATCTGTAATAATATGGCTTGTTGTGTGGTTAACTGTCCAAAGAGATAATCTAAGAAGTCTATGCTGCAGTATTTCCACTGAGTGAAATTTTCTTCATTTATGTTAGCATCATTAGCAGTGTGTTAGCAGGTATTGTAACTTAGCTGAGTTTACTTCAATTCATGCAAACTCTACTACTCCCCTGCTAAATCTTTAATACCAGCACACAAGCCACCCAGCAATAAAACATATTTTAACAGTGCCACCATCACACCAAATTTGGTGTAAACAGGATCAAAACTGTGTGTGTATATATATATATATATATATATATCAACAAAAATATAAACGCAACACTTTTGGTTTTGCTCCCATTTTGTATGAGATGAACTCAAAGATCTAAAACTTTTTCCACATATACAATATCACCATTTCTCTCAAATATTGTTCACAAACCAGTCTAAATCTGTGATAGTGAGCACTTCTCCTTTGCTGAGATAATCCATCCCACCTCACAGGTGTGCCATATCAGGATACTGATTAGACACCATGATTAGTGCACAGATGTGCCTTAGACTGCCCACAATAAAAGGCCACTCTGAAAGGTGCAGTTTTATCACACAGCACAATGCCACAGATGTCGCAAGATTTGAGGGAGCGTGCAATTGGCATGCTGACAGCAGGAATGTCAACCAGAACTGTTGCTCGTGTATTGAATGTTCATTTCTCTACCATAAGCTGTCTCCAAAGGCGTTTCAGAGAATTTGGCAGTACATCCAACCAGCCTCACAACCGCAGACCACATGTAACCACACCAGCCCAGGACCTCCACATCCAGCATGTTCACCTCCAAGATCGTCTGAGACCAGCCACTCGGGACAGCTGCTGGAACAATCGGTTTGCATAACCAAAGAATTTCTGCACAAACTGTCAGAAACTGTCTCAGGGAAGCTCATCTGCATGCTTGTCGTCCTCATCGGGGTCTCGACCTGACTCCAGTTCGTCGTCGTAACCGATTTGAGTGGGCAAATGCTCACATTCGCTGCCGTTTGGCACGTTGGAGAGGTGTTCTCTTCACGGATGATGCGAAGGAGATGTGTTGCACTGCATGAGGCAAATGGTGGTCACACCAGACACTGACTGGTATCCCCCCCCAGTAAAACAAAACTGCACCTTTCAGAGTGGCCTTTTATTGTGGGCAGTCTAAGGCACACCTGTGCACTAATCATGGTGTCTAATCGGCATCTTGGTATGGCACACCTGTGAGGTGGGATGGATTATCTCAGCAAAGGAGAAGTGCTCACTATCACAGATTTAGACTGGTTTGTGCACAGTATTTGAGGGAAATGGTGATATTGTGTATGTGGAAAAAGTTTTAGATCGTTGAGTTAATCTCATACAAAATGGGAGCAAAACCAAAAGTGTTGCGTTTATATTTTTGTTGAGTATATATATATATAATGTTGGCATGCTTATGTATTTTGGGTCAAGGATGAACGCTGCAAAAATAGAAAGTTATTTGTGAAGAAATTCAAATTTTTAGCTGACCAGTAAAAAATGGACATTGTGCTGCAATGCACCATGGGAGTTTGAATGTTATTGTGGTTCATGTTTAACAGTGGTGTTAGTGTTATTGATTTATTATGTGTTTGCAGTTTAATTGGTTTAGTCAATTCAGTTAAGTGTCATGTTGCCATTACCATGAGTGAGTTAAGTGTCATATTGCCGGTACCATGACTGAAAAGTGTATTGCCTTTAATGTCTTCTGCCACCATCTCTGTTTCTGCATGTCTAAAAATAGAAGCAGCTGGTTGTGTCAGAATGTGGAAAAGACAAAAAGCTCTCTGTGCGTCCGTGTGTGTAACTTTGATCACAAAGAAACTGTGGCTTTAGCTATTTGGTACTTATGTATTTTGGGTAAAGGATGAATGTCGCCAAAACGAAATGTTGATAGGACTAATATTTTTGGAGAAGCTACAGATATTAGCTAACAACACTGAACAATGGACATTGCTAACTACATTCTGGACTCACATGCCATTCCAGCAGGGGCAGTAAATCATCTTCATTTTAAAAGCGTTAAAAATACATACACAAATGACAATATACAAGTAAAAACTAGAAGCACTCTGAGAGCGCAAACCTCCACCAAGGCCATAGGGTCACTGACATCACATGGAATACCCTTTGGTAAACAGACTTATTCCTTAAATCTTCAGCAAATGTATTTATAAAGAGAACCTGCTTGAACTACACAAGTTTTTTTTTATTTACTAATAAGTTTATTCAATGAGGAGAAACAAATGCTAAATTATTGTTGTGTCGTAACTTAATTTTTGTTCAGCCTTTGTGACCCGTCTTCATGAAGTTAGATGCAAAATTCTGAAATTGGCCCTATCCTGAAATGATAACGAATCCTTTAAAAAATTACTGGATCCGGACCGTGTTCATTACCAAAATTTAATGACTTCTAAGTTAGGCCAAGATACACCCCTGGTAAAAATTTCATTGAAATCCGTTGAGGATTTTTTGAGTAATCCTGCTAACAAACCAACCAACAAACAAATGGACACGACCGAAAACATAACCTCCTTGGCGGAGGTAATAAAATAATAATAATAATAATAATCATGAGAATAATAATAATAATAGTGTGTATATGATAACAACATACTACACAATTTATCAATACATTAATGTTATGTGCAGACGCAGGTTGAGGAGCGGACCAACGTCTGACCGAACCCAGCGCTAAATAACCAGAAAGCGGTTCCACAAACAAAACGATTTTATTTCCCATCCAGTGCAATAATTAGTGTACAACATAAATATTGAGTTTGTCTGGCGGAGTGAAGGACGGCGCGCTCTCCAGCGCCCAAAAGGATCGAAGCCTCTGCGCTTCTGGACTCAGATTCACCACCAAACACCCCCCAGGTGGACACGACAAACTGACTCTGTGTAGGATGGAAAAGGTGAGGTAAGTCAACAGAGCTACAGCAAATATCTTTCAGAGGCACACACTATCAGCAACACATTCAGGTCTGAATTTAAGCTTTATGTAAATGAGCAGCTTCTCACAACAGGTGGAGGATCATCAGTCCGTACGCCACGGCAGTGAGAAGCAAACTGCACAATTCTCATCAATGTTCAAATATACTGCGTAACAAAATGCCAAATTACTATTAACGATCATTCAGACAATAATCACCCCTGATGTGTGCTGACAGCATGTGTCCCTCACCCGTCCTCCTTCACAGGCACGATGTATCAAACCCTGGCGCAGTCCTCAGCGTCTCACAAACGTCACAAGGTCGAGTTCCTGGCAATTCTGCTTGAACCACTCATGGCTTAAATGCAGAACGCCATCTCATTATCTGCTTCAGCTGAAAGTCTTTAAGTTTACACGTGAGCATCATCCACAGGTGCTGCGAGTCAGTAGGCCTGCACGTGAACATCCTCCACAGGTGCAGCTAATAATGCTGATGAGGGTGAAGGACTCTTCTGCCAGCACCTTCTCCACAGACAAAAACCAGTTTGCATACCACCTGGAGAGCAAAGAAAAGAAAACAACACAAAAACATCCAGCCAAACCCCCCAACACACAACACATTAAGACAGTAAATTAACATGAAATAAAAGGGTTGAGTTCATCTTCTCAAAATTGTTGAAGCCCAAGGTACTAAAAACATTCTGGACTCACACGCCATTCCAACTCATTATAGAAACTTTGCTTAATTTATTACCACCCTTGACAAATGTCAGCTACCTATTTTATTAACACTACCCAATCTAGAGCCCATGGAACACACTAGCATATTATATATATATATATATATATATATATATATATATATATATATATATATATAAACCACATCATGCAGCTGCTGGCACTTAGTTCCCACATGCACGAACTGTCACAACAGCATCGTGCACACCTGCCCGTCTGTTCGATGTTTGCGTGGTTCGCTCACACGAACTGTTCCGACGGGAGTCACCCTGAGTGTTGTACATATTCACACAATGTGTGAAGGAGCCTTAAGGGACTACCTTTAGAACTAGTGTTAAAGTGCAGATGGGGAGGGAGATATTAAGAATTCAGCCAAAGCATCTGAAGCACAATTTTGGATCTCCACCAATCAGATTTATGAGCCATCCTGGAAGGCTTCATTGTGCCACAAATAACTACACAATCGATGATACAAAAATCTAAGGATCTCGGGGCATTTGAATTAAAGATCCACTAGAAGCTGCAGATCACATCTCAGGAATTGATTTAGTTGGAGGCATCAGATAGAAATGTTACATCATCCACTTTTAAGCGAGCACTATGGTCCAAAAGGTTGTCGACTAAGGAGAAACATGTCTGAAACTGACATTACAAAAAGCCGTGGCCTTTGTCTTGGAGATCACTGTAAACATTTGCAGAGCCTTTTTATGTAGATTTTAGAGTAATGGCTTCCTCCTTAGTCAACAGCCTTTCAGGTCTGGGTGATGGAGCAGTTTCTTCAAGGTGGATGATGTCACATTTTATCTGAGGCCTCCAGCTCCACCACATCATTGCGATCATGAGGTTCTGCTTCACTTTTACAACAAAAGTTTAATTCCTAATTGTTAAAATAGACCTCCATCCTTGATGTAAAGACATTGTGGTTCCAAGCGACTTATATTTTTGTATAATAGATTGACCATACAGTTACTGCAGAAGCTTTTACAGGAACTTGACTGGTGGAGATCCAAAATTCTGCTCTGGAAGTTCTTTTACAAGCAATTCATCCAATTTATGGAATCTTCCATTCTGTTTAGAGTCATTCATTTTGGTGTGTATAAACTGCTGTTCCAGTGAAAATCTGACATAATGAATAAAAATGGAAACCACCTTGACATAATTAATCAGAAATAACTCTATATGGGGAAAGTAGATATTCTCACCGATTTACAAAATATAGTGTTGTGGTTCTTGTGCGTTATTGTTGAAGTCCCAGCTCCTTCACAGGAGCTTATATCGGATTGCATTGTGAACATGAGTTGTGAATTGGCGTCTTAGTTACATGTTACAGTGATGTTGATATAATTACTATGAAAATGATCTAAACTGTCCATTCTTCTGATTCACAATGCTTTGATTATTATGTGCGTGTGTTTAACTGGCATCTTTAGATGACTAATTGCGCCACTGATTGTGGGTAATTCACTGCCATTTTCTTGAGACTAGATGTGTTGTGTGGGCCGCCAGAAGAGGAGGTACTGCTGGCCCACCACCAGAGGGCGCCCTGCCTGAAGTGCGGGCTTCAGGCACGAGAGGGCGCTGCCGCCACGGACACAGCCGGGAGTGACAGCTGTTATTCATTATTTCCTGACAGCTGTCACTCATTCTTCATCATCTCACTCCATAAAACCCAGACGTCATCTCCACCTCATCGCCGAGATATCGTACTTCTTTGGAGGTAATATCCTCAGCCATTTGTTTTACAATATATCTGTATATTGTGAGTGTTTGCAGGAGTACCGGTCCTTCTTTCTGTGGAAGCTGAATGAATGCTGGACGGCACTCTTTTTCCCTGAGGAATCACTGCGGTACTCTGCTACAGAGAGGTGGAGGTGGCATTCCCACCGTTGTTGTTACTGGGTGTACACACACCCACACTTGACTGTCTTTGCTCTTCGCCAGCAGTACCAGATCCGACAGTCGGGGACGGTGATCACCTGGGAATTCGGGACTTGGCGGCTCCAGTATTCACCAGGTTCTGGGGCGGCGGAAATCGTGTGGTTCCAGCTCTTCTCAGGACAGACGTCTTCTATCCTCGAGCCTGCCCACATGTCACCTTTGTAATTTGACTGTAATTATATTCTGAGATTGTCTGTATTTCGTTGTGCACATTTCACAACATTAAATTGTTACTTTTTGGCTCTTCTATTGACCGTTCATTTGCGCCCCCTGTTGTGGGTCCGTGTCACTACACTTTCACAACAGGATATCTCGGCCAGCGTCATGGACTCCGAGGGGTGTCACCCGGCTGTTGAACGACCAATGGGAGAGCAGAGAGCGCAGGCGTCTGCAGGAGGCGTGATTGGTGAGCTGCAGCACATTCTCACTGCCTTTACGGCTTGGTTGGATCAAATGACCGAGCAAAACATCCTCCTGAACCGCAGGGTGGAGGCTCTCTCCGCGCAGATGGCGGCGAGCGCTCAGGGCGCTGCTGCAGCTCCTCCTCCTGCCGACCCTGTGCAGGATATGAACGTTCCAGTGGTGGTTCAACAACCCCTCCCACCATCCCCTGAAGCATACATAAGCCCTCCTGAGCCGTACGGAGGTTGTGTGGACAATCAGTTGGAGGAACGCCGTCGGGAGCGAGGCGAAGGACGTGGCCAGATACGCGCTGCCCTTCTCCCTTCCGGTTTCGAAAAGGGGCCGCCCTCCCCACACTCCACAGCCGCAGCGCTCTGTGGGGCAACAGCTCCCCCAACTGACGTTGTTAGGGAAACGCACAGGGCCAAAATGAGGAGGCTGATCCGCGGGGAGTGTTTTCTCTGCAGCTCAAAAGAGCACACACAGAAAAACTGCCCCAAACGGCCACAACAACAACCGCCCTCAGAGACTGGGCTAAGAGGGGGTCAAAACATTCACGTGAGACACACACAGATTGCCACACGACTCCCAGTTACAATCCTGAGCGGGGATTTAACCCTTCAAGCCCCAGCACTGGTGGACAGGGGGTCAGAAGGGAATTTGCTAGACAGCAGATGGGCAAGGGAGGTAGGGCTCCCTCTGGTGGTGCTTCCTTCGCCATTGCAGGTTCGGGCACTAGATGGCACCCTCCTCCCTTTAATCACACACAAGACACAACCAGTAACTCTGGTGGTGTCTGGAAACCATCGGGAGGAGATTGAGTTTTTTGTAACTCCTTCTACCTCCCGCGTGATTTTGGGCTTCCCATGAATGTTGAAGCACAATCCCCGGATTGATTGGCCGTCTGGGGTGGTGGTTCAGTGGAGCGAAACCTGCCATCGGGTGTGTTTAGGATCCTCGGTTCCTCCCGGTTTACAGGCTAAGGAGGAGGTCAAAGTCCCTCCCAATCTGACGGCAGTGCCGGTTGAGTACCACGATCTTGCTGACGTCTTCAGCAAGGATCAGGCACTCACCCTTCCCCCGCACCGTCCATACGATTGTGCCATTGATTTGGTTCCAGGCGCTGAGTTCCCGTCCAGCAGGCTGTACAACCTCTCACGACCTGAGCGCAAATCAATGGAGACCTACATCCGGGACTCATTAGCTGCCGGGCTGATCCGGAACTCCACCTCCCCGATGGGGCAGGTTTCTTTTTTGTGGGCAAGAAAGATGGCGGACTCCGTCCATGCATTGATTACAGGGGCTGAATGAGATTATGGTTCGCAATCGATACCCGTTGCCATTGTTGGATTCCGTGTTCACCCCCCTGCATGGAGCCAAAATCTTTACTAAGCTGGATCTTAGAAATGCGTATCACCTGGTTCGGATCCGGAAGGGAGACGAATGGAAGACGGCATTTAACACCCCGTTAGGTCGCTTTGAGTACCTGGTCATGCCGTTGTCAAGCCTTGGTTAACGACGTCTTGCGGGACTTCCTGCACCGATTCGTCTTCGTATATCTGGACGATATTCTCATCTTTTCTCCGGATCCTGAGACCCATGTCCAGCATGTACGTCAGGTCCTGCAGCGGTTGTTAGAGAACTGACTGTTTGTGAAGGGCGAGAAGTGCGAGTTTCACCGCACGTCTTTGTCCTTCCTGGGGTTTATCATCTCCTCTAACTCCGTCGCCCCTGATCCGGCCAAGGTTGCGGCGGTGAGAGATTGGCCCCAACCAACAAGCCGTAGGAAGCTGCAACAGTTCCTCGGCTTCGCTAATTTCTATAGGAGGTTCATTAAGGGCTACAGTCAGGTAGTTAGCCCCCTGACAGCCCTGACCTCTCCAAAAGTCCCCTTCACCTGGTCGGATCGGTGCGAAGCCGCGTTCAAGGAGTTGAAACGACGGTTTTCTACTGCGCCAGTTTTGGTGCAGCCCGACCCTAGCCGCCAGTTCGTGGTTGAAGTGGACGCCTCTGACTCAGGGATAGGAGCCGTGCTGTCCCAGAGCGGAGAGACCGATAAGGTTCTTCACCCGTGTGCCTACTTTCACGCAGGTTGACCCCGCTGAACGGAACTATGACGTCGGCAATCGAGAACTCTTGCGGTGAAAGAGGCTCTTGAGGAGTGGAGATACCTGTTGGAGGGAGCGTCTGTGCCGTCATGGTTTTCACTGACCATCAGAACCTGGAGTATATCAGGACCGCCAAGCGGCTGAACCCCAGGCAAGCCCGCTGGTCACTGTTCTTCGGGCGTTTTGACTTCCGGATCACCTATCGCTCCGGGACCAAGAACCAGAGGTCGGATGCCTTGTCCCGGGTACACGAAGAGGAGGTCAAAGCTGCACTGTCGGATCCACCGGAGCCCATCCTGCCGGAGTCCACTATCGTGGCCACCCTCACCTGGGACGTGGAGAAGATCATCCGGGAGGCCCTGGCACGGAGCCCGGACCCAGGAACAGGTCCGAAGAACCGTTTGTACGTCCCACCAGAGGCCAGAGCTGCAGTCTTGGACTTCTGTCATGGTTCCAAGCTCTCCTGTCATCCAGGGGTGCGAAGGACCGTGGCAGTTGTCCGGCAGCGCTTCTGGTGGGCGTCTATGGAGGCCGACGTCCGGGAGTACATCCAGGCCTGCACCACCTGTGCCAGGGGCAAGGCAGACCATAAAAGGTCCCAAGGACTTCTCCAGCCGTTACCTGTGCCTCATCGCCCCTGGTCCCACATCGGCCTGGATTTCGTCACGGGCCTCCCGCCGTCCCAGGGCATCACCACCATCTTCACGATAGTGGACCGATTCTCCAAGGTGGCCCACTTCGTGGCCCTCCCGAAGCTCCCAACAGCCCAGGAGACAGCAGACCTCCTGGTCCACCACGTCGTCCGTCTGCATGGGATACCCACCGACATCGTCTCTGATCGTGGTCCCCAGTTCTCCTCACACGTCTGGAGGAGCTTCTGCAGGGAACTGGGGGCCACCGTGAGCCTCTCGTCCGGGTACCATCCACAGACGAACGGACAGGCAGAGTGGGCCAACCAGGAGCTGGAACAGACCCTCCGCTGTGTAACATCCGCGCACCCGACAGCCTGGAGTAACCATCCTGGCCTGGATCGAGTATGCGCATAACAGCCAGGTGTCCTCTGCCACCGGCCTCTCCCCATTTGAGGTGTGTTTGGGGTACCAGCCCCCATTATTTCCCGTGGTGGAGGGAGAGGTCGGTGTGCCCTCGGTCCGGGCCCATCTTTGGAGGTGCCGTCGGGTGTGGCGCACCACCCGTTCTGCCTTGTTGAAAGCTGGGATGAGGGCCAAGACCCATGCAGACCACCGGCGGTCCCCGGCCCCTGCATACCAGCCCGGGCAGGAGGTGTGGTCGTCGACGAAGGACATCCCCCTACAAGTACAGTCACCTAAACTGATGGACAGGTTCATCGGCCCATTTCGTATCCTCAAGGTCCTCAGCCCTGCCGCAGTGAAGCTCCAGCTCCCAGCTTCACTGCGGATCCACCCGGTGCTCCACGTCTCCAAACTCAAACCGTACCACACCTCACCCCTCTGTGCTCCCGGTCCGGCGCCGCCTCCTGCCCGGATCATTGACGGGGAGCCGGCTTGGACAGTGCGCCGGCTCCTGGACGTCCGTCGAATGGGCCGGGGGTTCCAATATCTGGTGGACTGGGAGGGGTATGGACCCGAAGAACGCTCCTGGGTGAAGAGGAGCTTCATCCTGGATCCGGCCCTCCTGGCCGATTTCTACCGCCGACACCCCGATAAACCTGGTCGGGCGCCAGGAGGCGCCTGTTGAGGGGGGCGTCCTGTTGTGTGGGCCGCCAGAAGAGGAGGTACTGCTGGCCCACCACCAGAGGGCGCCCTGCCTGAAGTGCGGGCTTCAGGCACGAGAGGGCGCTGCCGCCACGGACACAGCCGGGAGTGACAGCTGTTACTCATTATTTCCTTACAGCTGTCACTCATTCTTCATCATCTCACTCCATAAAACCTAGACGTCATCTCCACCTCATCGCCGAGATATCGTACTTCTTTGGAGGTAATATCCTCAGCCATTTGTTTTACAATATATCTGTATATTGTGAGCGTCTGCAGGAGTACCGGTCCTTCTTTCTGTGGAAGCTGAGTGAGTGCTGGACGGCACTCTTTTTCCCTGAGGAATCACTGCGGTACTCTGCTACATATTGAGTGAGAGGTGGAGGTGGCATTCCCACCGTTGTTGTTACTGGGTGTACACACACCCACACTTGACTGTCTTTGCTCTTCGCCAGCATTACCAGATCCGACAGTCGGGGACAGTGATCACCTGGGAATTCGGGACTTGGCGGCTCCAGTATTCACCAGGTTCAGTGGCGGCGGAAATCGTGTGGTTCCGGCTCTTCTCAGGACAGACGTCTTCTATCCTCGAGCCTGCCCACACGTCACCCTTGTAATTTGACTGTAATTATATTCTGAGATTGTATTTCGTTGTGCACATTTCACAACATTAAATTGTTACTTTTTGGCTCTTCTATTGACCGTTCATTTGCGCCCCCTGTTGTGGGTCCGTGTCACTACACTTTCACAACAAGATGTTCATGATGGCAAATTTAATACATTTTCTGAAGTGTTGTGTAATATCAGTGTCTAGTTTTAAAATGCACGTATACAAGTGAAAAGGTTACAAAATTTGCAAGATAAATTAGCAGTTTAAATTATATTTATGCAAAACATTAAGCAGACAAGAGCTACATGCTAGGATGCTTTTATTGTCACATTTGTTTTGTATGTTTGATAATTCTTTGTCGTACTATATTTGATTTTTCTTATTGATAGTTCGGCCTAAGCAGTTGGTCACCCCTTTGAGTCTGGTCAGCTTGAGGTTTCTTCCTGAGGGAGGCCTGAGGGAGTATGTACTTGCTCAGGGGGTGTTGGTAAGGTTAGATTTCATCCTTGAGATGCGCACTGGGGCGACATGTTGTGATTTTATGCTATATGGTGAATTGACTTGAACTCTTCTTTCCAAAATGTTCACCATTAGTGTTTTTCCAAACTGTGCAAAAGTCTTAAGCACCCTTGCGTTTCTGTATAATTTTTTTTTTTTCTTAATTAGTATGTCTGTAAAACAACAAATTTGAGATTTGCACATTAAAGAGTGACTAGAATAGATGCAGTATTATAAAAAATTGAGATATCCTACAATTTTGTTTAAAAAAACTTTTATGTTTGGTGGGTTGTTCCGCCATCTGTAGATGAACAGAAAAATCTAAATTAGACATGTCCACTCATAATCCAACAAAAATAAAGAGATTTTTTAAATTTCATTAAACAAATTACAACACACACCTAATTTTTTTGCCTTATGCATAGCAACACAAAGAGTTGCAGAAGATTACTCAGTAGTAAGATGACAGTATTTATTTTCATTTATTTTATTTATGTAGCACCAAATAAGATGCCTCAAGGTGCTTCACACAAGTAAACCTGATCAAACACAGCGTGATTTATTAGAAATTGTTGGAGACCACCAAAGAGAAATTTAGTTTTTTCATCTCCGTTAAATTCTGTATTTTTACATTTGAAAAGTCACATATCTTACATGTTTATATTTTTCTATAAAAAATGATATTTGTTCTCTTTTTCAGATTTTTAAATAATTGGGTTGTTATTATTATTTTAGGCACATTTAATATTTTTTTTTTGGTCTGTCTGATTTTTTTTTTTATCTCTCTAATGTTAAGCACTCTGTTGGAAATCATTGAAGATTTAAATTTTTTTGTTGTTTTTAACGGTATTTTTACTTCTAATTTTCATTTATAATTTGTTTGAGAAAATTCATCACAGTCTCGGCCAGGTGTACTTACTTTGAACAAATGGCAAAGGCAAACCTTAAGGAGAGAGAGAGAGAGAGAAACATGATTCAGATAGAAATGAAGAAGCTGGAGGATGAAACGAGGAGAGTAAGAGATGTGGAGATAGGGATGGAAGTGTAGCAGCTTGCTCTGTGTTGTGTTTTTAACTTCTCCCACTCGCGACATGAACTCATGATATCTGGCATGGGAGGCAGGCTCTCTAATCAGAAGGCCAAAAGCCAGAATCCTTGTAGCTGTTGGGCAGTAATGTTTACTGACTACTATTGCACAGTGACTGTTGCTGCCCACCATCACACAAGGAGCTTGGACAAGGTTGGACCTCTCCAGATGGACGATCACTTGCACTGATCTGTGGGGGCTGGAAACTTTCCACATATCCTTTCTGCTAAGATCAGTTTCTCTTACCAGTGAATCTGCACAGCAGGAGTATGGAGGAAGACCCATGATGCAAGTTGTGTGGTGGGAGAGGAACCATGCTGCATATCCTGTGTGGCTGTAAGACATCATTGACCTAAGACAGCTATAGAAAGTATTACTGCTAGTCACAGATATTCTGGAACATAAAAGAAGAGAAAACACCAAGTCAAACCCAACTCATTACAATCCACATATCTCCTATGTTAAGGAAGCAGGACTGTTTCTTGCTAAAAACCCAGTCAAGCCCTCCCTGCTTTGTGCAAATGGTTGACTTCATTTCCCAAATGTCATGCTGTTCATCACCCTGAGGCCAGATATGGTTATCTGGTCAACAGAAGGGTGGAGCTGACTGTACTATGGGAGGAAGGATGAGGAGGCTGCAGACCAGCAAATACGAGCAGACCTGTTTTTTCCCCAGTGGAGGTGGGCTTCTGGAGATTCCCCAAAGAGAATGTGTGGAATCTTCTAATCTGGATAGAAGGAAAGCAGCATAGAGGTTGGTTGAGGCTGCTGAAAGAGTGTCCTAATGGCTATGGCACAAAAGGAAGGAGATGGGATGGACACCAGGAGGAGAGGAGTTCATGATTTGGCCACCATGACTGACCCACCAACCAGAGTGTGATGTAGCTCAAGGACAAACCACCTGAAGAATGTTGGCTGCCACATGAAGATCTTTTTTTCTTCCTGTTGGTCAAAACTACAACTAAAGTAGCTATGGCACAGCTAGTTTGGAGAGCATCCTAGAAATGTATAGCTCCTGCATCATTTTAAAGGAAAGAGAATTTTTAATAGGTTGAGAAATAAATGCAAATGAACCAGTTTTTCTAATCAGAACATTTAATAAAAATGTCAAAAGTTATTGAATAACAACAAAAATGATTTAATGTGATGAAATAAGAAAATACAGCCATACAGTGTATCCAGAAAGTATCCACAGAACTTTCTTTTTCTGCATATTTTCATGTTACAGCATTATTCCAAAATGGATGAAATTATTTTTTCCTCAAAATTTAACGCACAATACCCCATAATGACAATGTTAAAAAAGGTTGTTTTTTTTTTTTAGTCCAGCCAGAGCCAAGACCTGACTAATTGAACGTCTCTGGAGAGATCTGAAAATGGCTGTGCACCAACGTTCCACATCCAACATCATGGAGCTTGAGAGGTGCTGAAAAGAGGAATGGGCAAAACTGCCCAAAGATATTTGTACCAAGCTTGTGGTATCATATTCAAGAAGACTAGAGGCTGGAATTGCTGCCAAAGGTGCATCAACAAAGTATTGAGCAAAGGATGTGAATACTTATGTACGTGTGATTTCTTAGTTTTTATTATTATTATTATTATTACTATTTTTAATAAATTTGCAAAATTAAAAAAAACATTTGTCATGTTGTCATTATGGGGTGTTGTGAGTAGAATTTTGAGGGGAAAATGAATTTATTCCATTTTAAAATAAGACTGTAACATAACAAAATGTGGGAAAAGTGAAGCCTTGTGAATACTTTCTGGATGCACTGTAAAATGTTTTCTCAGCATAATAATTGGTACACTTTCATGAATTTACAATAAATTAGTTTTCTTTAAAAAAAAAAAAAAGTCAGGGGACAGACACATGAACATTTCCAAGTCATTAAATATGTCTACCTAACACAGTGGTACTCTATGGTAAATCTGTCTGAAGTTCACAGTTATCAAAAACTAAGTTATCATGCAAGAAGGGAGCTAGTGAGGGAAGCCACCAGTACAACGCTGGCAGAGTTACAGGCTTCTGTGGATGCGATTGTTGATTCTGTGCAAAGGGCAACCTTTTCGGCTGCATCACTAGTTGCAGCTTCATGATATACACAAAAATGAAATACTATACTTATATACTGTATATTGCTCATTCTGGCAAAATTATAGTTGAAATTTCATGGCATACCTTTAATAAATGGTATATTTACTTAATCTAGTTGTCAATCACTCACAAAATTTGTTTCTTTAAATGAGAAACATAATATATAATTAATTGTAACGTGTTGTAATTGTGGTTGACATAACTAGATTAAGTAAATGTAGACTTTAATTTTTTTTAGCGTGTGGAATGGAGAATGTTTTTCTAAAAGTCATGAAATTTCAATTACAGTTTGCCAAACAGAACACGGAAAAGCTGAGGTTCGATCTAATCTGTTTTCTTGTTCTACTCCAAACTTGCTGTAAAAGCGATTATTTACTGTAAATTCATCAGAAGGTGCCAATAACTGTCAGTTTATTTCAATTTATTTTCATTTATATAGCGCCAAATCACAACAGAGTTGCCTCAAGGCACTTCACAGAGGTAAGGTCTAACCTTACCAACCCCCAGAGCAACAGTGGTAAGGAAAAACTCCCTCTGAGGAAGAAACCTCAAGCAGACCAGACTCAAAGGGGTGACCCTGTGCTTGGGCCATGCTACAAACATAAATTACAGAACAATTCACAGAACAATTCACGGATGAATATACAAGAAATGCCATTGGCGCACAGGACAGGAGGGTCGCCAACACAAACACAACTCCCATATCTGTTAAACAGAGAGAAAAAACAGAATTAGGCATCAGAAAGACAAAAAATACTGTAATTTGTAATTTGCCAGCATTAATCAACAAGAAAAACAGAAGAAATACTAAGGTGATCGCCGGCCACAAGCCTTAAGCGTCACGAAAAAAAAACAAGAATTTAGGTAAAGTTGAGGCTGCGGCCCGCTCCAATTACTAATAAAATTAATTAAGAGAGTAAAAAGCGTAAAAAACAAAACCCTACCAGTATGCTAGCCATAAGTAAGGGAAAAGAAGTGCGTCTTAAGTCTGGACTTGAAAGTCTCCACAGAATCTGACTGTTTTATTGACACACGGAGACCATTCCACAGAACAGGGGCACGATAAGTAAAAGCTCTGTGACCCGCAGACTTCTTATTCACCCTAGGGACACAAAGTAGTCCTGCACCCTGAGAACGTAAAGCCCGGGCCGGTACGTAAGGTTTAATTAGGTCAGCTATGTAGGGAGTCACATGTAAATATTATGCCTGTATTTTTTTTTTTTTTTTTTTGGTCACTATGTGAAAGCATTTTCTGTTGTTGTTCAGTAATGCTGGACATTTTATTAAATATATCAGATTGGCTCCTTTGTATTTATTACACAATGCCAATAACCCTGACCAGGACTGGTCTCTCTGGGAATGGTGTAGGATGGTGGCTGCTGGCAAGAGGCAGGCCTGGGATCAGCTTGACTTATTTGCTTTGTCCCTGGCATTGTGAAAAACAATCAGAGTGCCATTTCAAACAATGGCCACTCAACTCTGACCTTCGATGGGAGGCAAATTAGTAATGAACAAATCAGAACATGGAAATACGCCAACCATTACACCATTCTTAGCACAATCCTTGTATTCAGAACAATCAAAGTCCAGTAGAAACCAACGCAGGCAGTAACCCTCAGTATGCTGCGATTCCTATGTCTGCATTCCCAAGAAAGGTCTTTTTTTTTATCTGTTTAAGTGGTACGTGAACTAGAATATGTAATTATATAATTTTAACACACCATCAGTTAAAAAAAAGCCTAATCCACTACAGTGGAACAGTTTAAATATGGAAAAACACTGACAATTATATGCTTGAAAGCAAATCTACAGTCAAACTTTAATAGTCACCAAGAAAGTGCTAGAGACCTATTGGTGTTTTTAAATGGATATTTTACATACATTTATTTAAAAATAGCCATTCAAAAACAGATTTTGCAGCAGAATGGTGGAGCAGTGGTTAGCATGGAGATGCAGTGGTCCGCACAGTGATGCAGTGGCTAGCATAATGGCACACAGTGAGCCAGATGGGGCACTTGTTAGTCCGCTAATCCAGTGGTTACCATAATAGTGTCCTGGTAGGCTAATGCAACACAGCTTAGCATGGTGGCATACTGGTTACAACATTGGTGAACTGGTTAGCACAGTAGTGATTAGTACAATGATGCAGTGGTTAGCATGGAGGTAGAGTAGTTAACGCAGTGATGCAGTACCTAGCAGTGGCACACGGGGAGCCCAACTGGGCACTTGTTAACCCAGTGATGCAGTGGTTACCATAGTAGCATTCTGGTTGGCTAATGCGGGCACAGCTTAGCATGGTGGCATACTGGTTAGCACATTGGTGAACTGGTTAGCACGGTGACGTAGTGGTTAGTACATTGATGAAGTGGTGAGCATGGAGAAGCAGTGGTTAGCACAGTGATGCAGTAATTAGTATAGTGGCACACAGGGAGCCCAATGGGGCACTTGTTAGCCTGGTGATGCAGTAGTGTTCTGGTAGCATAATGCGGCACAGTTGCAGGTCAGCATACTAGTTAGCACACTGGTGATCTAGTTACTACGGTAGCATAGTGTTTAGTACAGTGATGTAGTGTTTATCCCATTAGTGCACTGATTATTACCACTTACCACTTCGTTGCAAGAAGGTCCTGGGTTCCACTTCCTTTTTTTCATGTGTTAGTTGTTCTAACATGTTCTAACAATGTCTGTGTGGGTTTTCTCTTACCATTGCAACATGCCATTAAACACATTAGGTTCTTTCTCTTTGTTAATCAGGAGTCGGGTGAAGAAAGGCATCCGGTGGGAAACTTATGCCAAATCAACATGTGGCTTATGAAAAAAATCTGAGGTCCACATTGGATTGAGTGAGATAGAGACAGAAGATTATGTTATGATTATGATTACAAATGATTATTAACCCCCACCGGTTCATTTACAGGCCAAAAGACAATTTTGTTATTCTTGGCCAGATGTTAAATTAGGCAGCTGTGGGACTGAAGACGTCGATGGCAGTGAAGATGTCAGAGGGTACCATTAACGGCCCGGCCCAACCAAGCTGAGGGTAGCCAGAAATTTGGGAGAGGTTGTCTGCAGCTGCTCCGAGGTAGGAGTAGTAACACAAAGACCATGTCAACACTGCTGTCATGGTGATGGAAAACGTCACTTGTGATGTCACTGCACTCAGGACCGAGAAGTTCAAGACGGTTTCCCATTGAGAGGTGGAGCTGTGTAATATATTGACTTCATTTGATCTCATTTTCACTGTGCTTGAAATGAAGTGTAAATGTCACAAAGGAACTTGCTGGAGGAACTATGTGTGGTTCCTGTTAAAGGTTCAAACAGTTGATGTGACAACAGCAGCATTGTCCCAGGACATAAGACTATATATGTATCCGATATCGATCCTGAGGTGCATTGGTGCAGGAGCTTATCTCAGGAATCCTTAGCATCGAACGGATGTGAGTCTACAAGCCCCCCTAAATTTAACACAAGTCTGATGCAGGTTCGTTCTCCAGCCTACAGCGGTGTCTGTTTACGGCTTGGTGGACTGGCACAATACAGAAGAAGTACTATGTTGTCCAAGGACACAGACAGGTAGCATGACTAGGAATCAATTCCAGATCTACATGTTTGCTCAAGAGAGATGGTTCTTAGGCCTAGAACACATAGAATGATTTTTTTTTTCCTGAGTATTTTCCTTTTATCTTTCTTCAATTTCATTAACACTCTGACATTGCTTTTTCTTTGATCTCAGTTTTTTCATCATGAGAGCTAATGACATCAGAACTTGTGCAAAATCTACTTGGGGATCATTGGGTCTGGAGAACTTGAGCCTCTCCCAAGTATAATTTCTGCTGAATCTACACATTGGCCAGCAGTCTCCAGGTTTGGCCTTTGGTGGCCATGGCAACAGTGACATTATCCAGAGTGTCCTGAGGTGCGAAGAGCCATAATATGACGTACGCATGTGTGCTGAGTCATTGCAGAGCTGATTAAGCCACGTACGCTGGTCCAAACCCCCTGAGTCTGAGAACTACTAACCCAACAGGCAAACAGTTCAGACTCTTACTACTAAATTCTTACTACCTTCCTCTGTCAGTTAACAGAGGTGATGGTAGTTGCTCAAAACTACTCATTGGGTGTGTTCTCAATCCGTGTGCACCTTTTATGAGTAGTTCACCTCAAAACTTAAACAGACCCTGCAGTCAGGATCAAAGGAATCAGGATGAATATTCAGCTATAAAGATCAAAGTCGAGATCCACCTTTTGATCCGGATGCACACCAAAGTCATGGAACTTGAAAGTTTGAGGGGGAAAAAGCCTCACACAAGCACATATTCACCATTAACCCATGGTGCCCTGGGTGAACATGAATAAGCTCACCACTTTTCTGCAAAGTAAAGTTCAGCAGAGGTGGAAACCCCTCATTCCAGTGAGTAAAAGTCCTACCGTGTATTGTTTCTACCTGTACACCAAAACACACAAAGATCTAACAGCAATAGTAGTACTAATTAGCTCATCTACCTGCCAGAAGAGCTGAACTAATTAGAATCAGCTTACGTTAGTGGGCGGATGGAACAAATATCTGGTCAGACTTTTAGACATTTAAGTCAGGGATTTCCACCTGTGCACTTCAGTGATTTTGACGTTTGGACCTCAAAATCAATAGGCTTCTTGTGGTTACCACGCCTAACACACATACAGAGTTTGGTGGCAATTAGGAAAGTAATTATGCTTGTATGATTTTTACAAAGAATGCCATTGTGTCCTTGCCATTGACATTTTGTCCCCAAAGACAATAGGCCTTTTGAGGTCAGTATACCTAACACATACAAAGTTGAGTGACATTCGGGCAGTTAAAAAATAAGTTATTGTGCTCAAAGTATCTTTATAAAGCATGTTCCAGTGACCTTGACACCCCAAAATCAATACGCATGTTGGGGTGACTGTACATAATGCATATATCAAGTTTGGTGAAAGTTGTTTGAGTATAACTGAAATAATCTTGCATAGAAGTGAAATGCCACATGACTGAGTGACATCTAGCCCACTGGTGGCGCTGTGGGAAAAAGAACGAAAATCCTCATATGAAAGAAAATAACTTCAACGCAGCTACTCTTCATGTAATTTTCTTTAAACATCTTTATTTCAACTTAAAACTTCAGACAAACGCAATAGGACGGGTGAAATATGAACAAAAGAAAGACGAGAAAAAGAAAAAAAAAACATGCAAATAACCATCCGTATTTGAACGCATTTCAGCTGACTCGACCTCTTCCGACCAGATTTACATCAAAGCAGTCTTTACCTCTCACGGTGGAGGTAGAATTTCCTGATAAAAGTCTTGCATGGCTTCTCTCCTCGCTCAGCGCTGCAGCTGAATTCTTTGCATAGTCACAAAGTTATTAACCCGAGTGCAACAGTTCCCCTTGAACACTGTCTGGTTTGTGTGTGTGTGAGCGTAACATCAGTCACAGAGGTATTCGACACACCTCATATCGTTGTGATTGCCAGTCGAGCAGAGCCTCTCGTCGGTCCTCCTCATGTCCTGCTGATGACGTCGCTGGGCATCAAACACAGCAACATATGTATATTTTACATAAATTACACCCCCCCCCCCCCCCCCCCCCCCCCCCCGAGCCACACAGTGGCACCGCAATGCAAACTATCAAAATACACCAAATTAAGAGCTGTTAAGTCTATAATGGCTTATTATTACTGATTATTATATAGTTTAATATGCAGTCAGGCACATTTAACAATGGCTTTTCGAACATAAATGGAAAACCAAAATTCTCGAGGCCACGTGGCACCAACAGGTGGTCAAATGATTCCGAATCCTTGAGCTGTTACACGTCTGAATATTAGAATTAAGTTAAAAACAATGAAATAAATTCAGGCATCTGTTTACAAAAATTTCTCAAATGATGTCCTTTAAACTCAGTGGAAACTAATCTCTTTTCAGCATGACATAAGTGAAATAATCTAAAAGTCAAGATGATGGGTTGCCTAAGTAATGGTATTCTTCAGACAAGATGCCTACATGAACACGAAGGGGACAAGTGAGGGAAGCCACCAAGTCATCCAGACAACTCTATAGAAGCTTCTGTGGCTGCGGTTGGAGAAATTTCACTGAGTTCAAAGGGTATCAGAGTAGAAATTTCTATATACACAAGCCTGATTATTATTAGTACATTTCTTTATTTGATGTATAACATTTAAATGTGTAAGTGTGCATGTGGATAAGTGCCGTTTTGTCAATTTGGAGCCACTGAGGACAAACTTTGTCCTACTGCTCGTTAAAAAGTTATAAAAGTACACACACTGACAGCATCCGATCCTGGGACACAATCACTAAAACCCCACTTCACTGATTTCTAAGTAAAACCATAAAAACATATAACTGTGCAGCACAGTAAATAAATGTGTAAAGAGGCATCAATAGAAGTGTTTGCATGATGAAACAAAGCTAAATATTCTTGTGACTATTTGCAACTCATACAGGTGTGAGGTGGCGGGTAGAGTCACATCCATAAGTACTTGAACAGTGACAAGAAACAATCAAGATGTGCTTGTAGTGTTGACTTTTAGCTTTAATTTAAGTCAATAAAACCACTGAGGAATTATATCCATTTGTACACACAATTCCTTCACTCTCAGAGGCCGTAGGTCATCGGATAAAGTATTATTTAATACAAATAATCACTTTTACAACCCATTTAGACAAGTCAGGAAATGGATACATGAACATTTTCAAGTCACCGAATAGACTGAATTAGACTTAATTTACATTAATCATCAAGCCTTATTGTTGTCAACTGTGTGTGTATATACACCTGTTAAGATCTAAAAACTTTAGTGATGAATTCAAACTAAATTTGTCACATTAGTTAAATCCCTCCCAAGCATGAACCCCTTAACTTTTTATATTCAGGGGTCAGAGGTCAAGGACAGAACACAAGGTCAAATGTTTTGCCTAGTGCAAGAAGGGGAAAACTCATGAATTAGAGGTGACAGACTCATGGTTACTATCAGATAAGTCATATGTGGGCTTAATATGTTCGATATCGCTGACATTAATTAGCGAAGCTCTTCAGTATCTGTGTATATATATCATCAAACAATAATTTAAAATGTAATAATTGTTGCAGAACCTCAAAGTAATGATAGGCTACTTCACAACTGTTCTTACAATTCTTTTTTTTTTTTTTTTTTTTTACGACAATACTGCAATAATGTAAAGAAAGAAGTTTGTGCCATTTCCAGTTTTTGGCTTCGTCTACCATTGAGTGAGCTTGCGACAGCGGTACATGTAATAAGCAACTCTAATGTGACCTTGAAGGTATTGATGCAAAATATACTTTCCCCACGGATACAGTATCCCTGTGGCTGCAAGCTTTGTGCCCAGCTCATTAATAAATACAGTAAATTTGTCTGGAGAAGGCAGTTCTCAAAAAGTGAGCTACTGTGCAATAAGGAGATTAGTGAGGAAAACCACAAAAACCCAGGACTAATCTGAAAGTTACAGCTTCTGTGGCCAACTGGAGAAACTGTGCAGTTTTTGTCTGTTGCATCACTGTCAAGACAGTTTCATAGTGGAGTGGCCACAAAGAAGAATTTTTTTTTTTTTTTTTTTTTTTTTTAAGATGTGACATTTCAGTTGACATTTGCCACAATGCAGATGGGACAACCCAAAGCCTAGATTTCTTTTTTGTTTGCTTTTCTGGTGTGAAAATCTGTTCCACTCGATCATGAAGCTGTGACTGTTGACACAACAGATAAAAGCTACGCCATGCACAGTTTGTCCAATCACCCCCCCCCCCCCCCCCACCACCACCACCACCACCACCAAAAAACACAAATAACAAAACTTGTAACTCCTTCAGAGTTGATATGGGTGTCTTGGTGGCTCCCCTCAATCACCTTCTTGCACAACAACCACATTTTGATTGTTTCATTTCAACTACATTTTGGTGGTGCACAGGAGCAAAATAACAAAAAAACACTGTTCAAATACTTATGGACCTGAATGTATTTGCATGACCTAAATGACAACAATCCATCCAACTGAGGTTTAAATGTGTGGCCAACTCTACCAGAGAGTTTGATATGTTCGCTGACATGCATCAGTATCAGGGTGACCAAGCTTGAGAATTAACATGCTGAAACAAATGACTGGAAACATTTCAGCCTGTGTGCTCGCAGACTGTTTCCAGGCCTCAGAAATGACTGCAAAAGGGCTCCGGAGGTGGAGTGCTGATAATGCTGCTCTAAGAATAGAGCTTGGCTGTGCAGTGAACCGAATACCCCTCACGGAAAAGTTAGCCGGCCATTGTGGCACTGTGCAGTCGCGCACACTGGCCACACAGAGGCGCCGTCTTAAACTGTTACAGGATTCCTCCCTATAAGGGCAGAGAGTAGAGGTTTAAAGACTTCCTTCAGCAGGAACACAGTGACAAGCTGCACGAGCAGCAGGTCTGTGACGGCTGCGCGTCTCCATTTCTGGCAGCAGACTGTGACTTTTAAGCGGCAGCGCCTGTCATTATGCTGCCGCTCTTTCCAATTAGGAGTGTAACCGATCTATCTTTAGCACAGCAACACTTAAAAATACACTATGGATGATTGTCTTCTGGCAGGATTGGCAGCAGAAATACATAAGTACATAACTTTACAGTGAAAGTTTTTTTTAAGCTTATAGAATAACTCTTCCTTGATGTTTCTTTTGTTTTTTTAAAAACTCAGCTATAGTGGAGATCAGGAAGCAGTCACATCAATTATTGCACCACACGGTTCTGATTCACAGTCACACGTGGAAAATGACGCCATGAGCATCCCAGCACAGATGCTATATCCTCTTCTTATTTGCTTCTGTTGATTTTGTGACTCATTCCCGTCACTACTCTGTTCTTTCAATCCTGATGGTTTGCAGGAACAGCAGCCAAAAGGGTCCAGGGAAAGAATTTTATGCTGATAAGTCAGATATGATGAGTTTTTCCATTTTATTGCCGATTTCACCAGAAACCTGCAGCTCCTCAGAGTCGTAGTCATCGTCAAATGACCTAGAAAACATGATGGGTATTTACTGGACAGTCAGGACTATTTGGCCTTCACACAAGTGCCTTCATATCAGCATGTTTGTTTGTTTGTTTGTTACCCCTCGTGTAGTTGCTCATTTGCAGTCTCCTCGGCCACCAGTATCTCATACTCCTCTGAGGCATATTTATCCCAGTCAGATGGTTCTGGACCTTCACTCTCAGTGTCCTGAAACACAACACACACAGTGAAAACATCAGTATTTTTCGTTATATAATTATCTTATTATAACACACACAAACACCCACTGAGACAAAGATGTTTATTCCATAAAAATACAGCACAGAGCAGTTAAAATGTTGGAAAACCAGAGTGGACATTTATGAAAAGTCACTACTGTTGAAGGAGAATTACTTTTCTGTGGTCTCATATAGTTGCATGCAAATGTTTGTGAACCCTTTTGGGTTTTACACATTTTTAAAAAGGTGCTATGAATGATATTTCTGCCATTAGATGTCACACTGTCGCCACACTTCAGGACATAAACAAATCTTCTCTCCTTGTCCAATCCTCCTCAGATTATATTAGATTAGATAGAATTTTATTAATCCCTTGGGAATGGAAATTGATTAAATATATATATATATATATATATATATATATATATATATATATTCTCCACTCAGATTGCAATAGCCAATCACAGATTAGCCTTTCTGTCCATCATTTACCTGTTTTTTGGCATGCTTGGCACCAGAAAGTTATGTTGGATCCAAAAGGATCCAAAAAGGCTAGGACCAAGAGTTATATTGGATCGGTTCCCACTGACCAATAGCGTTAGAGCTTACTGCCAACAGAAAAGTTGCCAACATTATATTACTTATATTACTATATAACTTTTCTTCATCCAATATTTCTCTATGTTGGACTCCTTACATCCATTATTTGTATTTATATATATATATATATATATATATATATATATATTAGGTCTAAAGGATGGACAAGGATTAGGATTAGATATGTTTTACTTCTTTCTACCCCCCCTTACACATATTCACTAATTATGGCATATGTGTGTGTGTGCACTGAAGTATATGGATGTCTATGCTTTTATTATCTATATAATTAGTTAATTTGCATTTTTGTTGCAGTCATATACATATATGTGATGTGGTGTTTGTATTAACACTGAGGAATATGTGCATATGTGTTGATTTTGATATTCTGGTCAGTTTTGATGGAATGTCTGAATTAAATTTTTTATTAATTCATTCATTCATTCAAAATCGTCAGAAGTCCATAAAATGGATTGTCACAAATGACAATTTACTGACTGGATAACAATATTAGTTCAGGAAAGTCATGAAAAAAATAAGGTGTCATTATTCCTGATGCACATTCCTACCTTTTGCACAGCAAATGGATCTCTTTGTTCATGGTCCAGATATTTCTCCAAGTTGAAGAATGTGTCAAAGAATATGTGAGCCATCCGGCAGCGCTTCAGGTCACCCAGAGTTATCTTACCTGGAGAAAAACAAAAATATACATGATGTCCTCAAGATATTATAGAGTTAGACGGTAAGAAGCTGTCGGGCAGTGTCATTCCACCAATGAAGAAATAAGTGATGGAAAACAGGACACAAACCTGAGTTTTCAGGTTTGACCAGGTCAAGCATCTGGCAGAGCAAATCCTGGAATGGTAGGGGTTCGATGCCCATCCTTTCCATCCTTTCACACTGTTCCTCATAGAAATATTCCAACTCAAACATGGACAGGACGCCATCTCCATCCACGTCCATGCAACGGAACCAGTACTCTATACTGGATAGAGGCAAAAAGACAAACACTCATGAGCAGTCACAACAATGCATGCGCAAACAGACTGACAGCGTGCATCTGTGGAATTACCCCGCTCTCCCATCAGAGGGCCAAGGGCTCGCCATGTGAAATTCTTCCTGAATTGGCAGTGGGCCAATGCACGAGCATGGCCAATATCACGTACATCATATAATGTCTAATTTCATCACACATAAAAAAAATAAATCACAAATAACACACATGATTGTGCCCATTTTTTGTCCTTTTCTCATTCATTAAATGTATTTCATGTAATATAATTTTATTTCAGGTGGGCGTTTAACCAACTTTCTTCAAAACGGGGGTGGCTGATGCTTGGCCCTGGGCCCTCTGACGGGCAAATCTATATTAGCCAAGTGTCCTCTGTGTGCGTGTGTGTGCGTGTGTAAAGCTTCAATCATGCAAAAACTGGGGAGAGCTCACATTTGCCATTTGGTATGCTTACGTATTTTGGGTCAAGGATGAACGCTGCAAAAACAGAAAATTGATAGGAATAATATTTTTAGAGAAATTAGAACTTTTAGCTAACCAATAAACAATGGATGTTGTGCTACAATGCACCATGGGAGTTTGGGGTTTTATTGTGGTTCATGTTAGATTAACAGTGCTGTTAGTGTTATTGATTAGTTGTGATTTTGTCGTTCAGTTGGTTTAGTCACTTTAGTTAAGTTACGTTGCCGTTATAATGAGCGAGTTCAGTCTCATGTTGCTAACACCATGAGTGAAATGTATACTGTGTTTGATCTCCACCCTGTTTGTGTCTAAAATTAGAAGCACCTGCATGCAGTAAAGACAAACAGCTGTGCATCCGTGCGTGCGTGCGTGCAAGCAAGCAACTTCAATCAGGGACAAAGAGCACAGCTGACATTTGTCGTGTGGCATGCTTAAGTATTTTGGGTCTAGGATGAACACCAGCAAAACGGAACACTGATAGGACTAATAGTTTTGGAGAAGCTACGAGAATTGGCCCAAGTTGCTAATTACATTTTGGACTTGCACGCCTTTCCAGCAGCGGGCAGTAAATCATGTTTATATTATAAGCATGAGTGTGTGATTTTATTTAGTAAGTTCAGTCTAAGTGCATATAATTGTAAATATGTTAAAAAAAATACATAGATGAGACAAGAAAGTGAAAACATGTATTTCCATTGTGGTCCATTTAAAAATCAAATAAAATAGAAGTAATAATAATATACAAATAATGAATGTTTATGAGTTCAAAGGGAGGAATATTTCATGAGGTCAAAGATGGAACGTACCATTCAACAAGGTGAAGCCAAGTTCAATGGTACATTCCATCTTTCACATCATGAAATATTTGTTCCATTGAAAGAATGAAAAAAATTCATTATCTGTTTTATATATCTGTGAAAATAGATCATTGTGATTTGATGTTTTATTTATAAACAACAGAAACGGGACTTACATTTTGGTGTTTGTCACTGGTGTTTTGACGTCAAGAGTCCAACACAAACTTTCAATAGGAGTCCAAAATTGTTCTCAGTCAACTTGCAAAAAACAATCCTGACGATGTAGTTTGTGATGCCATTTTGTGTACAGACTGCCGTATGCTTTCCTCACTCCAGTGAAACATCTCATGGGAAATGTGTCCAGCTTTTCATCCTAACTTCATCCTCTTCATCCTAACAGCTCTTCCTTCCTCCAGACGGCTTACGGCATAGTGGATTTGTTATTTTTGTGTTTAGTCTATTAGCTCCTTTACCAGCAAAACAAACTCCGCCATGTTTAGCTAAAGACTGCCCCCAGTGTGAGCATGCATGGTGATGTGGGTGTGCAATAGCACATTTCATATAGTACCAAAATTGTACGCTAAAAAGAACTATTGCACCATAAATGGTGCAATATGGCACAATGGCACAATGGCAAATGGTACGAATAATCTATGTCATGTGACAAACAAACCACCAATCAAATGACAAGGATCCACTCAACCGTTATATAAACTAAAATAATAATAATAGTGTGTATATGATAACAAGAACCTAAACAATTTATAAATACTTTAAGACAGCAAATTAACATTAAAAATTACATAATAAACAGAAAATAAAAGGGTTGAGTTCCTCTTCTAAAAATTGTTGAGGTCTAAGGTTCTAAAAGCATTCTGGACTCGCACGTCATTCCAACTCATTGCCTTATTTATTGCCAACCTTGAAAAATGTCAGCTACGTATTTTATAAACACTACTCAATCTAGAGACGGTGGATCCCCACGGGCAACACGATTGTAAGGTATAACTGATGGGTGCAGCAGTGGGAAACATACAAAGATGTACTCAGTCAGACGGCATCATTACCTGGTGGAATTTTTCTTGTCTTCCTCAGAGATGAGAAACCAGACAAACTCTGCGTAGCTCATCCTGCCTTCTCTCTGCACAGCATTACCGCTGGAAGAGAGTCAGACACAGCTAGTCACATTCAACGCTGCCGTTACTGTGACACCAGCTAACTCCTCCGTGTTTGTGTGCAGTTCTACTTACCGAGTGACGGCCCCTGAAAACAATCGCTCAATAATCCTGTTTGAGGATGCTGTGAGAGATCAGAAAGAAAAATAATAATTGAGATCAGCGATTGCAGATTCCACTTTTAACAGACAGTGACAGGAGACTATAGTGGCTCCATGAGACCACACTAAAGAATGTGGTTGATAAAATTACCCGAATTGAGTCCAAAACCTTGATTCAGGTCATTTGAGAAGATGGTTGAACCATGGAGTTATCTTACTTTGTGTAAAGTTTCAAGTCAATCTGTGGCATTTCATTGGTGATAAGAAGCCAAAAAGTTGAAAATTTCATTATAGTAAAGAGTAGTTAAAATAAATAAATAAAAATAAAAATCTAGAATAGGCATTCAAAACAACCCCCTTCAGCAAAGTAACATGGTAAAAATATAAATAATAATTTGTCTTCTATATCATAAAAAACATTTTTAAAGTAATTCAAAAAATAAATAAATAAATAAAGAGGAAAAAAATGCCAATACCACCACACAAACACTATATTTTGCTTTGTTGGTTTGTCAGAATTTAAAAGAAAATTCATACAGATTGAAAATCAAACAATTACTGATTTTTTAAAAAGTAATTCAAACAATATTAAATCAATAACTAAAGAGGAAAAAAATGCCAGCACCACCACCACACAAACACTATATTTTGCTTGTGTTGGTTTGTCAGAATTAAAAAAAAAAAAAAAAAAAAATCACACAGATTACAAATCAAAGAATTATTGATTTTTTTTTTAAAAGTAATTCAAACAATATTAAATCAATAAATAGAGAGAGAAAAATGCCAACACCACCACACAAATAGTATATTTTGTTTTTGTTGGTTTGTCAGAATTAAAAAAAAAAAAAAAAAAAAAAAAAATCACAGACTGCTGAAAAGCGTGGGTGTGGCTTTTAATAGAATCCATTACGTTTGGTCTTTCACTCTGGATTTTGTTTCTTTTTTAACCAAAAGGTTTTTGTAATTAGAAAGGGTTTCTATAAAGGGCACTATAATACTGCGCTTGTAAATTAGTGGACCATTGGTTGACGGGAAGCCACACTTTCCATTTAATTTAACATTAAAACAACCAGATGACGCTGTCAGGGTGCTAACAGCAGCATGTGGTCGACAGCAAAAGTTCAATTTGATGAAAATTTTCTGTCCACAGTGCCAAAAGCCATCTACTTCTTCTGTTAGTTAAAGGCAGATTATTTAAGATACAAACAGACACCAAATACCTCAACTTGTCACAGTCACAACCTTGTCTGAGTAAAAGTAAAAATATGTAAAAGTACAGTTGCTGGATGAGTCTATTTTCTTATAATAAAATCTAATATCTACTTCTAAAAAAAAGCAATCTCAGATTTCTGACATCCACCAATCCGGATCTGGATCACCTCCAAAATTCCAAAATTCATGCCCTAATATCTATCTGTGGTGCAAATTTGGAGTATTCCATGGCCAAATATGTATCTGTGGTGAAAACTTTGTCAAAATCTGTGCCGTAGTTTTAACATAATCCTGCTAACAGACAGACAGACAAATAAATAAATGCTGATGATATTATTATGTCCTTTGTGGACGTAATAAATAAATGGTTGGAGAGCCAGTACTACAACACTGTAGGAAATTTGCAAATACACAGGTGGTTCAAATATTTTACCATGGTCATTGTATCTGGCCAAGTCTTTGGGGTCAATGTAGAGGTCATGGTCAGTGTCCAGCTCCCAGAACTTGCAGTAGATGACGTAGAAGTGCTCGTAGGAGAAGTAGTCGGTGATCTGGTTGATGTCATCCTCCTCCTCCAGGAGGGCCAGAGTCTGCAGGAAGTTGCTCCGGCGCAGCTCCATCATGGTGATACGGCCCGTCCACGAACGGTTTACCACGTAATATATTCGTTGGATCACCTGGAATACAAGTCAGATGTGAGCAGTGGTGCGCACAGATAACCAAAAAATTAACTTCGATAACAGATAGATAACTGAAAAGTTATCTTTGATAAAGATAAACCGATGAACCACCCAAAAATGTATCGGAAGTTACAGATAACCAATAAATTCCAGTATTGTCTCTGGTACATTTGCAACTGCTAACAAGCTGAATTTGAGTTTAAACACCACGATCGCTTTTGGAAGCATAAAAAGCGACAAAAGACCCAAACAATGAGTCAGCACTTCTACGTTTGAACAGGCTGCCCCTGCTGGAAGCTACACAGCTACAGCACCGAAGCACCGAAGCACCGAAGCACCGAAGCACCGAAGCACCGAAGCACCGAAGCACCGAAGCACCGAAGCACCGAAGCACCGAAGCACCGAAGCACCGAAGCACCGAAGCACCGAAGCACCCTGAGAGCAGCCACAAAGCCAGCTCTCTACCAATCACAATGCACCGGTCAGGCGGAGGTCTTGAAAAATAAAGGCATCCTGACTTATGGTTTTGTGTGAATACTGATAGAATAACTCCATTAATGTCAATTCTGTCATTTGTACAAAGTTAAAATATAACATATATATTTTAATGTTGAATAATGCACTAATTCTGAGGTTTTGTAACAAACACAGACAGATCGCAAAGGATTCTGGGTAAAAGTGCCTCTGCTAAACACTGATTGGTTCAGTCATTCATTATGTAAACCAACACGTTAATGTGACGTGTGTCGTGTGTTGGCGTTTACAGATAAATGTGCTTTTGTAAAATATTCCATGTTTTATTTGTAAAAACAGGCATTTTTATGGAGCCCTGGAAGTGTCATCGCAAAATGTTTTGCATGTGGAGAGAATGTGCACACGTTTTATTAGTGACATGCACACGTTTTATGATGTGCACACGTTTTATGATGTAAAACGTGCACTCAATGTTGTGTTGACACATAAATGTTGGCTTTACACTGTGCGAGTTTTGGCCCGTTTTCAGATGATTTTTCATTCGTGTGAGAATTTTTTGGACCGAGTTTCAGGTTAATCGCAGATGGTAGAACTATACATCTCTTAAGAAACTTTTAACAGGTAGGTCTCAACTGATTTTAAATTTTAAAAATGTTTGCTGCTGTTCAGCTTGGTTTACTATGTTATCAGTCTGAAAGTTGTCGGACGACAATTCATCGGAACATAATTAGTCCGATAATGGTTTTTAAAGTTATCTAAAAAGATAATCCAATAATGAAAACATTATCTTCGATAATTATCTGTTAACGGATTATCGGAAGTGTGCCCACCACTGGATGTGAGCTAATTAAACCACCGCACACTGTAAAGTGCAACAAGACACTTTGCAAGCAGACCTATCTTTAATAAACACAAATTACACAAAAAGCAAATACTTGTAACTGCAGACACATACAGCAGATAAAACTATCAAGCTCTTAAGTGATACAAAAGGTGTTTTAAGTTCTATTTACAGCTTGGCCTTTGTGGAATTTTAGTTCCACACAGAGATTTAGGAGCAGATTAGCACGCATTTCCTGTTTTAATGGGTCATCTGGCCTAAATTGAAAAAGTGTCTTTATACGGGCATGTGGAAGAGAAGGTGGTGAGTTCAGTAGGCTGTAGGGGGCGTCAGAGTTTCCATTATGTCATCACATGCTGACACAGCAAAGCACTTCCTGCATCTCTCCATTTCCACACAGATGATGATGATGATGTTGAAACTCATCATCACATTTATAAACACACAGCACCCTGCAGCTCAAGTTAGAAAATGTTTGCTGACAATGCAAACTCCGAGCAGTTATTACAATAAAAACTCCCCTGATACGTATGAAAAGGAACAGATAGTGCTTACTTTATATACAGTAATGTCATTTAATAATTAGATAGATAGATAGATAGATTGATAGATAATGAGGTAATTTATTAACAGTGTTGCCACAGTTACTTTGAAAAAGTAATCCAATTACTGATTACTGATTACTCCTTGAAAAAGTAACTTAGTTACTTTACTGATTACTCAATTGTAAAAGTAACTAAGTTAGATTACTAGTTACTTTTTTAGTTACTTTTCCCAGCTGCCGACAACAACCCTCTGCCACCTCAACATGACAATGATACCTGTTTTGCCAAAACTTACTTTATAGTCACCCTTTCTTGACTTCAATGAAAATAAATACTTGTTTTATAAAAAGTAAAATAAAGACCTCTTTCTTGACCTCATATTTAACTGTTGACAGCACTGTAACAGTAAAACTTGCAATTTCGAACCTACATTGTTTATAAATGTAACTATTAAATTCATTCTAGCATTTTTCTAACATTTAAATTCTCTCTAAATATTTTACTTGTCGAAATTAATATTATTTTAAGTAGTATTAGTAGTTGTAGTAAAAAAAGGCTTCAAAACTGGACCTTTAATCTAGGGGTGTTGTGAGGGGGGCACATCCCTCCCCCACGCCCCCATTCCATCTGGATTCGCCCCTACTTTGGCGTTTGAGCACAAAGAATGGATAACATTTATTTATGCAGAAAACGTGACCAGATTTACAGGTAAGAAAGTTTTATTGTGTTTTCACATCATGTGGTCCTCAGAAAGAGAGTTTAGGTGCATTTGAGTGGAAAATAGTGTTAGTTGTTGACGCGTCGCGGAGGATCAGCTGTTTTAACGTGCAGATACAGAGCGGCTCAGCTCAGCCCTAAATAAAGGAGGAAAAAAAGTATAAAAATGTCTTTGTAAAGCTCAGTGCAGGTGTGCTGATCACCGTGCTTTAAGAGGAGACGACGAGTCGAGCAGCTGCAAAAAACCGTGGATGAAAAGCTCACAGCTCACTGAAAGTGGGCAGTTCAGTCGAACCCCGACCTCCTGCCCACGGACCAAGTTTAATGCTGCTATCGACCCACAATGAAAAATAATAGTAACGCACAGTCACATGAAGAAGTAACTTTAATCTGATTACTGATTTGGAAAGATTAACGCGTTAGATTACGCGTTACTAAAAAAAGTGGTCAGATTAGAGTAACGCGTTACCGGCATCACTGTTTATTAATGAGGTCACTTTTTTTAATTGCAGGAGGAGCTACAAATCAAAATAATAAAAATGGTTTGACGTTAAGTCGGAGAAACAAAGAAAATGAGATTTATTTTAAAGCTTCAGTGTGTAGGATTTAGTGTCATCTAGTGGTGAGGTTGCAGACTGCATTTTGCCATTGCCAGCCACAATTTCGTTTCCCTTCAAATTTTCACATTTTTGGTGAGGAGGAGCCATGCTCCCTCGCCTTCTCTTGTGGAAAGCAACATGCATGATGCCTGGAGTAGGTAATGGTGGGTTTATGACCTATGGATCCACAGTTCAAATCCCCGTCAGGGCAGAAAATCACTCAGGTGCCTTGCGCAAGGTCATTAATCCCCAAGTTGCTTTGTGAATGAGTGAATGTGAGGCATCACTGTAAAGCACTTTAAAAATGTAGTCCCTATAGACACTTTTTCCTCTCAAACCTGAGATAAAAATATTGCAAATGAATGAAGAGCTCAATCGACAGTATCACACAACAAATAAAAAGTGAAATGTCCGTGGTAATCTAAACGCTAATGACGCTCCACTTAACATTTCTGAAAATGCAACACGTCAAAACGACAGCTGATACTGGACACTTCTGCAAAGCTGCTCAGCAAAACTGGGAGGTCAGATTTTGAGCAGCCATGATCCAAATGTAACATATGGTAGGGCAGTGCTATTTTACCGTTGTGATGTAGCGGGAATGGAATTCGGGAGCATCCTTCAGAAATGTCAGGCCAGGGTGTGTATCCACGATGTCCTAATCAGACAAACAAACAAAAACATCAATAAATGCAATTGCGAAAGTAAGTATGAGCACACTGCCTCGTTTCCTTATTTTTCCTCTGTACACTGCCACAATGTGCTTTAACAAAAAGATCATATTAACCATTTAGGGATTAGAGTCATTTTTATACACAGTCCTTCCATTTTCCAAGCCCATAAGCAATTGGACAACTGGACAAGCAGTTTCCTGGCTGGATGTAGTCTGTTCCTGTGTTATTCCAGAGCACACTAACTGGATATGAAGTGCTAAAGTTGCATTTGGTCGCTGCTTATTGAAACTTTCATTATGAAGTTCAAAAAGGTCTTTATGCAAGCGGAGGGGGGGGGGGGGGGGGCACAGGTCATAATTAAGATGAAAACAAAACAAACCTCTCAGACAGACAGCAGTAATGTCAAATCAAAGGACCAAATCAACAATGTGGTACATTCTAAAATAGAAGAATGAACAGTGGCTCTGTGGGATAGGATAAGGCTGCTGATATATATAGGCCAGGGTTCGAGGCCAGGTGTGTGCTGGTGACCAGCTACAGCAAAAAACTAAAGTGGACAATCCAAAAAATTTTTCCTTGGTAAAGAAAAACATCTTCACAACATCAAGCCAAGTCAAGAACACTCTGGAGGATGTAGTTGTATCAGTTAAAGTCTACAATCAAGAGGTGATTTCATGAATGTAAAGACAGAGGGTTTAGGACCAAATGCTAAATACTGAAGAAAAAAGATTTTAGATTGCCAGAAAACATTTAGAAAAGCTTGACTATTTCTGGAGCATTCTTTAACAGATAAAACCAAGATGAACTTTTACTGGAATGATGGGAAGAGAACAGTACCCTATGGAGAACACAAGGAACAGTTCATGAACTGAAGTATACCACATCATCTGTCAAATATCAGTGGTGGGCACAGCTAACCAAAAAGTTAGCTTCGATAACCATTAATCCGATAACTGAAACGTTATCTTTTATGACACTAAACTGATAAAGTGCTAAAAAAATTATCTTTATAACAGATAACTTTTATTCGGATGTGGCTACATCAGATTAAATACACCAGTTTCACTTTAAGCGCCACAGGGGCTTCTGGGTCAAGGATCACAAACACAAAGAACGCACGAAAAATGAATGAATAAAAAATAAAACCCCAAACACTGTCATCAACTTTCAAAAGCAGTAAAACACAGTAGTAGAAGTCACAGTTTATCTCGGTATTATATACGCCGTCATTTACGAACTAAAAGCTTCTGCTTTTTTCACACGCTTTGAACCCTGCGGCTTAAACAACTGAAATACGTCCATTATGCATCGATTGGCAGAGTAAAAGACAAACAGTAAATATAAATCCTTACCTGTTAGTTTCAGTAGGATTAATTAAATTCTGAAGAAAATATTCCGCATAAAGCGTCCTGATTATCCAAAACGGTGTGTAAACGGTGAAGAGAAGTCCTTGCAGCTGCACCATGAGATCTCTCTCTCACCGAGTCTTGGTGATTAAATTATCCCGTGCCACAAAAAAATAAAATAAAATAATGTTAAAATTATGCTTGAACTACACTACCCACAATGCTCGCTGTGTCGACCGGCCAATCACCTCTTGCGCTTAATGATGATGTCATCAACAAGCGACAGCCAGTCTGCCATAAACCACTGATCTACACATGACAGGGACTAAAATGTTTGATTTTAGGGTTTATAAACGTTTTTGACTGTTAAACTTTGCTCACTTTACCATCAAAAAAATGTTAGAGGACTGAAAGTTATCAGAACTAAAAAAAACATACTGCCAAAGGAACCCAAGAACTTCTCAAGCGTACAAAATGGAATATTCCCTGAAAATGGAGGTACTGTGTGTAAAAATATCTATAATTTCATAATGGTTAATGAGATATTTTTGTTCAAGGTGAATGTATACGTCAATCACATCTTGAATGGGTAATTTCGACCCTATTGTAGTGGTGTACTAATTATTGCTTTCTATTTTATTTCACTTGGGGTCGCCATAACAGATCAGGTATTGATTTGCGTGTTGTTCATTCTGCCAGATGTCCTTCTTGGCACAAATCTGCATGTACATGGAGAATGTTGGCATGGGTGACCTTCAACCACAGAGACCAAACCACATTCACTATCATCCTACAGCAAAAACTTTAAAGTGTGTTAATGCCAAAATACTTACCTACTAAACTGTAAATACAGTTTTCTGGTAAAATCTACTGTAAAATCACCAATGATTGTGAGGTCCTTGAAGTGAGCTTTATAAAATGAAGGTGTTCATATTGTAGCATTAATCATAAATGTGAGTTAGTGAAACATTGTATGACCCACACAAAATAATATCCTCACCTGCAGAAGAGGAATAAAATCCTCTTGTTCTAGGTAGTTACAGCCTGGTTTCGCCAACAGGTAAATAAACCTTGAGGCATCATCGTGGCAACTGTGCAACAATCTGATGATAAAGCATGGCTAAATCAACACAAAATCATGACATATTATGAAGTACTGCATTAAATGATCGTGCATGTTGGCTTACTTCCTCCAGGTTGCAATGAAGGAGTGAACAGAGACGAAACCTGTCCTCTCACCACCTGCTGCATAGAACATAGGGGCCTTCCAGTAGACCGGACACCCACATACCTGAGTAGTAACACAAGTGGCACTATGATTACATTACACTGGAAAGCACTTCAGTGCTTCTCCACAGTGTTTCATCAGGGAGCAACATACAAAAACATGGTATGCGTTTCGATGTTTCACCCTTCCAGGAAGGTGTAAGGAACAAAGTATTGTGGCACCTTCACACACTAAAGCATCAATACTGATTTCACATACAACCCCTGGCAAAAATTATGGAATCACCAGCCTTGGAGGATGTTCATTCAGTTGTTTAATTTTGTAGAAAAAAAGCAGATCACAGACATGACACAAAACTAAAGTCATTTCAAATGGCAACTTTCTGGCTTTAAGAAACACTATAAGAAATCAGGAAAAAAAAAATTGTGGCAGTCAGTAACGGTTACTTTTTTAGACCAAGCAGAGGGAAAAAAATATGGAATCACTCAATTCTGAGGAAAAATTATGGAATCATGGAAAACAAAAGAACGCTCCAACACATCACTAGTATTTTGTTGCACCACCTCTGGCTTTTATAACAGCTTGCAGTCTCTGAGGCATGGACTTAATGAGTGACAAACAGTACTCTTCATCAATCTGGCTCCAACTTTCTCTGATTGCTGTTGCCAGATCAGCTTTGAAGGTTGGAGCCTTGTCATGGACCATTTTCTTCAACTTCCACCAAAGATTTTCAATTGGATTAAGATTCGGACTATTTGCAGGCCATAACATTGACCCTATGTGTCTTTTTGCAAGGAATGTTTTCACAGTTTTTGCTCTATGGCAAGATGCATTATCATCTTGAAAAATGATTTCATCATCCCCAAACATCCTTTCAATTGATGGGATAAGAAAAGTGTCCAAAATATCAATGTAAAGTTGTGCATTTATTGATGATGTAATGACAGCCATCTCCCCAGTGCCTTTACCTGACATGCAGCCCCATATCATCAATGACTGTGGAAGTTTACATGTTCTCTTCAGGCAGTCATCTTTATAAATCTCATTGGAACGGCACCAAACAAAAGTTCCAACATCATCACCTTGCCCAATGCAGATTCGAGATTCATCACTGAATATGACTTTCATCCAGTCATCCACAGTCCACGACTGCTTTTCCTTAGCCCACTGTAACCTTGTTCTTTTCTGTTTAGGTGTTAATGATGGCTTTCGTTTAGCTTTTCTGTATGTAAATCCCATTTCCTTTAGGCGGTTTCTTACAGTTCGGTCACAGACATTGACTCCAGTTTCCTCCCATTTGTTCCTCATTTGTTTTGTTGTGCATTTTCGATTTTTGAGACATATTGCTTTAAGTTTTCTGTCTTGATGCTTTGATGTCTTCCTTGGTCTACCAGTATGTTTGCCTTTAACAACTTCCCATGTTGTTTGTATTTGGTCCAGAGTTTAAACACAGCTGACTGTGAACAACCAACATCTTTTGCAACATTGCATGATGATTTACCCTCTTTTAAGAGTTTGATAATCCTCTCCTTTGTTTCAATTGACATCTCTCATGTTGGAGCCATGATTCATGTCAGTCCACTTGGTGCAACAGCTCTCCAAGGTGTGATCACTCCTTTTTAGATGCAGACTAATGTGCAGATCTGATTTGATGCAGATGTTAGTTTTGGGGATGAAAATTTACAGGTTGATTCCATAATTTATTCCTCAGAATTGAGTGAGTCCATATTTTTTTCCCTCTGCTTGGTCTAAAAAAGTAACTGTTACTGACTGCCACAATTTTTTTTCCTGATTTCTTATAGTGTTTCTTAAAGCCAGAAAGTTGCCATTTGAAATGACTTTAGTTTTGTGTCATGTCTGTGATCTGCTTTTTTTCTACAAAATTAAACAACTGAATGAACATCCTCCGAGGCCGGTGATTCCATAATTTTTGCCAGGGGTTGTAGAAGCAAGGACATTTTGGACATTTCATTTCTTAGTTTAGACTGCCACTATTCCAGACAATATTATTACTATTACCATTTAAAGAACTCTTACTTCACAAGGCGTTTCTACTACATTTAATATTACAACTCAGAGAAAGCCATAGTACATATCGGCAAGGTGAATTAGTGTGGCAAATTACATCCAACACGACACGGAAACTGTGTGTGTGTGTGTGTGTGTGTGTGTGTGTGTGTGTGTGTGTGTGTGTGTGTGTGTGTGTGTGTGTGTGTGTGTGTGTGTGTGTGTGTGTGTGTGTGTGTGTGTGTGTGTGTTTAAAACCCATTAATATTCATAGTTCTGGAAGGATTGTGATGAAAATTAAATCTGCACTGGCCAACATGACGTCCCAAATTTCAAGAAGATCTGTCATATAGGTGCAATGTGGCTGTACATCCAGTTGGGAAAAAGTGTGGGGGATTTAAACCCCAGTAACTTTCAGAGATCTGGTGAGATCATGATAACAAATATGCACTGAGGTAAAGCTGTGTGCCAAATTTGCAGGACTAAGGAAACCGATACATCAAACAGGAGAAAAAAGTGGACTTTTTGAACACTAATAATGTTTCAAATGATGATGTATCCATCCCCTGACTTGTTTGAAGAAAACTGGCAATTAAACTGATTATTTACAGGTATTACTGTAGTGTTCAGAATAATAGTAGTGCTATGTGACTAAAAACATTAATCCAGGTTTTGAGTATATTTCTTATTGTTACATGGGAAACAAGGTACCAGTAGATTCAGTAGATTCTCACAAATCCAACAAGACCAAGCATTCATGATATGCACATTCTTAAGGCTATGAAATTGGGTTATTAGTAAAAAAAAGTTAGAAAAAAAGATGCTGGCTTCATCCTTAAATAGGGGACACCTGATTCACACCTGTTTGTTCCACAAAATTGCCGAACTCACTGACTGAATGCCGCACTACTATTATTGTGGACACCCCCTTTTCTACTTTTTTTTCCACTAATAGCCCAATTTCATAGCCTTAAGAATGTGCATATCATGAATGCTTGGTCTTGTTGGATTTGTGAGAATCTACTGAATCTACTGGTACCTTGTTTCCCATGTAACAATACGAAATATACTCAAAACCTGGATTAATCTTTTTAATCACATAGCACTACTATTATTCGGAACACTACTGCATACCAAATGGGCTGATTACTTATGCAACCCATTATCTTGGTTTTTATATTTTTATTTAATTTATATCAAGTTGTAGAGATTAACTTTCAGTTTGAGTCTAAGGAAGCTAATTTTAGAACTTTTTATATTGAGAAGCTCGATTTACTTTTTGCATTTAACATGCCATAAACAAATTAAAATGCGTGAAATACCAAGGGTCTGAATACTTTTACAAGTCACTGTATCACTGATAGAACTGCTTACCTTTGCAATCTTTCCCATTTCATATATATCAGTTTTTTCCTCCTCAAACTCTGTGAAAGCGGTCTCGATGGCAGTGATGGTTGCTTCATGGTTAGCAGCTGACCCCAATGTTGGGAATCCATGAGGGTAGTAGAATCTGGGAATGTTGATAGCAGGGGGTGGAGGGGTTACAATCACTGGAGCAGGAGGAGGGCTGGGTGAGCGGGGTGTGGGGGCAGGTGTGGCGGAGGATGGAGCTGGTGCTGGAGTAAGTGTGTTTGGCTTCTTCTCTGATTTGGCCTGGACCTGAAAAAGAAAAAAATGCATGAAATGGAGGCTTTTGTGTACCTCGTGTCTGCAGTGAAGCGAGAAAGAAAGCTTTTATTTTTTTCTGCTCCATCTGATGGAATGTTCTCCAATCCAAGTTGAAGCTGTCTGGGTTGACCTCACTGAACACCTTCCACTCCATCTTAGGAGATCGCGAATGGAATTCTTTTGCACTATGCCCGTGTTTATAAATTCAAATCTGTTTTAGACCTCCCATCACTACAATTCACTATGACCATGATGACTGTATTTTATTTGTCATTAATGTTCTCATGATGATGTTAAACTGACCGTCATGACACGTACTGCTGCCTTTCTTGGCCAGGTCACCCTTGTAAAAGAGAATTCGATCTCAATTGGATTCTATCTGGTTAAATAAAGATTATTATTATTATTATTGTTATTATGAGTGGGAATGGACATATGGTAACAGAGTTGTGGTTGGTCACATAAAGCCTGTTTCCACTGCAGGAACTTGCAAGGCATTTTGGGGGGTCTGACACCTTTGCATGTGTTTCCACCACAGGGACTGCTCCCTTTTCAGCAGTGAGATAAGCCCCTGCTCTGAGGTAGGTGCAGTACTTCAAAGTGGCCCTAGAAAACCGTTGGGCGGGGTTTGATGCTGATTAGTCATTAACTCAGACAAGACAAGAAGACAACAGCAAGCCCAAAGCCAGACAAGCAACTCAAGAGAAGAACCAAAACAGAATGAATAGCAATGGAGCCAGATGGACTGACAAGGAGGTACAGGCATTGTTGGCATTCTTCTCGACAGACAAAGTCCAGAAAGACTCAAGTCCTCAAGGAGAAATAAGAAAATCTACATTATGACTGAAACTGGCGCAGAATCATTACGTTACTGCTTTCTCACAGTCGGTCATCCGGGAACTTCTTAGCCGGAAGCGAGCCGCCATCTTAGTTTGGGGGAATTGCGCAACTTCTGTAGCATTGAAAGCAGCACAAAAATGCCCAAAAGTTGTTGTATTCCGGGTTGTACAGCCAACCAAGAGTTATCCCAAACGGCAGTTCTATATTATAGTATCTGAGAAATGCAGGTGTGAGAAATGGCTCGCTGCAATCAACAGGGCCACTGTAAACACCGATGGGAGTATCAACAAAAAGAAACAATGGAATCCCAAGTCTGGTCCTGCTATCTGTGTTCTGTCCATTTCATCTTGTAAGTACTTTTTGTGTTAAGATTTATGAACTGAGGTTGTCGTCAGGATCCGTTCACATTTTTTAACAGTTTGAAAATTCTGATAAAGCGCCAGCTACAGAAACGAAGCTGGATGATGGTTAAATGATGTCTCCAAAAGTCAACATAAGTCCATATTTCTTGTTTTGTTTTGGCTTCGGTGTCCATCGTTAGTACCGTGTAACTGGGGCTTAACTGATACAATTATTAATATATATATATATATATATATATATATATATATATATATATATATATATATATATATAAGAATACTCACGAGGACTCTTATTGAAGTATGTATAGACGCCTTTGTAATCCATCTTTGGCCATTGTTTAGGATCATTTAACCAGTTGTCCGCAATAATCTTATATGGGTATTTTCGGATTCCTGCCAACTCCAGCTTCTTTCTATATCGATTCCATGCCTCAGGTGGCACATTCTCTTTGTACTGATACATCATCAAAAAAACAAACTTGGAAGTAGAGAAGCAACGAACTTTGCGGACAAGCTCACGTTTCTCCCAAACAAAGATGGCGCCTAGAAATTATGCCACGTGTGACATCACACCGACTGCGAGAATACACTTCTACAGAGCCCAGCAGGTTTTCACCACAAAGGAGACACAATGGCCAAAAAGGCCAATTACAGAGCTACTCCTGTAAACGTTCACGGCATCTGGGAAGTAGGCTGAGTTCCAGCGTTGAAAAGGGACCTACTGTTTAATGCAACTTTACACGTGAAGTTTCTGGCTGAAACAAACTGTACAAGAATGACAGCAAATAGAATAAACCCTGTAATATATCACACAAACATGCTAGTATTGTAATTTAAGTCACATTAATGTAGCCCATCATAATTTAGCTTCGCAATGCATGGCATGAAATCATAATGGCATTTAGTAAATGATGCAAAAAAATAATAAAATGCATTGATTTCAGGACTGCTAATTGGACTGCTAACTGCTAATTCATTAAACAATTTCACTCAATCATCTTCAAACTGCTTACTCCAATGAAAGGTCTGGGATCAGAGCATATCCCAGGAGTCATAGGGCGTGAGGCGGAATGCACCCTGGACAGGACACCAGTCCATCGCAGGTCTCATTAAAGATTTGAATAGCTTAAGACATCTTTAAGCAACAGTTGGCATAATAGTTTACTGTAACTGTAATAATCTACTTGAACTGTAGGTCGTGTGTATTTTAGCAAATATTAAATGTAGTTTTCTGCCAAATATATACATGCAAGTATTAGGCTGATGCTACACCTCAAACCATATTAGACGTTTTTTTTTTTAATCAAATGAATGACATCACGTAAATGTTTTCGAAAAACACTGCATAAATGTTTGTAGCGAATGATAATAGACCACATAAGTAAAATCATCTCTTTCTGAGAGTCAACACCGATTGGCTTTTCAAATTTTGATATTTTATTGACAAATGAGACTGAACAGGAAGCAGTTATTTGCATTTAGTTGTGTTACAAATATCTCCACAACCAACATGTGCAAGAAGACAGCAAGCGAGTGTTTAATGAGCAAGGCTCAAATGAAAAGAGTCCAATAGTAGGAGTTTCCTGATGCCATGAGATTTTGTGTGTATTTGATGTGTGTCTGAGAGCCTGTATGCTGTGTGTATTGAGCAGGACAGCTGTAGCGTTCCTCCCCCTCCTACTTTCCTTCAGAGCGTTTATTCTAGCGCTCTATTCCTGCACATCCTTCCCTATTAATATCCCGCTGGTATCTGCCTCAGAATAGTTTGTTGTCTTGCACATGTCACCCTGTGTGTATGACAGCAACACGACGTGTGTATTCAACATATTGTGCATGAGAGAATGTGTGGGAACAGTTTTGCACATTTGTATTCTGCATGTCCCATCTTGCACACTGCCCGTCCTGCTCACTGCACGGACTGACCTGTTGCTGCTGGAAAGACTTCAGCCTCTTCTTGAAGCGTGACGGAAGGACAAAGTCACACCCCCTAGCAAGAAAGGCCAATTCTCCCCTCAGGTCAGGATCCAGGCGTAACGATGTCTCCTTGATCATCATGGTGGAGGCCGAGACATACAACCCACCACTAGCAGACACGGCCACCGGCGCAACTACTGACACAACAACCACAGTCCACTTCACCGCACAACCAACCGGTGCAAAAAATAGCTTGTGCGCTCGTGAAGTAGTACACTTAGCAGCTCAGATATCCCAGATAAACCATAACATGGCCAAGAAAATGCATAGAAAAATCCAGGGTTGTCTGTCTTGCCTCAATGATCAGATGCAAAATGTAGATTCCCCCATGTTACGAAAGTCCTTCTGCCAAACTCCATTCATAGGTAGCGTCAGCGTGGTGTACTTTACCACACTAATCCCGCAGCGTATCTGTGCAAAGTCATGCCCCTTAAGACTTCCGTGTATTTGTGCAAGTCGGAAGGAAGAACCATGGAACCAAGCTGTGTTATGGTCAATCGCTGCCCCAAAGATGGTGCCTTTCTTGGGTAGAAAACGTCTGGTGTCCCTCTGACTGATCAGGATAGATGTATTTGGTGTAGGCTCACTGGTGCCTGCTGCTCCAAGCTGGGCTCTGACAAACGGCATGAAGAAACATGAGCCAAACACACACACACACACACACACACACACACACACACACACACACACACACACACACACACACACACACACACACACACACAAATACACACACAGACAGAGCAAAGCGGCTGTCCTGAGTATTGGGTTGGGGGTTGGAAGGGGTTCAGCCATGTTGCGTATCTGTGTGTAGTAATTTGAAGTTCAGTCGCTGCATGGAACTCAAGTTATCCACTGGACAGTTGTTAAACGTTTCACTCTGGAATTGTTTTGGTGCATATGGGAAGTGGACGAGTGTGCTTGTGAGCGAGAATGATTAGCTTAAATATTTTCAGAGGTAATTTGGGATGGACTGAAGAATCAGCAGGCACAGCACCTGTGGCTCCATCTGTGGACATGGAGTCATTTTACTTAAATAGCAGCAAGACTTAAGGGAAGTATTCCTGTTTGCTCCATCATTACAGGGTTTCCCCTACCATTACTATATATAGGACCGGCAGGTTGCCGGTTCAAAGCTGGGGGCCGCTGGGACTAAAATTTTTGGAAAGTACACTTAAATTAATGAGAGTCCAGTGCAAGCTGCTGTGAACAGTTCTGCCTACATCAGCTGCTGCACGTAGTAAATTTAAATATGTAAACCTTCTGCTGACAACTTTTTTGTTTTTTGTTTTTTTTTTGCTTTCAGTTGCCCTCAGTTTCTCAGGGTCACCACGGTGGATCTGATAGAGATGCACACTGGGATTTGGCATGTTTGCAGGCACCTTGACAGTTTAACACGTGCATGAATTTTATACCCACACTGCCGCGCAATTCGTTGTGCCAATGCGTCCCGCTTGATGCCACGTTATATAGAATAAACATTTTGTAGCTGATGATGCATTTGCTCTCAGAACTTAACTGATGAAACCATTCTCTCATCACTCCCAAAATCACACACATCATACAGCTGCAGGTTGTCTTGTGCACGTCGTGCGGTGGAGAACACATTTGGAATCTTCCATCAAAGGTAATTATTTATAATATATATATTGTAATGGATTAACATCTCGTCATAATCGTTCAGAGGCCCTGCGTGCAATGACACACACTGACACGGTGTTTCTGAATAGGTTGCACAATGTACATGACTAGTTCATGCAAGTGGCACGAAATTAATGTGCGCCAGAAATTTTGAACATTTCAAAATTTTGTTTGCGCACTGGCACGTAGCCGCGCGCAGTTCACGCACAGTTTACTATGTGTTTATGTTTATGTCATTGGTACACCAGATTGCGTGCCAGTGCGGGGATCACATTCAAATGCCAGACTCTAGTTCTACATGGAATAAATCCTAAATTGTCTCCCAAGTATTAATCAGGACCTACTCTGCTCAACTTCCAAGATCTGAAGGGATCAGGCCTGCACAGGACCACATTTTAAAACAAAATCAGCAGCAAAGCAAACACCTTTACTGTGAAAGTGTCATCATGGGACCTGAATGCTTGTCAATTAAAATGTAATTATCATTGCCAAAAAGCATTTTATGTCACTGGAAAAATGTTGCTTTGTGGGGCCTGACCAAGGCAAACGTGGGAAAATACTGCAGTAACATATCTGAAATTTATGAGTTGTCAGTTTTAACAACACCCCAAGTCCATCCTATTTTGTGACATAATTGGAAGTGCATACAATATTGTCGACTGAGTCATCATGCATATGTACAGCTGAGATACACACGCATGCGATAACTGGTCACAAATAGTAACTATAAACAGCTGCGTTTTTAATTAGTCAGTACACTTCATATGTGCCAGGTGGCCCAGTTTACCCTTCCGTTCAGCTATGTTGGATCAAGTCAGAATGGTTTCATTGCCAAACATCACCAGTCTAAAGCTGGTCACTGTGCTGAGCGTGCAAGAGGACATCCCTCAGGACACACAGGTGCAACATATTTTAAAATTGCCCAGCAAAAAACAAAACAAAAAAAAACCCAAAGACCAAGACAGTAGACCACATGTCTGCCATCTGCTTAAACATACTGTGGAGCAGATTTCACAGCACACGATGCAGGCAAAGTGGAAAACTGATTACAATGGGTTTGCAGAACTGCAGAAGTGGGAGCATTTAGTGTCCTCTAGCACCATTACAGAGTGCATGACAATGAAACTCCTAAAACACAAGGTTGAATTTTACTAAGAAACACATGAAGCACATGTATTCTCCCAAGCATGGTGTCCCAAGCACATGTCGTGCTTGAGACTCCGGCGAGGGCAGTCGCATCTCCTCCTCTCTCCTCTCCCTCTGTGCTTTTCTATCTCTGCTCCAACCTTCAAAAGTCCCAACTTCACCAGACTGTGAATTCTTCGAACTATATTTGGATTAACCATGGAATTGATCAGCTGGTCTCTGAACGCTATTGACACCATTTTTTCAACAAGGAAACCAGGGCTGGGGGACCTTGCGTGCCCAGATGGAACCTACCCTGTGGGCTATGTGCTCGACACCTGGGAGAAGCGGCGTGTTGCGTACATAAGTACCACTCTCTGTGGAGGGCGTCGAAGATTTATTTATATTTGGTTTTATTGTGGGAGGGCTGGTGCTTATTGGTTTATGTGCTGCCCTGACCTACCGGAGAATTGGCAAGATGACTGCTACCAGAACCTCACCTGTTCGTCATGATTAATGACTTGGGCAAGACGATACAGTCTCAGCCTGTTTTAACCCTTGAACTCAGACGTAAGTTGGATAACATCTCGGAGCAAATGTATGCCTTGCAAAGAAAGATGTTGGAAACCACGGAATACTCAAATTGGATTTGGTCGGTCAGAGGAGCTGCAAATGTGTTTGTCTGCTCAAACCTAAACATGGCAGGCTTATTACCTACTCCAATCAAGGGGGCTGGAGCCTATCCCAGCAAACATAGGGCATAAGGCAAGGTTACATCCTGGACAGGACGCCAGTCTTTTGTAGGGCTACATATAGACGGACAAACACATTCACACATGCATGCACACTTAAGGACAACTTAGAATCACCAATTCACCTACCCTACATGTCTCTAGAAGTAGGAGGAAGCCTGAGCACCTGCAGGAAGCCCATGCGAACATGGGAGAACACGCAAACTCCACACAAAAAGGACCAGGTGAGAATTGACCCCACCACCTTCGTCCTGTGAGGCAACAGAACTAACCACTAACCCACCATGCCACTCTAGCTAATATTCTCTATGTGCTGAAGTCTGTTCTATAGGGCACCGAAGTCTCGTTTGAACCCTATGTGATATTGTGGGATCTGACCACTTATGGGGACCTGCGCTCCGTTGTGCAATATATACACAGCATAACTTCACACGGATAAATGGTGTACTGTTTTGTTTTCGGCTGCAATCACCGAAGCAGTCACAAAAACTATATATTTTTTTTGGTTCCCAGTGGAGAAGAAAAGGTGAGGCAGATGGGCGACATCGTGTCGGTAAGTGTTAGCCTCCACAGCTAACCAGAGTAGCTACGTTCTCTGAGTTATATTGTCTGACTGAAGGCACACCTCTCATCCTACATTTTTATAGTAGCTTTGTTACATCCCATCATTTGTATTGGAGTTCTTGCCATCCTGCCTGATGTTCCTATATGCAATTCACATCTATATAAACCTTTCATGCAGTTCTGCCAATGATGTATGAAGAACAGATGGGTAACAGGGAAATATGACACAAAGGATTTGCTGACAGTGATTGCACGTATTATTCTCTGCATGTGTGTTTTATGAGTTCATGGTTTTCAGAAAAATGAGTCATTTGATTTTTAGGGTAATTCCTTTTTGAATGCTCCACTGAGATCTCAGGAACAACTGATCTCTGTATTGCAGCCAGTGTTACACAGGAATCCCACAATAACATTGTCTTCTTTCTGGGCACTTCTCATCCCTATGCTGCAGGGGTAAACATTACACAATCACTTTTTTCTGTCCATCAATAAATCAGGATGACCGTGGCCTTGTTCAAACGCCTGATCAAAAGTCATGTCGAGTCCCTCATCCAAATGAAAATTAGTTCCCACCAATTTGTGTGCAACGCCTCATCGACTGTTGCACTGCACGTTATACCAGAAATATGTGTACAAAGAGTTGTGTGATTGTGTGTCAGTATGTGTAAGTGGATCCTAAACAGATGCCACTGAACAGCTGTGTGCTCTTTTCGTGTCAAAATGACAGGCGGTATAACTCTACCCACTCGAAAGGGCTCCTCTTGGTCCTAAAACGTACAATAGTTCTCTGCTTTAATCTGTCGATTCAGGACTTTGCATTTTAAGTTTAAATGCCGCCTAAAAATTAATTAATCAGCACCTTCAGCAAATTTTAAACACTGTGAAATGAAATGCCAAAAAACAAGTGGGTGCTGACAAATTAAGAAACTGAAATGTTCCACTACAGTCTGTAACACTATCGTTACAGCCAGAAAATGAAAACAACTAATAGCACAAACTGATGTCAGTAGGAAAGGTAATAATACAACAAACAAACAAAATAAATAATAATTATAAATTTCACTTGTATATCGCATTCCAATCACTAACATGACTTGGAAATCTAAAAAAAGCCTTTCAATATAATATTTCACATAAGCTCATAATTAAAAAAAACACACAAATGAAAGATATTAAAATACATCATATCATTTACTAATAGTAGATAAAACACCTTTATTTCTAATAAAATAAATATTTTATTATTATTATTATTTTATTATTATTTCTAATAAAAAAAATGAGGTGGGCTTCATAGATAATTGGCAAAGCTTCTGGGGAAAACCTGGTCTTGTTAGGAGAGACGGCATCCATCCCACTTTGGATGGAGCAGCTCTCATTTCTAGAAATCTGGCCAATTTTCTTAAATCCTCCAAACCGTGACTATCCAGGGTTGGGACCAGGAAGCAGAGTTGTAGTCTTACACACCTCTCTGCAGCTTCTCTCCCCCTGCCATCCCCTCATTACCCCATCCCCGTAGAGACGGTGTCTGCTCCCAGACTACCAATAACCAGCAAAAATCTATTTAAGCATAAAAATTCAAAAAGAAAAAATAATATAGCACCTTCAACTGCACCACAGACTAAAACAGTTAAATGTGGTCTGTTAAACATTAGGTCTCTCTCTTCTAAGTCCCTGTTAGTAAATGATATAATAATTGATCAACATATTGATTTATTCTGCCTTACAGAAACCTGGTTACAGCAGGATGAATATGTTAGTTTAAATGAGTCAACACCCCCGAGTCACACTAACTGTCAGAATGCTCGTAGCACGGGCCGGGGCAGAGGATTAGCAGCAATCATCCATTCCAGCTTATTAATTAATCAAAAACCCAGACAGAGCTTTAATTCATTTGAAAGCTTGTCTCTTAGTCTTGTCCATCCAAATTGGAAGTCCCAAAAACCAGTTTTATTTGTTATTATCTATCGTCCACCTGGTCGTTACTGTGAGTTTCTCTGTGAATTTTCAGACCTTTTGTCTGACTTAGTGCTTAGCTCAGATAAGATAATTATAGTGGGCGATTTTAACATCCACACAGATGCTGAGAATGACAGCCTCAACACTGCATTTAATCTATTATTAGACTCTATTGGCTTTGCTCAAAAAGTAAATGAGTCCACCCACCACTTTAATCATATCTTAGATCTTGTTCTGACTTATGGTATGGAAATAGAAGACTTAACAGTATTCCCTGAAAACTCCCTTCTATCTGATCATTTCTTAATAACATTTACATTTACTCTGATGGACTACCCAGCAGTGGGGAATAAGTTTCATTACACTAGAAGTCTTTCAGAAAGCGCTGTAACTAGGTTTAAGGATATGATTCCTTCTTTATGTTCTCTAATGCCATATACCAACACAGTGTAGAGTAGCTACCTAAACTCTGTAAGGGAGATAGAGTATATCGTCAATAGTTTTACATCCTCATTGAAGACAACTTTGGATGCTGTAGCTCCTCTGAAAAAGAGAGCTTTAAATCAGAAGTGTCTGACTCTGTGGTATAACTCACAAACTCGTAGCTTAAAGCAGATAACCCGTAAGTTGGAGAGGAAATGGCGTCTCACTAATTTAGAAGATCTTCACTTAGCCTGGAAAAAGAGTCTGTTGCTCTATAAAAAAGCCCTCCGTAAAGCTAGGACATCTTTCTACTCATCACTAATTGAAGAAAATAAGAACAACCCCAGGTTTCTTTTCAGCACTGTAGCCAGGCTGACAAAGAGTCAGAGCTCTATTGAGCTGAGTATTCCATTAACTTTAACTAGTAATGACTTCATGACTTTCTTTGCTAACAAAATTTTAACTATTAGAGAAAAAATTACTCATAACCATCCCAAAGACGTATCGTTATCTTTGGCTGCTTTCAGTGATGCCGGTATTTGGTTAGACTCTTTCTCTCCGATTGTTCTGTCTGAGTTATTTTCATTAGTTACTTCATCCAAACCATCAACATGTTTATTAGACCCCATTCCTACCAGGCTGCTCAAGGAAGCCCTACCATTATTTAATGCTTCGATCTTAAATATGATCAATCTATCTTTGTTAGTTGGCTATGTACCACAGGCTTTTAAGGTGGCAGTAATTAAACCATTACTTAAAAAGCCATCACTTGACCCAGCTATCTTAGCTAATTATAGGCCAATCTCCAACCTTCCTTTTCTCTCAAAAATTCTTGAAAGGGTAGCTGTAAAACAGCTAACTGATCATCTGCAGAGGAATGGTCTATTTGAAGAGTTTCAGTCAGGTTTTAGAATTCATCATAGTACAGAAACAGCATTAGTGAAGGTTACAAATGATCTTCTTATGGCCTCGGACAGTGGACTCATCTCTGTGCTTGTTCTGTTAGACCTCAGTGCTGCTTTTGATACTGTTGACCATAAAATTTTATTACAGAGATTAGAGCATGCCATAGGTATTAAAGGCACTGCGCTGCGGTGGTTTGAATCATATTTGTCTAATAGATTACAATTTGTTCATGTAAATGGGGAATCTTCTTCACAGACTAAAGTTAATTATGGAGTTCCACAAGGTTCTGTGCTAGGACCAATTTTATTCACTTTATACATGCTTCCCTTAGGCAGTATTATTAGACGGTATTGCTTAAATTTTCATTGTTACGCAGATGATACCCAGCTTTATCTATCCATGAAGCCAGAGGACACACACCAATTAGCTAAACTGCAGGATTGTCTTACAGACATAAGGACATGGATGACCTCTAATTTCCTGCTTTTAAACTCAGATAAAACTGAAGTTATTGTACTTGGCCCCACAAATCTTAGAAACATGGTGTCTAACCAGATCCTTACTCTGGATGGCATTACCCTGACCTCTAGTAATACTGTGAGAAATCTTGGAGTCATTTTTGATCAGGATATGTCATTCAAAGCGCATATTAAACAAATATGTAGGACTGCTTTTTTGCATTTACGCAATATCTCTAAAATCAGAAAGGTCTTGTCTCAGAGTGATGCTGAAAAACTAATTCATGCATTTATTTCCTCTAGGCTGGACTATTGTAATTCATTATTATCAGGTTGTCCTAAAAGTTCCCTAAAAAGCCTTCAGTTAATTCAAAATGCTGCAGCTAGAGTACTGACGGGGACTAGAAGGAGAGAGCATATCTCACACATATTGGCCTCTCTTCATTGGCTTCCTGTTAATTCTAGAATAGAATTTAAAATTCTTCTTCTTACTTATAAGGTTTTGAATAATCAGGTCCCATCTTATCTTAGGGACCTCGTAGTACCATATCACCCCAATAGAGCGCTTCGCTCTCAGACTGCAGGCTTACTTGTAGTTCCTAGGGTTTGTAAGAGTAGAATGGGAGGCAGAGCCTTCAGCTTTCAGGCTCCTCTCCTGTGGAACCAGCTCCCAATTCAGATCAGGGAGACAGACACCCTCTCTACTTTTAAGATTAGGCTTAAAACTTTCCTTTTTGCTAAAGCTTATAGTTAGGGCTGGATCAGGTGACCCTGAACCATCCCTTAGTTATGCTGCTATAGACGTAGACTGCTGGGGGGTTCCCATGATGCACTGTTTCTTTCTCTTTTTGCTCTGTATGCACCACTCTGCATTTAATCATTAGTGATCGATCTCTGCTCCCCTCCACAGCATGTCTTTTTCCTGGTTCTCTCCCTCAGCCCCAACCAGTCCCAGCAGAAGACTGCCCCTCCCTGAGCCTGGTTCTGCTGGAGGTTTCTTCCTGTTAAAAGGGAGTTTTTCCTTCCCACTGTAGCCAAGTGCTTGCTCACAGGGGGTCGTTTTGACCGTTGGGGTTTTACATAATTATTGTATGGCCTTGCCTTACAATATAAAGCGCCTTGGGGCAACTGTTTGTTGTGATTTGGCGCTATATAAAAAAATTGATTGATTGATTGATTTCTGTTAAGCTGACACAGGTGTTATGAATATCATTTTACACATTCATAGCAGGAGAAGAGGTTGATTAAAAGTGGCAGAGGAGGGATGGTTTGCTTATGTCCTGAAGACTGATACAAGTCTGACATCTAGTGGCAGAAAAATCAATCATAACACCTTTAAAAAAAATTAAAACTGATTTCCTAACTATCCCTATTTCACAAAAACAAAGGGTGATGAGCAAAAGCTCTGCAGCCTGCCGAATTCTTTTTTACGTTAAAACCATAGAAATAAGCTTGAAAGTCAAGACTGAAGGGAATGAGGCGGCACATAAGGCTCAACAAGTTCAACAACATAAGAGGGCACCCCAGCACTTAATTTGTTTATATGTTAACAACAAGACCATATACAAGGAGTCCGGAGCACAGTGTTAATACTGCACTTGTATGATCAAATTTGCCTGGTTCTGGTGAAATCTCTCATTGCAAACTGCAAAAAAAACCAAACAAACAAACAAAAAAACATCTCAATATCAGGGTTATTTGGAGAAAAATTGAGTTTGAAGACAATAGTGAGGGAGCGAAGATACCGAACTGGGGGAATGTTGCAGTGTGGCACATTTGAAAACTCTAGGTGATAATGGAGCATATTTTGAAGCTACCTAAAGGGGTATTATTTTCTTCTTGTATTCTTACTGATAGAAACTAATTCAGCTGATCATGGAAAAAAAAAACATGTGACACCTAAAAAAAGATGTCACCATTGACCAATAAACAACGAGAAATCCGAGCTGTTTTAAGATGTTTTTCCATAAAAAAAAGATCATTTTTAGGGAGACTATGCATTGTATAAATAGCTTAATGTATAGCATTTAAAGCTAAATCTGCAATTCGGTAATAGCGCAAATGCTGCAAGTAAGCGTATACACATATTCTAATCGGTAAATAGATGAGAATATGTGTCGGCTAGGTTAATTTATTTCTCACTATCTTTTACATAATATATGACAAAGACGATATATTTACACACAAATGAAACAGAGTTTTGCAGCCAGCTAACAGCCTGTGACATCACCATGCTAACATCCACAAAATAAATTCAGAGGTGTTATTAAGTTCCAAAAATGGTGTTTTCGGTTTTAGAAGTATTTATTTCTCCCTATCTTTTACATAATATATGACAAAGACGATATATTTACACACAAATGAAACAGAGTTTTGCAGCTAGCTAATAGCCTGTGACGTCACCATGCTAATGTCTGCAAAATAAATTCAGAGGTGTTATTAGGATCCAAAAACAGCGTTTTTGGTTTTAGAAGTGTTTATTTCCCATTAGCTTTTACATAATATATGAGAGACATGCATATAAACGTAAAGCGGTTTTGAAGAGACCAGCCACTGTCACGGTGCAGCTCTACTCTGATTGGATGTCATCCCCGCCACTCAAAAACAAAGCAGAACAGGTTCAAACAAAATGTAACTATTTTTAACCTCTTAAAATGCCTCTTAAAATATGTCAAGGTTAGCCATCTTTGAACTTGTCCAAGGTCTGTGTTCAAGAATGTTCCCTGTGAATTTGAAGACTGTGGCAGTAATAGAACTGGACTTATCCTGAACACAGTCAGATGGACAGACAGACAGACGCCAGTTCTTCGCAATACACGATGGCCATATGGTATAACCCTTCAGGAATTCTTCTAGAATAAATATCGGGGGTCACATTACAATGTTGAAGGAACTCTGAGACACCCTACAATGTCTAAGGTGTCTGGTGAAATCATTTTTGAGTTGGGGTTAATCACAATACCCTTTCCCCCCAGACCCTCGGTGGTTCAGAGGGCAGAGTAATGATGCTGTCAGAATGAAAAGCTCCTGGAACACATTGGGAGGAATGTGGGGGGGGTGAAGGCAGTCTGTGGAGTGGGGGGGACAGCAACAGGTGTTTGTGTGTGCCTAATATTGTGTCCATGAGTGATTTCCTCCACCCACTGTGGAGGCCTAATCCAACCCCAGTGGTACAGGAACAGGTGAGTCAGCAGCATTGAAAGCACTGATCAAACACCGTTTCATGATGGGAGGAGCGATGGGAACAAGAGAGAGGATCAGCTGTCCAGCAACAACTGACACATTTATCCCACTGTTAACAAGAGGCATGCACGCATGCTCGCCTAAAGCAATTCATTAGGGAAAAAGCGTTTGTACATGTACCTAATTTGCAATGACAAATAGGTTGTGTGGGCGTGCATCTGTTCCTCCATGGGTGCCTCAATGGATCTACTTAACAGGAGCAGCTTCTTCCAGTCGTCAGGGAAGTTGAATAGTGTCAACATAACAACTTCCTAAATACAAGCTCACGCACCTGCTCTGCAAAACTAGCCGTCCGCTGCGTGTAAAATGATCTGAGTACATGTAGATGATGATTTCATGTTTATTTTTTCTTCAGTCACTAGGCAGACTTTGCAAGCATGCATGCATAGGTATCAGAGAAGTTAAGTGATTGTTGAAGCTTGTCAAAATTCATTTCTTGGGTGTTGCCACATTGGTAGCGTTTACTCTGACTACATCACGACCAACCCATGAATGGATAAAGAGGTGGCATGAGGGGCAAGCACGGGACAAATGAAGGTCAAACATGCTCCCATCTTTGAGTTATCAAACAAGCTAAGCTGACAGGCTAATCCTGGATCGGATGTTTATTAAATAATAAATTATTGGGGCTTCATAATGGTTTGCTTTAGTGTGGAAATTAAAAATGATGACCGTAGAACAAGTAGGAAGGTGCAAGGCCATTAACAGCCTTAAAACAAACAACATCTTAAATTCAATTCTAAAACAAACTGGACGCCAGTGAACAAACTGGATGCCAGTGGAGTGAGTAAAGTACAGGCGCAATATGCGCATGTCTGGAAGTGTTCATTAAAAGACGAGCAGCAGCATTTTGCACAAGTTCGAGGCATGCAAGAGAAGACTGGTTAACACCAGCATAAAGTGCATTTCAGTAATCAGGTCTGGAGCTGATGAAAGCATGAATGGCCGTCTCAAGATCACATCTACTGAGAAAGGGCTTTACTTTAACCAGAAGACGTAGCTGGAAAAAGCTTGCTTTGACAACAGAGTTTATCTGTTGATCAAATCAAACACCTGTCAAATATCACTCCCAAATGTTTGACAGTTGGTTGTAAATAATTAGCCAGAACACCAAAGTTTGATGGTACATCATTTGGCACAATGGTCTCTGTTTTATCATTATTCAGGTAAAGGAAATTTTGGGACAGCCACTGCTTTACATCATGAATACAATTAATAAAGTCAATGCATCACTTCCATTAGTCCTCATAGGCAGAGAGATGTGCAGATCATTTGCATAACAATGAAAGGACAGCTTGTGCTCAGATATAATTGACCCCAACGGCAACATATACAATGAAAATAGAATAGGACCAAGAATTGAACCCTGTGGCACTCCATTTTAAAGAGGAGCAATTGATGAGGAGAGCTTACCAATCATAATAGAAAAACTCCTCGCACCCAAATGCGTACAGTACAAGTAAGTACAGTACCATGAATGCCAACAAGATGTTCTAACTGAGAAACAAGTACTGTGTGATCCACAATTCCAAAGGCTGCTGTGTGTTAATATTATCACAGATATCTGAAATAAAATGCTCAGAAAAATCAACTGACCTAACAGCCAAAAGATTAAATGAAACCTGACTAAAATTCAGGAAATGTTATAATTCACAGAGCTGGTTTCAATACAGTGGACATCATTAGTATGCAAAGGGGCTGAACTGACTTCATGTCAGTATATTTAAGACCAGTTGCCACACGAGGGAGCTCCTAAACACAAATAAAAAGTAATAATAATGGGATTTCCAACACTGTCCCAAGGTTATAATACCTGACCAGAGTGCATCTGAATTTCCCAATACTGTCTGACTGAAAATTATATGAATCTGTCTTAATCAAGAAGAGAGTTAAAGTTGTGAAAGAAACATCGGCAGGCAGCACTTTACTTCAAAAGTAGGGACGTCCTCCTCGTCTGATTGGATCTGATCACTGCTGGCCAAATAAAAGCATTTTTTGATTGATCTGGACTGGTTTTAATTACACCTGAGTTATCAAATAAATCTTGGCTGCTGTTTCACTACAGAGCCATGGTGTGTGTTCTAAATGCATTTTAATCTCTTTAAATACGCAACAACCCTAATTTATTCACACAGATCAGCAGTGCATGTCAGTCTCCTTGTGTTTGAAAATCAAGTCATTAACCCGTGTGGTGGAGCACGCAGGGGTACTTTTTGCACCCCACGTGTGTAAACAAAATAACTCAGAGTTCTGATGCATTTTGGCTCAGACTTTGTGGAATGATTAAAAACCAACTGAGAAAACTCAAGACAAGTTAAAAGTCAAGGTCACAGGCCAAAGTCAAAAGTTGGGCCAACGCTTATAGGGGATATTTACGTCACCCCCGGAGGAGAAGTATTGTTTTTAGTGGCTCTATATGTGTGTGTGTGAGTTTCCGCACTTAAGAATACCTGCAATGGAGTGTAACTGATGAACTGATTGACAGATCTTCATGACCGGGTCACTAGCCCAATAGAATAGAATAGAACAGAATAGAATAGAGTCTTTATTGTCATTGCACATATACAACAAAACTTCTAATTAGAGTTAGACACAATCCAACCGCTAGGAGCAGTGGGCAGCCACAGTAAAGCGCCCGGGGACCAACTCCAGATGTTCAACCCCTGGCAAAAATTATGGAATCACCGGCCTCAGAGAATGTTCATTCAGTTGTTTAATTTTGTAGAAAAAAGCAGATCACAGACATGACACAAAACTAAAGTCATTTCAAATGGCAACTTTCTGGATTTAAGAAACACTATAAGAAATCAAGAAAAAAAAGATTGTGGCAGTCAGTAACGGTTACTTTTTTAGACCAAGCAGAGGAAAAAAATATGGAATCACTCAATTCTGAGGAAAAAATTATGGAATCACCCTGTAAATTTTCATCCCCAAAACTAACACCTGCATCATATCAGATCTGCTCGTTAGTCTGCATCTAAAAAGGAGTGATCACACCTTGGAGAGCTGTGCACCAAGTGGACTGACATGAATCATGGCTCCAACACGAGAGATGTCAGTTGAAACAAAGGAGAGGATTATCAAACTCTTAAAAGAGAGTAAATCATCACGCAATGTTGCAAAAGATGTTGGTTGTTCACAGTCAGCTGTGTCTAAACTCTGGACCAAATACAAACAACATGGGAAGGTTGTTAAAGGCAAACATACTGGTAGACCAAGGAAGACATCAACGCGTCAAGACAGAAAACTTAAAGCAATATGTCTCAAAAATCGAAAAATGTACAACAAAACAAATGAGGAACGAATGGGAGGAACTGGAGTCAACGTCTGTGACCGAACTGTAAGAAACCGCCTAAAGGAAATGGGATTTACATACAGAAAAGCTAAACGAAAGGCATCATTAACACCTAAACAGAAAAAAACAAGGTTACAATGGGCTAAGGAAAAGCAATTGTGAACTGTGGATGACTGGATGAAAGTCATATTCAGTGATGAATCTCAAATCTGCATTGGGCAAGGTGGCGATGCTGGAACTTTTGTTTGGTGCCTTTCCAATGAGATTTATAAAGATGACTGCCTGAAGAGAACATGTAAATTTCCACAGTCATTGATGATATGGGGCTGCATGTCAGGTAAAGGCACTGGGGAGATGGCTGTCATTACATCATCAATAAATGCACAAGTTTATGTTGATATTTTGGACAATTGAAAAGATGTTTGGGGATGATGAAATCATTTTTCAAGATGATAATGCATCTTGCCATAGAGCAAAAACTGCAAAAACATTCCTTGCAAAAAGACACATAGGGTCAATGTCATGGCATAGGGTCAATGTCAATGAGCAGATCTGATCTGATGGAGGTGTCAATTTGGGGGATGAAAATTTACAGGGTGATTCCATAATTTTTTCCTCAGAATTGAGTGATTCCATATTTTTTTCCTCTGCTTGGTCTAAAAAAGTAACCGTTACTGACTGCCACAATCTTTTTTTTCTTGATTTCTTATAGTGTTTCTTAAAGCCAGAAAGTTGCCGTTTGAAATGACTTTAGTTTTGTGTCATGTCTGTGATCTGCTTTTTTTCTACAAAATTAAACAACTGAATGAACATCCTCTGAGGCCGGTGATTCCATAATTTTTGCCAGGGGTTGTAGAGACGCTGCCATGGACAGGGGCAGAGAAAGGAGCAGATACTAAATAATCATGTTTTTGGTTGTGGGAGAAAACCGGAGTTCCCACACAGACACGGGGAGAACACGCAAACTCCACACAGAAAGGCCGGGAATCGATCCCATGACCTTCTTGCTGTGAGGAACCAGTGATAACCGCTAAGTCACTGTGCCGCCGAAATATATTATATATTGCCACCACATATATATTTGAAAAGTTTTTGTAGCCTATAAAATACATTTTTATATTTTTTTATGTTCACAAATTATTTGATAAAAATGGTTTTGTTCATTGCTATATTTCACTGTGAATGTGGTGAAGTCTGCTATCTCTGATCGCCTTGTTATTTCAAGCAATTTGTTAAATATACACCTACACTTATGAATAAACACTCATATGAAATCATATATTGCCTTTCTGTTGGCCTTTAACCTTAGGTCACCTTGGAAGGTCTAACTCAAAGGTCACAACTTCTTAAAGGAGAGGTTCAGATTTCTGTTCCAGCCTAGGCTCTATTTTTTAAATATTTTGGGGGTCATCTTTTCACTTGGGACAAAAATTAATTTAATCACATTATTCATTGAGAATGCAAACACCACATTAGCAAGCAGAAGCTAACCAGCTAATTAATACCTGAATGTTACTGAATGGTAAAAAAAAATGTCATACGTAAAAGTGTTCAGTTGCAGGATCACATGTTCTAAAACGTGTATAAGCAAGCTGCTTTTTCATGCAAACATTGCACTAGAAAGCCCTAAATCTGCACAAGTGATAGTCCTTTCTCATGTTCTAAATAACACCCTGATGCATGAGTGCATGATCATTAGCAATATGATTACTGTCACCAAGCGTCCTTTGGAAGTAACTGTTTTTCTATCCCATATATAAAGATACATACAATGGTACTTTGCTGCAGTCAACCCAACTACATGCTAACAAATGATCTGTCTATGAAGGTTCTCAGTCATCTACAATTTCACTCTGCAGCAACTGGACTTCTTGTTGGTCATGATGTTTCGCTACGGATCTGTGCAACTTCTTTAGTGTTGATGTTTCCACTTGAACCTGATCCAACATGAAAAAGCAGACGCCTCTCGTCAACACTGCAATTATGCAACACCCTTTAGGGCAAGCATGCCAAATGCCATCTCCATGGCGATGGCCCTTTTCCTTGGATTGAATGACGCATGGAAATACTCCCAGGGTTATCCTGCCAGCAACAGGAAGTGTAACTCACACTGCCATTTTATTCTTTATTCCCAGTCTGCCTTCCTCTCACATAGCACACCAACATTAACACACAAACAAGTGTTGCCGTAGAAATCTACTCTATAAACTGCAACAAATGAAGCAGGCTGAACTGCAACTTCCGTGACAGATGAGGGAGGGTGGCGGTGGCTACAATCTAGTCCACAACCCAAACTGGACTAAAACACGGGTGCGGTTAAAACCATAGCTGTTGAGGCTTTCTGCGCAGTACGGTAATGGGGTTGAAGCAAAGTGTCCCACAATAATAACATGCAATCCTGCACACCACAGGAACACATTAACCCCCATGTGCATGCTCACTGTATGTCTGAACAACTGCACATAACATTAAACCTGTTGTTTTAAGTCATTAAGGAGCAGTTCTTGTTATCATGGGATAAACCATAGCCACGCTTAGTAACAACAAACTCCGATCCTTCGTAGCTCAGCTTGGTGTCTTACATTCATGCACAAGGCCACCAGTAACAGTTTTGCATTACCTTCCCATGTCTATTTTAGGACAAGTACTGTAGTACATGAGCTAATCCTGCATCAGCAGCAGTGATGGCTTCAGCATGCAAGTGCAGTGTGTGACCTTGTCACTAGAGGTCAGTAAGAGACTCCACACCCCCGTGTACAACAAGGGTTCAGCTGAGCTCCTCTCTCTTTTATTTAGATATAACTGAAGCCAGACACAACTGCGGTCTCCCATGTTTCTACAGTTTTCCATAATTATGAAGGAACAATCAGTGTGATGATCACGTAGCAAATAGGTCAGCACATGAAAAGAAGCAAGAAGAAAAACGAAAATGTGGACATCCTTGCCCACTTAAAACAATATTTTCTTGACAATGACATTCATTTAATATCTCTCAGTAAAGAGCAGAACTTCCAAACAGCCCTTCTTAGCCACAATGAGCTGGAGCATGCAATACTGCAGATGATGTACTCAAGGACTGGACTCTGAAGTCCAGTCCTGGTCAGAAGTAATGCCACTCCTGTACAGCCAGGTCCATAACTGTTTGGACAGAGATAATTTGTGTCATTTTGCTGACATACACCATCACAATGGAGTTAAACTGAAACAATCAAGATTTGCAGTCACCACAGAAGCAGATAACTCCTTCCATGTTGTCATGTGTGTCTTGATGGCTTCCCTCACTAGTCTCCGTCTTGCACATTTGAACAGTTTTTGGGAATAGTCTATTCCAGATCCAGACACATTCATGACAGTGTACCATACTGTTTGTATTTGCTAATAACTGGTGGAAAGGGAAAAAGCCCAAGAGCTGCCCGAGTCCCTTTGGTGCCAGTGCTTATCTCTGGATTCTGTACCGTGACACTGATGAGAATCTACAACTCCCAATGCAGTTTTACTTCCCCAGCCAAGACCATTCCCCATTTACAGCTGGGTGGACTGAAAAAAAATGTTAAGTGCCATGTCCAAAGTCACAAACAGATAGCATGAGTCAAACTCAAACCGGGGTCTACATATTGACAGGTCAGCTCCTTATCCGCTGAGCTACTTGCACTACTGCAACATAAATGAAGACTACTAAGATATATTCAATGTGCTTGTATTCACCTCCTGGGTTGTCTTAAGAAAACTGGTTGTAAAACTGATAATTTGTACTAAAAATAATATTGTCTCGCTATGACTGGGGAAAGTGTGCATTGTGCAAATGTGGTCCGTTACATCCCCATTTATTCCCAAATATTTACAGTGGAGTTGTACAAAGAAGAACAGTGCAACAAGAAAATAGAATCTAGGCTTGATTCTCCCAAATGCTGTCTAACTGTGGCTGATATTCCACGTCCTCTTTAAAATAAAATCTTTACATTTACAAAATACAGTCATTTCAGCATCATGTCACAACCACTCATACAACCAAACTAATGAAAAGACTTGTGTTAGTTCACAGCACATTATGTGAACGTCTGCAGTACAGCTGGAGCCAACAAACACTAGAGGGAAGCAGATCTCTGCTTGTCATAACGTCTCATCTGTCTAATGCAGAATATGAATCTGATGTGCTTCAGGTCATTTCATTCAAGACCAGGTTTCCCAGAGGACAATGTCAGGAGGGTTCACAAGTTCACATATTTAAAGTGACGATGTGCAGATTTGTGATCTGCAACACAGCTCTAGAATTTATATTCCATATTTAAGAATTTTCCTCCTGTCCTTTAATATTTTTGAACACACAAAAGTAAAATTGTTCTTGTGATTAAATCCAGTCATAGAAATTTGTTTTTGGGAAGCACCAGCTAAATGCATTGGATCTATATGGATACAAATACAGGCATTAATGAAATGTGTTTACTTTTCACTTAGGATGCAGGTTCCTATTCTTGCACCTGACTGGTTTGGGGACAGACGTGCATCTGACCTTGGAGTGCAATAGCGTAACTTATCAGCAGATTAATTTCAGTACTCATTAATAGTAAATTAGTAGTAAACAGTAAATTCATTACTGCTATTACCGCAGGGTGGCTGGGCTCCCTTAGAGATAGGGTGAAGAGCTCGGTCACTCGAGAGGAGCTCGGAATCGAGCCGCTGCTCCTCCACGTCGAAAGGAGTCAGTTGAGGTGGCTCGGGCATCTTTTCTGGATGCCCCCTGGACGCCTCGCTGGCGAGGTGTTCCAGGCACGTCCCATTGGGAGGAGGCCCCGGGGAAGACCCAGGACACACTGGAAGGATTACATCTCTCGGCTGGTTTGGGAATGCCTTGGGGTTCCCCCGGAGGAGCTGGGGGAGGTGTGTGTGGATCGGGAGGTCTGGGCGGCTTTGCTTGAGCTGCTGCCCCCGCGACCCGACTCCGGATCAAGCGGAAGAAAATGGATGGATGGATGGATGGTATTACTACCAGCAGCAACAACATGCAACAACCTGATCCACCCCTCTTAGCAAGCACACTGGCAACAGTGGTAAGGAAAGAAACTCCCTCCCTTTTCTAATGAGAGGAAACCTCAAGCAGATCAGACTCAGTGTGGTGGCCATCTGCTGTGACAAAACCAACAAAACAATGAAATAAAAGGAAAATCCCAAGGGATTGTCAAACATGCAGAAACAGAAATGTTGCAGCGAAGCAACCATGAACATTTAGTGTCCAAGGATCTAAGTGACAGATGGCCCAAAAGACAACCAAGAGGTGAAGATGTGTGAATCTGGTTCCAATTTGCCAAATTTGAAAATCTGAAAATTCTTCTTCTACTTACGTTGTATGCAGTGTATCCACCAAACCTTGACAACACTATCAAGGGAGAGACCAATAAGATGAGTGATGACTGCGTACATTAATGAAACTTCCTGTAATTGGGCCAAAAGTTTCAATCATCCATAAAAACAATTTCACACTGTTCAAGTCAACCATTGCACACTTTGAGCTGACGCCACTTCTTTTGGTCAGACAGAAAATCAGCCACATAGTCTAGACTGAGGTCTGGGGCAGGTGTCAAACCTCTTGGAACAAACTGAAAAGTCAGAAAGTAAGAAACACAGAGGGTAGCTATAAAACCAGCCTTAGAACACCTTTAGAAACTTGTCTTAATAGAATTCAGTTTTTACTTATTGGAACTATATCATTACCACCAAATACTTGAAAGTGGTCGACCAAAAGTGAGCAAAAACAGCCTCGAAGCCTAGATGGTCAGTGAAAATGGAGTTCAAAGACAGAGGAAGTTATCTGTGTATGTGTGTGTATACGTGTGTGTGCACACGCTCAAGTGAGAGAGAGACACACACTGAACCTTCTCCTGAGTCACTTTATCCTAGAACAGTGGAACACTCCCCCAATCAACATCAGCTAATCAATCAATCAATTTTATTTATATAGCGCCAAATCAAAACAAACAGTTGCCCCAAGGCGCTTTATATTGTAAGGCAAGGCCATACAATAATTACGTAAAAACCCCAACGGTCAAAACGACCCCCTGTGAGCAAGCACTTGGCGACAGTGGGAAGGAAAAACTCCCTTTTAACAGGAAGAAACCTCCAGCAGAACCAGGCTCAGGGAGGGGCAGTCTTCTGCTAGGACTGGTTGGGGCTGAGGGAGAGAACCAGGAAAAAGACATGCTGTGGAGGGGAGCAGAGATCAATCACTAATGATTAAATGCAGAGTGGTGCATACAGAGCAAAAAGAGAAAGAAAGAAACAGTGCATCATGGGAACCCAGCAGTCTAAGTCTATAGCAGCATAACTAAGGGATGGTTCAGGGTCACCTGATCCAGCCCCAACTATAAGCTTTAGCAAAAAGGAAAGTTTTAAGCCTAATCTTAAAAGTAGAGAGGGTGTCTGTCTCCCTGATCTGAATTGGGAGCTGGTTCCACAGGAGAGGAGCCTGAAAGCTGAAGGCTCTGCCTCCCATTCTACTCTTACAAACCCTAGGAACTACAAGTAAGCCTGCAGTCTGAGAGCGAAGCGCTCTATTGGGGTGATATGGTACTATGAGGTCCCTAAGATAAGATGGGATCTGATTATTCAAAACCTTATAAGTAAGAAGAAGAATTTTAAGAGACAAGACCTTTCTAATTTTAGAGATATTGTGTAAATGCAAAAAAGCAGTCCTACATATTTGTTTAATATGCGCACTGAATGACATATCCTGATCAAAAATGACTCCAAGATTTCTCACAGTATTACTAGAGGTCAGGGTAATACCATCCAGAGTAAGGATCTGGTTAGACACCATGTTTCTAAGATTTGTGGGGCCAAGTACAATAACTTCAGTTTTATCTGAGTTTAAAAGCAGGAAATTAGAGGTCATCCATGTCTTTATGTCTGTAAGACAATCCTGCAGTTTAGCTAATTGGTGTGTGTCCTCTGGCTTCATGGATAGATAAAGCTGGGTATCATCTGCGTAACAATGAAAATTTAAGCAATGCTGTCTAATAATACTGCCTAAGGGAAGCATGTATAAAGTGAATAAAATCGGTCCTAGCACAGAACCTTGTGGAACTCCATAATTAACCTTAGTCTGTGAAGAAGATTCCCCATTTACATGAACAAATTGTAATCTATTAGATAAATATGATTCAAACCACCGCAGCGCAGTGCCTTTAATACCTATGGCATGCTCTAATCTCTGTAATAAAATTTTATGGTCAACAGTATCAAAAGCAGCAGTGAGGTCTAACAGAACGAGCACAGAGATGAGTCCACTGTCTGAGGCCATAAGAAGATCATTTGTAACCTTCACTAATGCTGTTTCTGTACTATGATGAATTCTAAAACCTGACTGAAACTCGTCAAATAGACCATTCTGTTGTGTGGGCCGCCAGAAGAGGAGGTACTGCTGGCCCACCACCAGAGGGCGCCCTGCCTGAAGTGCGGGCTTCAGGCACGAGGGGGCGCTGCCGCCTTACAGGAACAGCTGAGGTGACAGCTGTCACTCATCAACTATGACAGCTGTCACCGATCATCTGCACTTCTCCCCGGATAAAAGCAGGATGACACCTCCACCACGTCGCCGAGATATCGTACTTCTTTGAGAGGTAACTTTCTCTGCCTGCGTACTATATTGATTGATTCCAAGAGCTATTGTGTTGCAGCTGTCTACCCAGAGGACCGGCGTGGGTCACGACTGTTTCGTCCTACTTCCCACCAGATAAGTGGTACTCAGACGCTGCACGAGTGTGTGTTAGAGGTGGAGGTGGAATTCCCACCGTTATTGTTACGGGGTGTATACACACCCACACTTGACTGTCTTTGTTCTCCGCCAGCAGTACCAGATCTGACACGCTGAGACGGTGGCCACCTGGGGACGTCGGGACTTGGCGGCTCCAGTATCCTTCGGGTTCGGTGGCGGTGGAAATCATGTGGTTCTGGTTCATCTCCAGACGGACGTCTCCTATCGTCGAGCCTGCCCACACGACACCTTCATTCATTGACTTGTATTTATTCTATAATCTGCTGTGTGTGGTTGTGACATTCACAACAGTAAAGTGTTCACATTTAACTTCCTCTATTGTCCGTTCATTTACGCCCCCTGTTGTGGGTCCGTGTCACTACACTTTCCCAACACATTCCTCTGCAGATGATCAGTTAGCTGTTTTACAACTACCCTTTCAAGAATTTTTGAGAGAAAAGGAAGGTTGGAGATTGGCCTATAATTAGCTAAGATAGCTGGGTCAAGTGATGGCTTTTTAAGTAATGGTTTAATTACTGCCACCTTAAAAGCCTGTGGTACATAGCCAACTAATAAAGATAGATTGATCATATTTAAGATCGAAGCATTAAATAATGGTAGGGCTTCCTTGAGCAGCCTGGTAGGAATGGGGTCTAATTAGACATGTTGATGGTTTGGATGAAGTAACTAATGAAAATAACTCAGACAGAACACTCGGAGAGAAAGAGTCTAACCAAATACCGGCATCACTGAAAGCAGCCAAAGATAACGATACGTCTTTGGGATGGTTATGAGTAATTTTTTCTCTAATAGTTAAAATTTTATTAGCAAAGAAAGTCATGAAGTCATTACTAGTTAAAGTTAAAGGAATACTCGGCTCAATAGAGCTCTGACTCTGTCAGCCTGGCTACAGTGCTGAAAAGAAACCTGGGGTTGTTATTTTCTTCAATTAGTGATGAGTAGTAAGATGTCCTAGCTTTACGGAGGGCTTTTTTATAGAGCAACAGACTCTTTTTCCAGGCTAAGTGAAGATCTTCTAAATTAGTGAGACGCCATTTCCTCTCCAACTTACGGGTTATCTGCTTTAAGCTGCGAGTTTGTGAGTTATACCACGGAGTCAGGCACTTCTGATTTAAAGCTCTCTTTTTCAGAGGAGCTACAGCATCCAAAGTTGTCTTCAATGAGGATGTAAAACTATTGACGAGATACTCTATCTCACTTACAGAGTTTAGGTAGCTACTCTGCACTGTGTTGGTATATGGCATTAGAGAACATAAAGAAGGAATCATATCCTTAAACTTAGTTACAGTGTTTTCTGAAAGACTTCTAGTGTAATGAAACTTATTCCCCACTGCTGGGTAGTCCATCAGAGTAAATGTAAATGTTATTAAGAAATGATCAGACAGAAGGGAGTTTTCAGGGAATACTGTTAAGTCTTCAATTTCCATACCATAAGTCAGAACAAGATCTAAGATATGATTAAAGTGGTGGGTGGACTCATTTACATTTTGAGCAAAGCCAATTGATCTAATAATAGATTAAATGCAGTGTTGAGGCTGTCATTCTCAGCATCTGTGTGGATGTTAAAATCGCCCACTATAATTATCTTATCTGAGCTAAGCACTAAGTCAGACAAAAGGTCTGAAAATTCACAGAGAAACTCACAGTAACGACCAGGTGGACGATAGATAACAACAAATAAAACTGTTTTTTGGGACTTCCAATTTGGATGGACAAGACTAAGCGTCAAGCTTTCAAATGAATTAAAGCTCTGTCTGGGTTTTTGATTAATTAATAAGCTGGAATGGAAGATTGCTGCTAATCCTCCGCCTCGGCCCATGCTACGAGCGTTCTGGCAGTTAGTGTGACTCGGGGGTGTTGACTCATTTAAACTAACATATTCATCCTGCTGTAACCAGGTTTCTGTAAGGCAGAATAAATCAATATGTTGATCCATTATTATATCATTTACTAACAGGGACTTAGAAGAGAGAGACCTAATGTTTAACAGACCACATTTAACTGTTTTAGTCTGTGGTGCAGTTGAAGGTGCTATATTATTTTTTCTTTTTTAATTTTTATGCTTAAATAGATTTTTGCTGGTTATTGGTGGTCTGGGAGCAGGCACCGTCTCTACGGGGATGGGGTAATGAGGGGATGGCAGGGGGAGAGAAGCTGCAGAGAGGTGTGTAAGACTACAACTCTGCTTCCTGGTCCCAACCCTGGATAGTCACGGTTTGGAGGATTTAAGAAAATTGGCCAGATTTCTAGAAATGAGAGCTGCTCCATCCAAAGTGGGATGGATGCCGTCTCTCCTAACAAGACCAGGTTTTCCCCAGAAGCTTTGCCAATTATCTATGAAGCCCACCTCATTTTTTGGACACCACTCAGACAGCCAGCAATTCAAGGAGAACATGCGGCTAAACATGTCACTCCCGATCCGATTGGGGAGGGGCCCAGAGAAAACTACAGAGTCCGACATTGTTTTTGCAAAGTTACACACCGATTCAATGTTAATTTTAGTGACCTCCGATTGGCGTAACCGGGTGTCATTACTGCCGACGTGAATTACAATCTTACCAAATTTACGCTTAGCCTTAGCCAGCAGTTTCAAATTTCCTTCAATGTCGCCTGCTCTGGCCCCCGGAAGACAACTGACTATGGTTGCTGGTGTCGCTAACTTCACATTTCTCAAAACAGAGTTGCCAATAACCAGAGTTTGATCCTCGGCGGGTGTGTCATCGAGTGAGGAAAAACGGTTAGAAATGTGAACGGGTTGGCGGTGTACACGGGGCTTCTGTTTAGAACTACGCTTCCTCCTCACAGTCACCCAGTCGGCCTGCTTTCCCGGCTGCTTGGGATCTGCCAGGGAAACTAACGGCGGCTAAGCTACCTTGGTCCGCACCGACTATAGGGGCCTGGCTAGCTGTAGAATTTTCCACGGTGCAGAGCCGAGTCTCCAATTCGCCCAGCCTGGCCTCCAAAGCTACGAATAAGCTATACTTATTACAAGTACCATTACTGCTAAAGGAGGCCGAGGAATAACTAAACATTTCACACCCAGAGCAGAAAAGTGCAGGAGAGACAGGAGAAGCCGCCATGCTAAACCGGCTAAGAGCTAGTAGCTGCGCTAAGCTAGTGGATTCCTAAAAACACACAAAGTGAATAATGTGTAAATAATTTAGAGGGAGTGCTTTAGTTAAGGCACGTGAAGATTACACTGTGAAACAAATCGTTATCTAGTTAACTAGATCAATCTAACTGCGCAGATTAAACAGCTAACAGATACAGCAAAACACCGCTGTGCTCCGGAACAGGAAGTGATACAATACCGCAGTGAGAGCCAACCACCAGTAGAGGCCAAGAAAACACTTTCACAGAGAAACACCCCCCCCCCCCGAGTTCCACAATTGCATTTAGGAACCGACATCAGCCCAACTTGTATTCCAGTGTACGGGAGTCCCGCGACTTACTCCTTAATAACATATTGTGGTAGTTTCCATGGTAATACAGAGGGAGGCTGGCCACCTTTCACAATAATGCCTTCTACTGTGTTAAAAAATATTCTGATGATAAAAATGACCTAAAAAGGGAATTTTATCTTTGATTTATGTGCATATGATAGGGATGGGCGGTGAATATTCCATTGTCTAGACTAACCTTGGACAGTATGAAGTGTTTTGGAAAACTCTCATGGAACAACACGGGCTCCCGTCGGAGTTCATTGTCCATTTATGTGCGGATACAAATGAATACATTCTTTTGGGCACTTGTGTACCTAAGTTGAATTGGGCGTCTTTCCCTACTTGGCTGAAGTTGTTGCTGTGACCTTATTTCCTGTGGAAGCAGCCGGGGATGATGTCATCCTCCGCCGAGTCAAAGTCAACATCTCTACGCTGCAGGCGAGCCTCTTCTATCCGGCACCATGAATCTCTCCCTGTCAGTTCTCTTTCTACGCCTTCGTCTCTCGGTGCTCATGAATTCTTCTTCATTCTAATTCAAGTGCTCGGGTAACAAAAACTTTTCTTCCACTCTGATTTCACACAGACATTCATTCATTTGGCTTCTCTGTCTTCCTGTTATTTTCTTTCCTATCCACTGAGGCTTTTCTTTAGCACTCCCACTGTTCATTTGCAAGATTGTGTCTGGCAAAAAGTAGCAGGTTTCTAGCTTCAAGGTCAAAAGTTCACTTCCTTCAGCAGGCCTCCAAAAATAAAGAAAGAAAATAAAGAAAAAAGGGGGAAAATTTTGATGGGGAAAGTGCAGTTTTCTCAACAATTTCATGTGACTCTTACTGCTTGGCAACAATTATGTTGCTAAAATGTTTTTGACTCATACTAAAAAATTATATCAGTAATTTGAAAATACAGTGTAATTCCAGCTGCAGGTTTTGATTAGACACATCAAACAAGGGAAATTACAGATTTTCAAGAGGAGCAATGGCGGTTTGTTAAAACAAATTTATGCTTCTCCATATCCGTAGCCATGCAGAGCCCCCTGTGTCAGTGCGAACGCCCTCCGAGACCCTCTCCGTAGCCTGATGTGCACCTCCAAAAAACTGTAACTACATGTTGAGATGACGGAGACCCAACGGCGACGACATGGTGATGATTCGTGCGCTATCTTCATAATTCCCGGAATCTCACTTTTCTATTTTCAAAATCAACAGCTTTCATGACAATAGGTGGCTTGCACTGATGTCACGGATTTCCCACGATCCCCTCTGATTCACTAGTGTCCGCCATGTTTAATGTACAACAAGGCGGTGGCAACCGTTGAGCAAGGCGCAAAATGGGAGTTATCTGCACAGTTGTCGGGTGTTTTAAGAATTTTGCTTGGGTGCCAGGAGTGGGCAGTGGGTCCGTCTTTACAGCAAAGAACCACAGTATGCTGTCTTTTGAAGAGGACAAGGAGCTGCCGCGTTTGGGTGAGCCAGAGTTCTTGCTGCCACTGTAGCTCGGCGACTGGGGGCGAACGCTGTCCCATGGCAGATCAGCCACCAGGGATGGCTTCTTAAACAACGGAGAAACTTCCTGAACATACTTCACCTCCAGCGTCACCTCTCTGCCGGCCTTCTTCAGCGCCTGCACCGCTAGGTCGTGCGTCGCCTCGCAGAAGTCATTCCCGTTGACGGACAAGATCACATCCCTGACCTGCAGAGCTCGGCTCTGATTGGCAGCGAATCCCGGGAAGATCTCGGAGATGAGCATGGGCATGCAGTTCTCCTGGCCCCCTTTAATACAACCCGCCGGACTCCTGCTTGACCACCCGGACCTTCAGCACCGCTTGCGAGGAGATTTTCAGACTGACAGGTAAGTCACCCTGCTGAGACCAGAAGCTGGACCCAGGATTTCTGTAACTGGAGCCGGGGCTGCCGTAGTCTGAGTTCACAGGGTTATCAGGACATTGCTGTAGGGATCGATCCCCCAACACTGTGATATTTTCTTGATATCTGGCCTTGTCATTGCTACTTAACTCACAATAAATCTTAGAATAACTACAAGTGTCCGCCAATTGTATACATCAATCATGGTAGATCGGGGAGGATCATGGGAAATGTGACGTCAGTTGCAATCAAGCTATAAACATCATGGGATAGTAGGCCAGTCTTCACGAAAAATGTCACCCCCTACTGTTCTGGGGTGAACTGCATTGCCGCACCCACCAACACGTTAATCCCCGATGGTTCACGACTGCGTCGAAGCGAATGCATAACCATGGAGTTATGGAATAGTAGAAGCATAAAAAGGCCTTTACCAGTTATAATGCAGTCATTATTTTTTCTTTTTATAGGGGTTGTAGTATAGGTATTTTTAATTCACTAATATTGGTTCACCAGGTGCTATAAAAAATAAATAACATACTGGTGCCTGAATGCTTAGTATGTACTTAATGTCAGTTAGGAATCCACTTCCCAACTGCAGTATGTACTAGAAGTTGTTGTTGTTGTCGTCGTCGTCCATTCGGCTGCCCTCATTTGTTCGGGGTTGCCACAACGGATACAGCCAGATCCGCATTGATAGTTGGCACAAGTTTTAGGCCAAGTTTTACCTGGAGAAACACACACAGCTCCTGGTGTTCCAAAGAGGTCTCCCATCAAGTACTAATCAGATCCTGCACTGCTTAGCTTCTGAGATCTGACGGGATCAGGCTTACACAGAGCAGACCAGCTGCGCATTATGTCCTAGAAGGAAGTGAGCAAATAGTGCAGCTGTAGTTCAGATGTACTACACCCCTGCCATCTTTTGACCTGGATGTTTACAGATTACACATATACTCACACCTATGTATGCTACAAAAATTAGTATTTTGCAACGGCAGACATTTCTGAACAGTTTCTGATGTCATCCACACTTATGTGTTAAAGGCAGATAAAAAACAACCTGATATTGTATAATACAATCCACCAGATGTCCCATTTCCAACCCAGAGCCATATCCTGTATGTGGAAACCAATGTAGACTTTCTGTAACTATGGAAGCTGGGATGCCCCAACACCAGTGGTGGACACAGTTCCGCTAACCACTAATTATCAAAGCTAACGTATTCATTAGCGGATTAGCTTTCCAGATAACTTTGAAAACCATCAGCGGACCAATTAGCTTCCGTTAAATTTAGTTCTGATAACTTTTAGACCGCTAACATATTTTTGCAGGCATAGTAAATACAGCTTAACAGTTAAAAACATTTGTAAAGTCTGAAATCAAAGATTTGAATGCCTACCTGTTACATGTTTTGTAGCAGAGAGACAGCCATGAATGTAGAGCTCTATCCTCTGCAGGTTTGAACATGAACACTGCCATCTACTGGCCAGTAAATAACAGTGTTCATGGCAGTGTGAACAGCATTTGCCACACATTCGCTAAAAGTGATGAATCACTTGGCAAACAGAATATTTAGTTTTCAAATTGCCTTTCTTTTTACAAATGATAAAAATTACATATTTACAAATACAGATTTATTTGTAAAACCCACCACACGTTTCAGTATATGATTATACCGAACAACCAACCACTGATGTCAGGAATCTAATGACTCTTGTAGAGAAGAAGATTCTTCTCTACAAGATTCAAGACAGAAGTCAGACTACCAGAGCAAGAATTTTAGTTGAGGAAGCTTCTGCAATTTGAAATGAAACGTCCTCGCGTCAAGCAACCCAGTCCAATCAAAGATTCAAGCTTCTCTACTATGGAAACCACCTGGACAACTGAGAGCCTACACAGAAACATCAGTGTTTTGTTCAGTGACAGAGCCAAGCTTCTTAGCTCATAGCAATGAAGCGAGCTCTGGGCAGTGTTAGCGGAGGAAGATACAGAAAGTAAACTCAGACAAACAGTGTGTCATGCTAATCAGAGTGGAATCTGATTAGGTGTAACCAGTATAGTAATGGATCTGAAGTGGTGACCCGAAGCAAAAATGGAACCACCCAAAAGCCAAGAAAACAGACAAGTCTTATATGATGTTCTGTTGCTCTCTAAATAGAAAACTGCAGCTCTCAAAGAAGTAAAACTGTCTGCAGGGTTTTCTGTAACAGTAGACAGTGACAGTTAATCCCATAATAAAAACATAAGAAGTACAAGTAGAAGAATAAAAGTTCTATGCAGTCGCTGAGACCCACTGGTGCCGGTGCTAATCCATGGATTTGACACCACCCACCAATACTTTAGTACATAGTAGAAATAAGTGTGCGTGTAAGAGGGAGATAATCTGGACATACTACACCACCGCCATCTTACCTGTCTTTTGACCCAAATGGTAACACATGACGCATACTTACATTCTCATGTATACTACACAAATTTCTATTTTACAACAGCAGAGAACACCAAACAATTCCAAGCTTTAGAACAGTGATTCATATACTAACTCCAACCTGAATCTAAAATGTCTCCAGCCTCGTGATGTGACAACTGGCAAAAACACTCAAATTAATACAGAGTTAATTAAGACATCAGAACTGCAGCTAAGGACACAGCCTGCAGTGTAAGTGTATTTTAGCACGCCAGTGCGTCTGTAAATCATGTCACCATTGACAGAGGAACGTTCTCTCAAATGTCTCTCCTCCCAGTTCTCACAAAATCAGAATGAGAACAAGAGAAAAAGTACCACCGAAATGCCACTGACATGAAGTACAAATTTAAGACTAAAAGTAACTTTGAATATAAAAGTAAAGTTGAATCTAAACTTCCCATCAGTAGTTCAAATCAAATACATAATTTGAACTTGATTGTTGGGAATCGGTTTAGTCTCATCCTTTTACCATACCCTTTTGGTTTTTATTTTTTGGACTATCATATTTTATGGACTGTATGTCACATGGAGTATTAGTTGCCATGGTGGGGGGTAGCATATGCTACCACTCGGCTATAAGTGGAATTTATTTTTGAAATGTGATGCTACTGCTTCATTAAAGAATCAATTTAATTGCAGCATTACGTATTTATTTATAACTGAAACACCGTGTGAGCATCGGCTCTCGCATTCAATTTCATGATGCATTACTGCCAACTTCTGCTTTGGAGTGTGGATCAGACGGTACCGCATAAGGTATACGGGAGAAGCTCGTCACGTGTAGACAGTGCCATCGCGTAGATGTAGATGATAACGCAATATTTTTTTACATAGAAACTGTAGGACCAGCCAAACAAGTTTAAAAAAAAGTACAATTTATAGTCCGTATAGTGTGGTATGTTTGATATCAAAATAAATTTGACATCAGGCCCCACTGCTGCCCGAATCCAAACCCCTCAACCCTCACAGAGTCAATTGACATTACATAGAAAATGACTCAGTGAAAGAACCTGCAAAGGTTGAAAATGTCATATTAGAAATAGTAATGGGACACATCATGTGCCCTTCACATAGTCATCTTGCTTACCATATATATACACACACATACTGTATGTACATATGTGTGAATGTGTGTGTGTGTTTATTTACCACATCTCTTGACATCTCTCTTGTAATTTGTATTCACCCATGTCGGGTTGTATGTGCTAATGTGCTATTCTGATAACCGCTTACTTCCTGACTTGCCCCGATAACCCGGTGTTTGACATCACATCACTATGAACTGTGGGTAATTTCCTTCTCCAAAGTCTGCAGAAATGCCAACTTGCATAATGTGGCTCAAAAGGGCTCAAAATGCGTGTGCAGGGGCCTTTGTCCGCTTGCCAGTTTGACAGTGGGCCAATCCTAAACCCTCACACACAGCGTGAATGCACTTCAAAGTCTGGGCATTGATGAGGACAGACACTGGGACAGGGCCTCAGCAATTTTACCTTTAATTAGCCCTGGTCTGAACATCACTGGTGCCATTTCCTTGCCGAGTTTGACATTTTAGTGCAATTAAGCTGTAGAAACATCTCAAGGATGATCAGTGGAAACAGGATGCACCTAAGCTCAATTTTGAGCTTCATGGCAAAGACTGTGAATACTTCTATACGTGTGATTTCTTAGGGGCATTTTTATTATTATAATTATTTTTTAATAAATCTGCAAAAATCTCAAAAAACTTTTTTCACATTGTCTTTATGGGGTATTGTGTGTAGAATTTTGAGGGAAAAATGTTCATCCATTTTGGAATAAGGCTGTAACATAACAAAATGTGGAAAAAGTGAAGCGCTGTGAATACTTTCCGGATCCACCGTATATCTGGGTTGCATAAGGTGGCTTCTCTGTCTCCATGGAGATTAATGGATCTACGCTGGTGCAGGTGCAGAAAGGCCTGCATTACACTTTCCATGACAAAATCAACAAAACACACACACACACGAAGGGAAAATGTAATGTGTGAAGCAAATGCCATTTCAAAGGGCTTAGCAGAAACCTCAGAGCAAAAACCAAGACGGTGCCAAACAAGTCACAAATCACCAAAGTGCAGTACACAAGTGCTTATGCAAGAGAATGCAGGCTCATTTCTTCACTTGTGTGTAAAGCAACTTGCCTTGTTTACAGTCTGATTGGCAGTTTAATGTGTGGCTAAGGCAGGGCGTGGGGTTGGCGCTGAAGAATATTAGCATAATTCCAAAAGCGCCAGAGTTGGTGTTGGGTGTCAGCGAGCTATTCCCAAACTCAGCTGTGACCCACAGTAGCAAAGCTGGGTCAACTTACCCTTTGGCCAACACACACACACACACACACACACACACACACACACACACACACACACACACACACACACACACACACACACACACACACACACACACACATTATAGGGGTTTTATAGGAGTATGTGAATGTGCACAGAAACATAAATGCACATGTGAGAAAGCCCAGATGTTCAAACAACACATACCTACACACACACCACAACACACACACACACACACACATGCAGGTCCGTTTACACAGTGGCGACAGTGAGTCTGTTAGCGGGATGCCATAGTACTGAAGGCTGGACAGATTTAGGTACCCCCTCACACCTAGCGCTGGCAGGGGTACTCAGAGCTGGGGAGCAACAATATTGTTAACACTCAGTGTGCCAAAAGTCGCCTCGCTGCCCGCCCGGCCACCCAGCCACGCCCTCCCATCCCACCTGCTGTGCTCCAATCAGCACTCCTCCCTGGGTTGCTCTGCCCGCCACACAGCAACAACTATTATTCCCTGCTCCCAAAATAACAGTGACCAATCACAGATGCGGACAAAAACACGCTGTGATGCTTTGACCGCAGGACCAACAAGGAACAGAAACAAGATAAAAGGTTGGGAAAGATGCACATATTCGCAGGGAAACAAAAAAAACATTACTTGGAAAAAAAAAGATGAAAGCTGCCCGGATGGCAAGATGAAAGCACAGAAGAATAAAATGAAAAGAAAGGAAGGATGGGCAGGAAGACAGAGGACAGAGGAGGAACAAGATTGTGTAATGATGTGTTCGGTTTCTGGCTGTTCTGTTCTTACTGTGGTAGCTACCATGGTAACCTTATAAATAGGTGTCCTACATATCAACAGGGCATAAGGTTACACAGCTCAGTAAATAAACGTACAGGAGGAGAGTACGGAGAAGAAGACAGGATGGAGAAAGAGGATAAAAATGACACAAACTTCAAAGAGAAAAACTCTAAGGGAGGGACGAATGAAGGAAGGTCAACAGTAATGATTTTACACTGCGTCGGCGTTAATGTCGTCTGTCATACGCAATTACCTAAATCCACAGTGTGCTGATGAATGCCCGCTTAATGGACAAACTGAGGCCCCCCCCCAACCCACCGAGTTTATTCATCGCTGTATTGTGCACGCCAACATGCACACATGCTCAAATTCCCTCACCCGCCCTCCTCTTTAGTGCAACCCTAAATTACCTTTAAATATTCCTTTGGGACAAAAGCAGAGCCAACACACACACACATACTCACCGTAACAAACGCTTTAGTTTGGAAACCAGGAAAAGTCAACAAAAGGCCACTCTCGGCACAATGAACAGTTCTGTTCCATGATTCAGAACACCACCTTTCTTATACAAACTCAGATAGAGGCTTTACATCAACATGTTCACGCCGATGAATCTAGCCTACATCACACATTCTTGGTTTCAGCACCATCATTATGCCACAATGACACAAAACACAACAAGGTGTTTTTAACCCCTTAAAGCTGCAGCGGACCACAAGCCAGCACCCTAAAAGGCGTGTTCTCAAGGTTTTATAATTAGTATTTCTCTACAAAATGTCAATTTCTGGATAATGTCATAAAACTGACCTTCACAAAGTGAGCACATTCGTGAGATTTTCAGACACTGCAATCCCGACCAACCAACCAAACTCACACGATGGCCTTTCGGTTAAAGTGTAGCTTCCTCACTTCAAGCACATCACTTCTGGGAGAGCTTTAAATATTAAAATGCTTCACTGAAATTACAGAGGAGATGATCACAACATTTAATTGATGGGTCAGTGGACCTATTGGCTTTTGTTTAGCCGTGGCAGCAGGCACAGATTCCTCTACATAAAATCTGTGCTAAATGATGGACCCCTCCTTGGGACAAACAGCTATGTAAATAGGAAAAAGGAAAAGCTGAGGAAAGCAATGGGCCGGCTTATATATTTTTTACACTGTATGTATGGTGCTGGGGGTGTTGCACAAAAATGATTTTGGGCACAAAGCAGATACCATGTTTTTTTTGGCCAGAAGAGTAACAACAGTGGAGAGCTTTTGTTAGTTTTTTCAGTCATTCCAAATCTTTGTGCAGTTAGAATTTACATACTAAACATCACAACACTTAATCCAAGATGTTGGGTTGTTGTGTTTCTGAAACAATCATTTTAAAAATTGAAAAACATGAAAAAAAAATCCACTGTTCAATTATATTATTGTCATTACTGCTGGACATAATAGTTGTGCCCAATTTAAATTATTTAAAAAAAACTGTCAGTTGGTACGAAGTAAATACGTTTTACATCTGTCATTGAGGCAGAAATTGTTCAACACCCAAAAGAAGTAAATGATGCATATTCAAAGCATAGAATAGTTATGAAAAGCTTTTTTTTTTTTTTTTTTTTTTTTTTTTTTTTTTTTTTACAAAACAAGCTCCATTCTTTCCACTAAATTTTTCTCAAATGAAGACTTTTCCAAGCTTTTCTAAAAAGCGTTGTATAAGGAAGCATTTTTGTGTCATTTCTCTTAACAAAACTGTTTCTTGACTTTATTTCAGTCACTCTGAGGTTGTCTGAATGCCAAAGCATTTATCTTGCAGACCACAGCTGAAACTAAAATATATTACATTAACAAACAATTTAGTGATATGTGTTAGGATTCTTAAATGGGCCACATAACACAGATTCTGCAAACTAATATAGGTTACTAAAAACTAGGGATGTCCCGATCTGATCACATGAATGGAAATCGGACCCGATCACGTGGTTTCGGACTTGATCGAAATTGGACATTGCATCCCGATCTGGAATCTGATATAGATTTTATCCTCATTATTTTGATCAGCGCCATTTCAAGCTCACTATTGCAGATTAATGGGCCTTTCACGCATCGGAAGCGTCAGAGGCGTCGAGAATCAGTCTAAAAAGCATTATTTTCAATGAGACGTGTTGCTTTTTAGAGGTGTCAGAAGCGTCGCGTCAAAAGCCGAGCTAAAGCGACGCTTCTGACGGAGCGTGCATTGCCGCTTGTCGGCAGGCTGACGCGGTCAAAGTTCAACCCAATCCAACTTTCGATGCTCTGAGCTGTGACGTAGCTTTGCGCTGTCCAATAGGAACGACGCATTGGGCCAAAACACGGAAGACTAGTGGCAGAAACCACTGATCTGTACAAAACAGAAACGTGTCACAGGACTGCTCATTTATAGAGCAGTTTTCTGAACAAAAATCCTTGGAACTGTTTTTTGTTGTTGTTTGTTACTTCAAAATTTCTGATTACTGTTAAAAAAAAAGTTTAGAACACTTGTAATTAAAATAGCTAAATCAACAAAATGGTTCTTTAGAAACCTTTCATCTGTAAATTAAAACCACCTGTTATTTCAAATTAGATCATTTCTTGTTTAACACAAGGAACCTTGGACATTTATTTTTAAACAAATAAAATAACTTTGTACATTTTTTAAGTCTGGTAGATTATTACTTGATTGTTCAAGCTACCTCAAGGAGAAGTGCACTGTTTAAGTGATAAATAATAAAATAAGGTGATTAAAAGGAAAATATTATATATTTAGCATTTGTTCATTGTTTATTCAGTTTTTTAAAGTATCGGATCGGGACTCGGTATCGGCAGATACTCAAAATCAGATGACTCGGAATCGGATCGGGGCCAAAAAACCTGATCGGGACATCCCTACTGAAAACAAATGGACTAAAACAAATGTTTACATTTGCACCAAATAATTACAGAGGTGATGTGTCTGAAAGAAATCCCATTTTACCAGTCTAAGTAATAACATATGGTGGGATTGAATTTAACTGTTCCAGGCATAAATTTTGCTTGTATGAAGAGAAACTGTACATACACATGCATAGAATTTTGGGACAATTTATGTTTAGACAATGAAACCCCAGACACATGTAACTGTAGAAGATGGATACAAGCAGATTTTCACAATATGACTTCTGCATCATTCCATCTTTTGACAAAATTCCAGCAATCAGTGTCAATTACGTCAAAGCTATAAAACATGCACTTTTTTACTATGCATAAATCATAAAGTGTGGCTCCAATACAGCAAACTGATTCACTGCTATTAATACCATACCATAATAATAATAATAATAATAATGCTAACAGATGTTTTCAGTGTAGGCTCTGTTACTTACCTTGATCACCTCTGGAGTCTGCTGGATGAGGAGGGTTGAACCAATGCCTCTTGCAGCAGCAGGGTCACCAACAGCAATGGGATAATCTCTCATGTGTACTGTGGCTGGGATGGCGACAGCAGCTGGAGCTTCAGGTGCAGGTGCCACTAACTGTGCAGGCATGCTTCTTGGGATACTTTCAGCTATAGAAAACTCAGCAACCTTATGGGTGTTCTCTGTTGAAGCCTCGTGTACTGGTGTAGGCACAATCTTGGGTGCAGTATTGGGTGTAAGTGCAGATTCTGAGAAATCCATACGCATGGACTCATTAGTTGGAGCAGATGTATGTGCCACGGCATATTTTGGAGGTACAGCCGGAGCTCCAGCTGTATTGATGGATGAGGCAGTGGGAGCAGCAGGTATGCTTGTACTCTGCAGAGGGACTTCAGGTTTGCTGGTGCTGGAAAGGGTATCCTGCAGGAGTCTCATCACTTCCCGTTCCTTCCCACTGCTTCTCTCAGCACTCCCAGTGCTTCCTGCCCCAGAATCCACCAGCTCCTGAGCAAAACTCTCAATGCTTTCAAGTATTCTCAGCAGCAGTGCCCCATCCTCCTCCTTTCCCACTACAAGTTCACTATTCTGTGAAGATCTAGCACTAATGCCATTCATTGCAAGGTGGTTAGCTGGCTTTTGGGCGTGGAAGTGGGCCATTTTGGGTTGAGCGAGGGCCTCATTGCTGGTTATCCCTTGGCTCCCATCTTTCTTCCTGGTCTTAGCTGGAAGTGGAGGCTCAGTGTTTCTGGTGTGGCTCATACTCTGAGACAGATTCTCCAAGTCCATGAGTAGCTTATCAATGTCATCATTTCTGTGTGGGGCAGTTTTGGATGCTGAGGCTACCAGCTGGGTAGACGAAGGCCAGGTGGGGCTGTAGGCAGTGCTCGCTGGAGTGTTGGAAGATGTATTGAGTATGTGTGCTTGTGGTGAATGAATGTGTTGACCTAATGCTGTGCTGTTTTTGTTCTGGGATGTGGCGACCCCTTTGGTTGGAGTGTGTGTCTGTTGTGAGATGTGCTCTGGAGTCTTTCCCACATCTGCTTCTTCCTCCTCAATATAGAGAGCCTCCATGGGGGAAGCTGGAGGGGTATGTACATATGGTGGGGTTGGAGAGTTACGAAGGGGGGAAGGAGAGCGTGTTGGAGATGAGCTTAATGAAGAGCATATGACCGAAGGGAGAGAGAGTGTGTTTTGTGTGACAGAAAGCGCGTGTGAGTGCTGGAAACCATTGGAAAGTGGAGCAGCTTTGGAAAGGGAGCTCTGGACTGGTTTGGTATGGTCAGAGTCTAATTTTAAAAAAGATGAGCATGATGAAACAGATGAAGGAATAGGAGAGTCCATATGATTAACTGACTTTGGGATGGGTGGCGACTGCACCACATCTTCATAGCGGGGAGGCTGCTCATTGCCAAAGATTGGAGAGTAAGGTCCTTGTTGGATGGAGTGAAGACTGTTAACCAACTCAATTAGTTCACTATGTCCACTTCCAGGTATACCCTGACCACCTTGCCCACTCACGTTCAAATTTCCACTTGCCTCAAGCTCCAGAGGCAGTCGCTTCAAATACGAGCTGAGTCTAGTCATCACAGCCCGGTACATGCTATCAGGACTAACTTGTCCATCCTCTGGCTCCCCACCAGCTTTGCGTCTGATGCACTGTTTAATGATGTCAGTGCATTTTTTTAGGTCTTCTGAACATTTCAGCAGGATGTCGAGGCAGGCACGGATATCTTCTCCACCTCCTGTACCTGCTTCTGTCCGCGTCTTCTCCAGCAGACGGGCAATCAAGTTCTCCTCTCCCAGCGTGTTGCGGTACAGGGAGGCTACAGTGTTCAGACTTTGGTCCAGTGACCCACTGCCAATGCTTGACAAGCTGCTTGTTGAGCCACTGCCTGCTTTGGTGATTGTAGACAAGATGCTCGTGGTGCTCTTTAGCTTCGTCTCCTCCAGACCTTGTCCTTTACCTTGGACAAATGGTGGCAGGTTCTCATCATTGGAAGGTGATGTGCCATTTGTTGTGCCATTATGCATTCCATTAGTGATATTAGAGCTGAAGTGACCATAGATAATTTCCAGGTCTGTGGAGCGACGGCTGAAAGAGTCAGGACGGACTTTACGACCTTTGCGGAAGGTAACATGGCTGGATGAAGAGAGACGGAGCTTATCAAAGGAAAACTCTTTCAATTTACCACTTGCAAAGTTGATGGCCTCTTCAGTGATGTCCTTCAGACTACCAGATGAGCTCAAGTTTGCAGTTAATCCTCCCCCACTGGGTGTCTTTTTACTACGCCACAAGGAGCTATCCTCCCCTAAAGATAAATTACCACTACTCCCCACCCTCTCAAAAGCAATGCCTACATTATAGTTAGTATCCAGGGTAACTCCAATTTTACCAAGGCCAGTTACCTGAGTGGTTGTGTATCTGGAGTATGCTGGCATACTGTTGGGGTCACAATATGTAAGTTCAGGTGCAACAAGGAGCTCAGCACAGGTGCCATGGTGTGCTACAGTGCAGTCTAGTCCCTGGGACAGTGCCCCACATGGCCCTGAGCAATAATGCACAGCATGGGATTGAGTTCGTCGGTCCACTACCACGCTGTTGTAACAGCTTACACTGCTCACCACCACACGATAGGCTGCTGCCATGGTGTCTGAAGTCCTACACAAAGCTATCACGGCATAAGAAGATCAAAATAACATTTGAAAAGACACAAACAATATAAATTATTGTAAGGTTTTGTTGGAACCACTTCCGTTCAGAAATAAAAACACTTTGCATCCATAATACTGAATTATATTGCTTGTAACATATTACGTGGGTACATAAAGGCTCAGTGTGGTTATATTGTTCAAAGACATACAACACTGTTTATCTCAGTCAGAAAAAAACGGACAGTGAGCACCTCAACAGATATGCCACCAGAAATGACTTCCAAAATCGGCATCCTTTCATTTCTGCAGAAAAGAGATATTTCTCCTTTCAGATGACTGGGCCCCTTAATAACAGCTGTACATTTCCGCCCCGCTCCACAGGCCCCTTCTCGTCTTCCTAACAACAGCTCATTAGCCGCTAATGACAGCCATGGAGGACGGTGACAGCGGAAGATCCAGCTGGGGTATCACCCACCCCGAGATAGAAGCAGCCCCATGGGCCTAATCGTAGTCCAATGAGGCTTTAACATTTCCCCCGCTCGTACTAGGGCTTTGGCAAACCAGACGTATGAAAAATTCCTCCTCTTGCTCTGAAGTATCCCGATCTGGAAGGAGCTTAAAACTGTGATTCCAACACAGCTGCAGAATAACAGGGGACCAACCACAGATGGCTGGTTGTCAGTTTCTCTCCTTCAGTCTATTTATCTCTGCGAGTGTGCGTCTGGCTCTCACTCACTGTTGCGCTCTCTCTCGCCCCGTCCGTTTCCCGCCGTCAGCCATGTGTCAGAAAGAACGTGTGTCTGACAGGAGGACGACACCTGCAAGTTAGTAGAGGAGAAAGGGAGGGAAGAGAGGGTGTGAGAAAGACAGAAAAGGAAAACAGAAAAAGGAAAATACAAATCATTAAGACAGTATTCAAGTGGTGGACAACTGCATACATGTAAGGTAGCGCAATACATGTAAGAAAGTGCAAGTGCAAAGCGTACTGTGGTTTTTAATTGCACTCCTCCCACTGCACTGTTGTTCTGTTTGTGTCGTTGTACATAGCCTTTCATATTTCATATTTTTTCATATTTTATCTTATTTTAGCACATATTTTAGCTTAGCTTTTTATATTGCTCTCTGTTTAATGTTGCACCATCAAACCAAAGCAAATTCCTAGTCTGTGAATCCTGTTCATTGGCAATGGCAATAAACTTCTTCTGAGTTCTGAGCAATGCTGTAAATCTTCAAAGTAAAGGTCTTCGCTTTTCATGGTTGCATTTAAATAAATTTCTTCTTCATACAGTGTGCAATCATTTAAAAAAACAAACAAAACAAATCAAATGTATATGTGCGGTTGTTTTAATTCTGATGTGTGTCATTATTACGTTCAACTAGTAATAAATGTGGATTAATTGCTGTATTTTTGTTTGAGGTAATTGGGTGTGAAGATGAATTGCCCTTTTAGAGATCAATAAAGTTGAATCTTGAATGATTTGCAATTTCATGACAAAATGTGTGAATGGTCATAAGATAAGCAGGATTTCCACTTTCACGAATTGAACAGACCTATAACGGAACTGCCGCCAACTAGCTGTAGTTCATAGTTCTTGGCCACCAGGTGGTGGCGGCACCTCTACGTTAGTACAGTGCAGCTCTGTTACAGGATACTAACATCACCTCAACAAGAATGACAACATGAAGATGCCAGTATGACTTAAATCAATGTGTAAATGCACTGACAAGACTTTGCCACCACAGCTTGCACTTTGCAGAAGAAAGTGCACCAAAAGCCACAATAAATATAGGGTTGCATGCAACAGTGATAAAATTAATGAATAAAATCTTAAAAAAAAAAAAAAAAAAAAAAAAAAACAGAACCTACTCTGCTTAGAGTAGATGAGGATTTTACTTTTAGAGATTAAGTTATTGACATACGTTGCAGCCATAACATTCTGTGCACTTGATCCCGTCAGATCTGAGAAGACGAGCAGTGGACATCCAGTGTAAATCTTGTGCTAAATCCAAATGTGTATGCCTACTAGATCTGTTGTGACCACTCAAAGCAAGTGAGGAGAGCCAAAAGCAAAAAACATCTACTACAAACCATCGTCATGATGTGCTGACTGATATGGGGCTTAGCCTTTTAGCAAGAAAATAAACCAACAACACAATAACACAGAACAAACAGATCAAAAGAATGGAGAATTAGAAGTGCTAAAACTTAAACAGGGAGCTCAACAACAAAGACATTACTCTCGGTTTCGACATAGCAGAGCTTCAAAGGTTTTCTCTAACCCCACAAAGAATCACAGCTCAGTAATGAAAGGCAGGTGTGCCACAAGGAGAAAGCACCTGCTGTTTACACTTTTCCAGCACCGGTTTTCTTTCTGTCTACTGTCAAGCCTCTATTATGTTTTGGAAAACGACTGAAATATAAAATATCATGGATAGTGAAGAATGCACAAATAAGTACAAACAGAAATCAGAATGAGTTGGCAAAACTACAGGTAAACAGAGGTTACTCGATTATGTGATATGCAGGGTTTACTATATAATGTACTGCGTTGCTTATCAGAAGAACAGACCTACACTCTACGCCATGTGTGGCTGCTACAGTCTACTTTAACAAAAGCATTAATAAAATAGACATTTTCAAATACCATGTTCATGCAACTGGTGGGCTTCCTGTGCAGAACAAAAAAAAACCCCAAAAAACAAAAAACTGTGAGCAGGGCTTGCCCTTCTTTTATATTGTTCAAATTTTCTGTCTGATGACCCGTCAGCTTGGTGACGGTAGCCTGTTGATCCTGAAATGTTCCTAAAGTACCATAAATGACAAGAGTCAAGCTGCTATGAAGCTGAGAAGTTTTGCTGAATTACTGAATTCTTTAGACTAAAATAACCAATTTTTTATATTCCTGAAGTTCTGTGTAATTTTGTCTGAGCCCTAAAAATAATGACATGACATGCAGCTAACATGAACAGACTCAACAAGCTCATGAGGAAAGCTGGCTTTGTCCTGGTAGTTGAGCTAGAGTCTGTGGCGGAGGTGTCAGATAGGAGGATGTTGAGGAAACTGCTCAGCATCTGGAACAACACCGCCCACCCCCTGCATGCCACACTGATGTTCTGTCAGATCACCTTCAGCCATAGACTGAGACCACCGAGGTGCACCACAGAACCCCACAGGAGGTCTTTCCTACCTGTGGCAATCAGACTATATAAGTCCTTCCCCTTCTACAGGATGAATATATAATTGAACAGAGTTATTCAGAGTTATTCAGCTACACAGAGTTAGATGCAATATTCTGTGCAAATGTCTTAAAAAACATTGTTTACCCTTTACCGTTTCTGTTTAGGTACTCTGGCAAATAATTTCCTTCAGGATAAATAATATTGATCTTATTCTTATTGCATAGACTATGAACTGCTTTCACTTTATATAATTTATGCTGTAATGAAAATACTCTTTTTTTTAAAAGGCTAAAAGGGCTTACTATAAAGTATTTAACATTTGTACCAAGAGGCTTTTGAGAGTTTTGTAGAACATATTAGCTAGAAATACTATTAATACCTCAAATTTAAGTGGTCAAACAGTGAGCCACAGGCTAACAAAGCAAGAAACTCTACTGAAACATCTTATAAAATGCATAATGTTGGACTCCATTCTAGTTCACTCTAGTTCTTGACTTGAATGTTTTCCAATATAAAAACATTTCACTTTTGAAAAAAGGGGATTTTTGTATTTATGAAGTTCTCAAGAGATAAACTAATGCATAAATACCAATAGCATGCCAACATACCCAAGAGTTAACAGAGCCTGACAAGAAGGTAAACACACTGTGCACTAAATCTGCAAACAAGTCAGACAAGCAAGAAGATTTAAAGTCCGAGTCCTGCTATGTCTGCACTGTCCTCCCACCCCTATGTGTCGTTGATGTTTGCTGGCATTGAGCTCTTTGGGGTTTACTGTCTTGTTTAAGGGTACTTTGTCACTCAGGGGCAATCATGAAATGTTCCAACTGACGCTTGGGTCATTGAACAAGAACCCATTTTACTACCTGAGCCACAGTGTCCTTGAGACTTTTAAAGAGTTATCATGTTTGTTAATACTTGTTTAATCTCTATTTTTGCTGTCAAATTCTCTATACTTGTCTTCATGTCTCCGTTTCAGTCTAGAAATGCATCGATTTCACTCGCACACTCAAAGCATACTCACAGACAATGTAGCACTGCAGCAACACGACTATAACCGACCCAGTCTCACCTCAATCCCAAGCTTTCATACACAAAACCTATAATGTAAACATTTTAGAATGGACAAATAAATACAAGCTGAAAATGCAATTAAAACACTAGACAGCATGCTGGAAATAATCAAAGAGCTTACTTTAATTATCTTTCAAAGAAAGTTCATTTAGAATTATGTAAATGCATAATTTGAATATTTAGACATAATCAAGGAGCTTATTCTAATTATCTTTAAAAGAAAGCTTATGGTCAGAAATTTCTTCAAACCTCAACCAATTTCTTTTTTAATTATGTAAATGCATCATTTAAATATTTAGACATAAATTACTCATTTTAACTTCAGTGTAAGTTTATACAAAGCCCTTGTTTTGTTGTTGTTGTTCATTCGGCTGCTCCTGGTTTTGTTCGGGGTCGCCACAGTGGATACAACCAGATCCGCATTGGTAATTGGCACAAGTTTTACACCGGATGCCCTTCCTGACGCAACTCCAATTTTACCTGGAGAAACACACAGAGCCGCTGGTGTTCCAAAGAGGTCTCCCATCCAAGTACTAACCAGATCCTGCTCTGCTTAGCTTCTGAGATCTGATGGGATCAGGCTTACACAGAGCAGACCGGCTGCTATACAAAGCCCTTATTTTAATGTTGAAAAATGTGTGACCCTCCGATTCCAACAACTCCACAGCAATGAAATGATTTTGATTAGTCAGGTGTTCAACCATAGCTGTCCAGGTGCTTCTCCTCCTTCCAGGTCCATCATGAAATTTGTTCATTCACTCATTTTCTGAACCCAAATAGGGGTGACAGTGCAGGGGAGTCATCGGGTGAGAGGTGGAGCATCTTGAAATTTATTCCAGGGTTCCAACATCTAAAAGGTAATATACATTTAAGGCTGTTTTTATGCTAGTAGGAATGAAATTTAAGACCAACATTACAATAATCAAAAATGAAGAGATATAAATGACTGTTTGGGATAAATTTCCCCAAATGCAGTATTTATTGTAACATACACTGAAAAAAAGAGAATAGTTGAACCAACTTTTAATGAATTATTTTAATTGGTCAAATCTAAATGAATTAAGTTGTTTGAACTAAGTGTGTAAGTTAGAGTTGATCTAACTTGTTAACTTAAGTTCAAACAACTTAATTCATTTAGATTTTACCAATTGAAACAACTTTTTAAGTTCTGTTTTCAGTGTAGAACATGGTTAATGGTATAAGTCACACTGAAAAATTTGTGCTTAAAAGGCAATTCACAGTCCTCCAGGTCTCTCTGCTTTGAGTGTTTTGGCAAACAAAAGAGATTTCCTCATTCCCCAACGTGGCTTTGAGAAGCTTTCACTGAATTATATATATTTTTTTAATCCTAAAAACAATAGATATTCCTCTTAATTTTGATATTTTTATTTCCAATGTTAGAAGACAACATGAATAAAATCCTACTTCCCATGTCTTGGCATTTTTAAGACTTAAAAGACTGATTTAAGACATTTTAATGCCAATTAAGGCCTCATCTTTAAATTCAATGCCTGTTAAGACTATTTAGGGACCCATGGGAACCCTGTTATTCACATAATTCCTTCAAAAGACACACATTAGACAACAGTGAAATAATGGATCACAGCAATGACACACTGCCAAACGTTCTGCAAATAAAGTATCCCCATGTCGTATGAAGAGCACGGCTGCACGAGTTTCCGACCAGGTCAGACGTCGCTCAAACAAATTCATCGGGATTAAATATACCGCAGCCCGTAAACTGAAAGCATGGACATATCATCTGACCTGTCATGGATCCCCAGGAGAGTTAAAGAGCCACATTTTCATCCAAGAGTGTGAAAAACAGAAAGTGAGTGGGGTGCAGGTGGGGTGATTGGGTTGGCTTGTGGGTGGGTGAACGGGACTGGGGAGGCAGATTTGTGGCACCTGGAAAAACAACTATAACAAAGCTATATGGAAAAAACAGGTGGTCCCCACATTTCTTTTTGTCCTATTTCTTTCCAAACACACACACAAACAGCTGGACGCTGCTGATTCAGTCTCTAGCAGGAAATTACACTTCCTGGCAAGCTGCACTTGAACAAATCTGGACAGACTGTTAGACTATTATAAGACTGCAATCAGACACACATGTCTGCATAAACATACACACACAACAGCGCTTCTTCAATGACATACACACAAACTTCACATCCGCGTGTATGTATTTCAGTGAAGGACAATTTCCCAGAGTGATACTGAGCGCGAGGATAAACTCGAGAGAAAAATCTCCATATGTGCTTGCACGCGCGCGCGCACACACACACACACGTGAGCAATTGAACCTCACAAGTGGCTGCACATACCTTGCACAAGACCATAACATTTTATTATCTTGACTACTTTACTTAGTGGGCATCGGTGGCACTGCACTTGAATGGTTTAGGTCTTACTTGGTAGACAGAACCTTTTCTGTGCATATTCATGGTTTGGAATCATTTGCAGCTTCAGTGTAATGTGGTGTCCCACAGGGTTCAATTCTAGGGCCACTGCTTCTCTTACTCCCTCCAGACTCCATCCTTAGATGGTATGGAATTTAATTTCATTGCTATGCTGATGATTGCCAAATTTATCTCCCTTTAGGGCAGAAGGATGTCAGTTCCATAAAACAGCTCTTGGTATGCCTAGATGACATTAAAGCTTGGTTGGCCTTGAACTTTTAAATTTTAATGAAAAGAAAACAGAGGTGATGGTGTTTGGAACAAGTGGCCCCTGTAAGTTCTCTTCTGTTGCCTTAGGACCTTTGGGGGTTTATTTTAGACCTGTTATTAATGATCTTGGTTTTATGGTGGACAGTGATTTTAAATTGGACAGCCAAATTAAAGCTGTGGTTAAGTCCGGTTTTTATTATCTACGGCGGTTAGCAACTGTGAAATCTTTCTTGTCTAGACAGAACTTTGAAACAGTGATCCGTGCTTTTATTTCATCTCGACTGGATTATTGTAATGCACTTTATCTGGGAGTCAATCAGTCGTTCGCGTCTGCAGTTGGTTCAAAATGCCGCTGCACAACTTTTGACAGGAACTCTAAAGTGAGATCATATATCTCTTGTGTTGCCTCACTTCATTGGCTGCCTGTATGTTTTAGGGTACATTTTAAAATTCTTATGTCCATTTTTAAATGTCTTCACAGTATTGCCCTGCCTTATCTCTCCAATTTTCTTCATCCTTATATACCATGTTGGTCTCTTAGGTCAGCTGACCAACTGCTCCTGGAAGTACTGAGATCCAGAAGGAAGCTCAGAGGGGACAGGGCCTTCTCTGTTGCTGCTCCTAAATTATGGAACAGCTTGCCCTCGTCTGTGAGAGAGGCCCCTTCACTGCCCATTTTAAAGTTCATTTAAAAACTTATTTTTTCACCTTGGCTTTCAGCCCCAGCAAGACTTGTACTTATTTATTTATTTAAATGTGTTTTAATGGGTGTTTTAGTGTCAGCAGTGGCTGTGTTAAAGTGCCTTATGTATGGTAAGACATGATCTGTCAATAAACATACATTTGTGCTTTTTTCAGCCTCAACCTGGTTGAGTAGGGACCGAAAGGTGCTTTAAATCCTTTAGCACAGAATGCCTGGAGGTATCACCTTTCAGCTCAGAGTCAACAAACCAAAGCTTAAAGCTGAAATAACAAACCTCTGGAGACCTGAAAGCTATAAGTCTATTTACAGAGAGTCTTTAAATGCTCCAGAAACAATAAAAGATGTCAATAAATGAATAAATAAAGAAAATACGCCATTACACGTTCTGTAAAGCTTTAAACTTACTACTTACTTACTACTAATACTAACATGATTTAAACAAGTCATATTGTGCAAATTGTGTGTTTGTATATGTGTTATAGTCACATTAAGGTTGGGGATTCATGTTAAACATCCAACGAGCTGTGTAATTCTGTCACTTCATGTAGAAATTCTACTGTTAGAATGAAATTGTTATCCTGAAACAACCCATTTCACAAGTCCTGCCTCATGTTTGCTGTTTGAGAAACACCTGATGAGTCAGGCTGTGTTTTGTTTGACACGTCCACATGATCTGATGGCGTAAAATGGAGAAAATCCACCCAATCCAAAGGGAGACGTGACATAATTCTAAGATTCACAACTTTCGTGTCTACTGGCTATTTCTGGCTACAACAGGACACCTTTAAACTGCTTCAATCTAATTAGAGATAGCCTGATTTTAAAAAAAAGCTGATATAGCTGGGTATAAAAATGGCTTTGAGTCAGTTTAATTGTTTTTGAACTGTATTAATCATCTCAAAACATTTTCATTCTGGTTCATACAAGAATGAACTTGTATCAACTTGTTTTAAAAGAAAAAATATATATCTATGGTTGTTGTTTTTAGCGGAGGAGCATAAATGTAAATGAAAACATCTTGGCGTGGTGAAAACATTTTTATTTATTAATTTTTACAATTTTACGGCATTTTATAGACAACATACTACCTGATTTGAGTAGATGTATTCAATCGATTAGATATTTCCAGGTCATGTCATGTCTGGGAACATGTGCCAATGCTGTGTGTCACCACATCAACCACACCACTGAAATGCTTTAGGTCCTGGATGGCAGTCACCAAGGTAAACCACTGGTTCATTCCCACATCTCTAAAGTATCCATCCATCTGCCACAGCCAGGTGAGAAGTGGACATTCCTTTATCGCTCTCCAGTTGCTGGGGACATCAACACTGAGGCACCAGGGTGCTACAGCTATAGCTGTAATTCTGTCACTACAGACGTGATGGGCCTCACCTGAGTTTCCCTAAGTAATCGGTCATTTGTGATTTGTGATTCCAGTGGTACCCAAGGATGCCTACAAAGAGGCCCAGTACCAAATACACCTAATCACCAATTTAGGTCACTGATTGTCATCCAAGTCTCACAATGATACAGTCAGAGAGAAAGCACCAGGTATGTGAAGACTTGGTCCTTCATTCTCCTGCAAAGCAGTGGCAGCTGCTGGTCTTTCAAAGAGGTGAAGCTCATTGTTGGCTTACATCATAAAATTTCTCAATTTATTTATATGTAAATTCTGTCCTCCATTCCTTTTCAAAAATGGTTTGTGACCCAATTGTGCCAAGTAGGCATCTTTCCCATGGACTTGACCAGTGTCCTCTCATTCACCAGCAGAGTTAGGCTGCTTAGACAGCCTTGGCCCATTGTGTTGTGGGTGTAACACTTAAGCCTTTTTAGACAAGAGAAGCTCCTTTCTACATCCGCAGATGCAACTCCGACTGTTGCCATTAATGATAACAGTTTGTACATCTGAGGCATTGCACTGTCCAACTCCATGTCTTTTAGAAAAACCAAGAAATCACACAGCTTTCCCCTGTTACCCTGCAAGTCCTGATCTGAATACAGGACTTGAAGTTCAGACTTCAGTCTCCCTGAATCAAAGCATTAGCCATAATTTTTTTAGGACACTCTGGAATGCCTCCTCTGGAAACACTTCTCCCATGTCATCAAACTTCCCTGGATTGACCATTTCTAAGAAGCATAAATTCTCCAGATTTGAAAAACGTAGAGGAATCTATTCTGTGAGATTATCAAGGATGGCCATGTACAGATTTCTGTAGCGCTGCTAGGGAACCTGGAATTGGTAGCAACGGTGCTTTCTCATGGGCTCATCCCATCAGTCAGATGTGAGACTTTGCTGCTTTGACATAAACAGTTTGGAAAGCCCCCTCTGACCTCTTCTCTTTAACAAAAGCAAGAAGAGACTCAATTCTTGCAGTCGAGAGTATCCATGGCCCTCTGCTGGACGACATCAAAGACCACATCAGTCTCTGAACAGATCTGTTCATATATGTACAACATGAACACAAACTCAGGACTATGACAACTATGACTGCAGGAGGCCGTCATCATGCTCACTATCAGCAGTGGTGGGCACAACTAACCGGGCGCCAGTAGATGGCAGTGTTCTATGCATTTTGACCCATGTACTGGATGGCAGTGGAAATGGCGGCTGGTTATATCACACTGTTGTCAACTTGAATCACAGCTTAAACAGACTTTTCGGTTTTGCAAATTCCTTGTTTTTTTTTTTTAATGAAAAAAAATGACATTTTATAAAAACACACTTATTTGTAAACATCAACACACACGTTACATTAACTTGTGTTGGTTTTTACATAGAATGAATGAGTCAACTAATCAGTGTGAGCGGAGACTCAGTTTACCCATAATCCCTTTGGGCATCTGTGTGTGCTAATGTTCAAAACTTCAGAATTAGTGCATTATTTTAAAATTAAATGATTTGTGTTATATTTTCACTTTGTACAAATGACAGAGTTGACATTAATGTAGTTATTCTATCTGGATTAATTTGACTTTTAAATCAAAACCATAAGTCAAACCTACTTTCCTTATCAAGACATCTGCCTCACGGCTGGATGACTGTATGCCGTGAAGGAAAATGGCTTTTGTTTTGTTTTTTTGTAGCGGCCTGGTGACCATGCCCCTTCTGCTGGGGTTAAGTTGAGCTCAGTTGCCTCACTGCTGCAAAATACATAGCAGACAGGAACCACAGGGTTTATAAATGTTAAAAACACATTAAAAACAGTCTGTGCAAGAGGCTCAGCTTTGTGCACGCTTGTAAGTGTTGTCATCAATATAACTGTAAAAAAAAAAAAAAAATCTAAGAAATACATCTGTGTGATCAGACAGCCTAAAAAACAGAGTTCCACGTGCACTTTCAAGATGGGAGTTATATCAGGGTTAAAACAGCGTGCTGCTCCAGTACAGAGAACAGGTGCCACACACGTCAAGATCCAAAATCCGAATGACTCTCTCAAAGTAAAATAAATTAACAACACCTGCCAGCTCCACTGATGAGAACAAAATACAAAAAGAAAAAAACTGAACAGGGCATTCAACCACTTGTAGAATAATTTCCAAGATTAAATATGTAAAGCCCACACCATCAAAGAAATCATCATGCATGGATCATGTGTGATTACCAGCCGGAGAATAATGTCCAGGTCCACACAATCAAAGAAGCCATCATGCATGGATTTTAAACATTTTCATCATGTAATTTGCAACCAAGGTCTTGCCTGTTAGTCAGTGGTGGGCACCTTTCAGCTAATCCAATAAGCGATAATTATCTAAGATAATGTTTTTGTGAGCAGATTAGTTTTTCAGATAAGTTTTAAAACCATCATCGGACCAATAATCTTCTGATAAATTTAGTTCCAATAACTTTTAGACTGCTAACATTTTTTTTTTACATAGCTAGTAACTTGAAAAATATTTATAATCCCTTTTGTCCTGTCTGTTATAAATTTTGCAACAGTGAGGTAGCTAAGAGGAGCTGAGTTCAGCTTTACCACCAGCAGAAAAGGCCTGGCTGCCAAACTGAAGAAGAAGAAAAAGAAAGATTATTCCTTAACTCTATACCGTGGTCCAGCAATGAGGCAGAGGTCTTGAAATGGGAAGCAGGTTTCACTTATGGTTTTGTTTTATAAATAAAATTATTCCGGATAGAATAACTACATTAATGTAAATTCTTAAAATGTACAAAGTGGATATATAACACATATCTGTTAATTTTAAAATAATGCACTCATTCTGAAGATTTGAACATTAACACACAGGTGCCCAAAGGGATTATGGGTAAACTTAGTCTCCGCTCATACTGACTGGTTGACAAATTCATTCTATGTAAAAACTAACACAAGTGAATCAATGTAACGTGTGTTCATTTGTGTAAAAAAACAAAGCATTTGCAAAGCTGAAAAGTCTGTTAAATTGTGATTCAGGCCGTGTGATATAACCACACGTGGAGATAAAAAAAAAAAAAAAAAAATCATACATCTGACAGGTTTAGTTGTACAGTATGTGGTGTCAGCCACACATTAAAAACAACACACACAAACAGATTTCACACACGAACATTCCCAGATCAGACACCTCGCTTTCTGATTGGCTGCATGTCACAGTTAGCTGCTCGCATCCTTCTGAGCAGATCGGCGTGCTCTGAACACACCACACACAGCAGGAATATCTGATAAGATTATATTTAGCGTCATCATGACTGTCGGGGCGTCCTTCAGAAGGGGAAGATCGGGTCCGATGTCGGCCTAATTAGCTTGCCATGTGAACCAGGCTTGATGTTATGATGCCTCACGGAGTGACTGACTGATCAGTTATGACACTGCATGGAGCCACTAACCAATCAGATGTTATGACACCTCACAGAGCGACTGATTGATCAGTTATGACACCGCACGGAGACGCTAACCGATCGGATGTTATAATGCCTTACGGAGCGACTGATTGATGCGTTATGACACCGCACCACAAAGTTCAACGACCAAAGTACCAACATTCTGCGCACAATGAACATGTTTTCACTATTATTTGATTTCTTTGTGCGACTGACATCGTTATTCAAGCATTCAAAAAGTGATTCCTATCGCCACACAACTCCAACCGCACACGAGAAAGTTTTTTGACAGTTCTTGTTATTGAAAGAAACCTTGTCTCCCAAACGAATAGAGTTGTGATGTCATCACGGGTGCACTTAGGTGCTGTCTAGCGGGATCTTGAAAATTTCTTTCTTTTTTATACAAATAAAAAATGACATTTTACAAAAGCACATTTATTTGTAAACACCAACACATTACATTGATTCACTTGTGTTGGTTTTTACATAGAATGAATGAATCAACCAATCAGTATGAGTGGAGGCTCAGTTTACCCATAATCCCATTGGGCATCTGTGTGTTAATGTTCAAATCTTCAGAATTAGTGCATTATTTTAAAATGAACAGGTATGTGTTATCACTTTGTACATTTTAAGAGTTTACATTAATGTATATAGTGTTATTTTATCCGGAATAATTTTCTTTATAAAGCAAAACCATAATTCAAACCTGCTTTCCATTTCAAGACCTCTGCCTCATTGCTGGACCACTGTATCCTGTCAAAGTAAATGATGTTTTCCTACAGCAGGGGGCAGAGCGCACAGAGGCAGAAACGAGTTACGGGTTAGCTGTAGTATCTGATAAGCTTTTAGGCAGTTTATCAGTTTAGCGTTAAAAAAGATAACTTTTCAGTTAGCTTCGATAACTGGTAATCAGCTAACTTTTTGGTTAGCTGTGCCCACCACTGCTGTTTATGTAACCATTTGCTTCCTTCTGTTTTTTTTTTTTAAATCTTCCACTTGACTATTCTAAAATTTTATTTCTTGCCTGGTCTGGATGTATTTACAAGGAGAGCATAAAAGGATGTGCATGTCTTGTTTTTGAGAGGAGTTTATTTATGGCAACCTTCATCCTTCCTCCCCCTCTTTGCCCTTGCAATCCTTCCTCTTTCTTTCTTTTCCTTTTTGCACCTTCGTTTCTCCTTCTCTTCTTTCATCACCATCTAAAACTGTCTTTCTTTCAATATGACCTTCACCAGGAAGCACTTAATCATAAGAGACCACTTCTGTCACAACCTCCAATTCAGTCACAGAGTGTGTGTGTGTGTGTGTGTGCGCGCGCAGAGAAGTGCATGGTTAGAAGAAGGTCTTTGCGAAGACAAAAACCAAAACAGGAACCCAAACAAATGTATAGGGGGAGCAGCAGGTCTAAACTGGCCCTCTGAATGTATGCACATGTACTCACACACTGAACAGAACGGATGGAGAGAGGAAGAACGGATGGAGAGAGCAACTTCTCCCCTACAAAGCGTAACAACAGTAGCTGCAAAGGAGGGATTAGAAGGCAGCATACAGTATGACAAAAGAAAACTGAAAAACATATGTGCAAGTGCACAAAAAGTTATTTATGAAGGTAGTATACATGGAACTGTGAAGATTTTTACATGCAATAGTTTTAAATGCATTTAAAAACCTCAATCACCAAAAAAAAAAACAACAAAAAAAAAAACTTGTGCACGCCCACACTCTGATCTTTACAAATGACCGACTGCTGACCCACTTCTCTGCCTTGCTTTCTGTAATCGGCACATGAAATATTCACTTTGACTTTTAAGTGTCTGTCTGCATGCACACGTATGCACCTAGCAGCCATTCTTTTAAATGTGGAGTCGAGTTATTTCTGAGAACATGTTATCAATCAGGTATCTCGCCGGAATATTTTGGCAGCAAGCAAGACAGAGCAAAATAACAGTCAGTGTCTTTGTAGTTCTGCTATCATTATTATCTGTGTCAGACAGGCAAAAACTCAGCCAAAGGAAAAACTGAGCAGGTTGGGGCAGCTTGCAATCAGGCCATCCAAAGCAAGGAGATGAGAAACTGAGTTCTTTCAAAATCGGCCTCCTGGTTGGTCTCAGAGTCCATTTGCTGATATACATCAACTGTAAATTAAGCATAAGGACACCACTAGAGAAGCTAAAACATTATTTAATCAAATCCACTGTGTAAAACATTTTGTACATAATGTCAGGATAAATATACTTGTTTGACATATGCATCCACCACACTGTGGAACCGCCTTTGCTGCTGGATGGCAGCCACTCAGACAGGCAACCGATCCATCCCCATCTCTCCCAAGTAACTTCTCCAAACACTGTGGTCCTCAACACCGAGGCACCTGCATGCTGGATCACGAAGGTCAAAGAGCCTTTTCGTATCGTGCACCCACCCTGTGGAACAGTCTTCCTGCAACCGTGAGGCAGTCTGAGTCCATGGACATTTTTAAGTCAAGACTGAAAACCTATTTTTATTCTCTTTCTTATGAATAGTTCTTATTTTTATTTGTTTTATTATTATACTTCTGTTTTTATATATGTATTTGATTTTTTAATTCATTTTTAATTATTTATTCAATTTTATGTTGACTTGTTTTATGGAAGGCACCTTGAGACGGCTTTTGCTGTGATTTGGTGCATTATAAGCTAATTAAATTAATTAAATTAATCACACCCAGACACGGCCAAAATGTCAAAGGTGAAACTCTCCCATAATGCAAGTGATACACTTCATTAGAGTCTTCCAAAGTAACTGTTCAATTGATACAAAGTAATGCCAACATTACCCAAAGATCTTCTGAAGAGACTAAAGTGCTAAAGACATCTACAACCCCTGGCAAAAATTATGGAATCACCGGCCTCGGAGGATGTTCATTCAGTTGTTTAATTTTGTAGAAAAAAGCAAAGAAATCAGGAAAAACAAAATTGTGGTAGTCAGTAACAGTTACTTTTTTAGACCAAGCAGAGGGAAAAAAATATGGACTCACTCAATTCTGAGGAAAAAATTATGGAATCACCCTGTAAATTTTCATCCCCAAAACTAACACCTGCATCAAATCAGATCTGCTCGTTAGTCTGCATCTAAAAAGGAGTGATCACACCTTGGAGAGCTGTTGCACCAAGTGGACTGACATGAATCATGGCTTCAACACGAGAGATGTCAATTGAAACAAAGGAGAGGATTATCAAACTCTTAAAAGAGGGTAAATCAACATGCAATGTTGCAAAAGATGTTGGTTGTTCACAGTCAGCTGTGTCTAAACTCTGGACCAAATACAAACAACATGGGAAGGTTGTTAAAGGCAAACATACTGGTAGACCAAGGAAGACATCAAAGCGTCAAGACTTAAAACTTAAAGCAATGTGTCTCAAACATCGAAAATGCACAACAAAACAAATGAGGAACGAATGGGAGGAAACTGGAGTCAACGTCTGTGACCGAACTGTAAGAAACCGCCTAAAGGAAATGGGATTTACATACAGAAAAGCTAAACGAAAGCCATCATTAACACCTAAACAGAAAAAAACAAGGTTACAATGGGCTAAGGAAAAGCAATCGTGGACTGTGGATGACTGGATGAAAGTCATATTCAGTGATGAATCTCGAATCTGCATTGGGCAAGGTGATGATGCTGGAACTTTTGTTTGGTGCCGTTCCAATGAGATTTATAAAGATGACTGCCTGAAGAGAACATGTAAATTTCCACAGTCATTGATGATATGGGGCTGCATGTCAGGTAAAGGCACTGGGGAGATGGCTGTTATTACATCATCAATAAATGCACAAGTTTACGTTGATATTTTGGACACTTTTCTTATCCCATGGATTGAAAGGATGTTTGGGGATGATGAAATCATTTTTCAAGATGATAATGCATCTTGCCATAGAGCAAAAACTGTGAAAATATTCCTTGAAAAAAAGACACATAGGGTCAATGTCATGGCCTGCAAATAGTCCGGATCTTAATCCAATTGAAAATCTTTGGTGGAAGTTGAAGAAAATGGTCCATGACAAGGCTCCAACCTGCAAAGCTGATCTGGCAACAGCAATCAGAGAAAGTTGGAGCCAGATTGATGAATAGTACTGTTTGTCCTTCATTAAGTCCATGCCTCAGAGACTGCAAGCTGTTATAAAAGCCAGAGGTGGTGCAACAAAATACTAGTGATGTGTTGGAGCGTTCTTTTGTTTTTCATGATTCCATAATTTTTTCCTCAGAATTGAGTGATTCCATATTTTTTTCCCTCTGCTTGGTGTAAAAAAGTAACCGTTACTGACTGCCACAATTTTTTTTCCTGATTTCTTATAGTGTTTCTTAAAGCCAGAAAGTTGCCATTTGAAATGACATTAGTTTTGTGTCATGTCTGTGATCTGCTTTTTTCTACAAAATTAAACAACTGAATGAACATCCTCCGAGGCCGGTGATTCCATCATTTTTGCATCACTGGTTAGCATACAACCACGTCTCCATACAGTAAGTCAGGAAGCACCAGGGGCCTCACATACAAAGACTTGTGTGGACTTTCTGCTAAAAGTTGGTGTACACCAAAACTCTGAATCTGGCGTAAGCACAAATATATTCAGATGTATGAAAGCGTTGGCATGAATTCATGCATGTTATGTTTGTACATCCCACTACATGTGGTATTGAGCATGGAACCAAACTTCTCCCTGGCCACGCCCTATTTAAATATGCAAATTCATGTAAATAAGCCCTTGGCAGGGGTGGGCCAAGTGGTTAGTGTACTTGATTTCGGTGTGGCAGGTTCCTGGCTCAAATCCCACCCCTGCTACATTTCTCCATGTAATGTGGTTGCGTCAGGAAAGGCTTCCAGCGTAAAACTGGAAATTACGTGGAGACATGCAGGTACGCTGTTAAATGGATTAATCCTGAAACTGGGAGCTATGGAGTGTGATTGCGTAAGGCCAACACAGAACAGTGCGCACACACTGACATTAAAAAGGCGAGGAGCGCTTCCGCTGACAGTGTAACATTCACAATTTACACACACATTTATTGACAAATACTGAAAACAGGAAGCCTGTTAAGAAGCTCTGCAGCTCACCATCAAGCAAAAATAAAAAAAGACATTAATAATAATAATAAAAACATATTTGAATGCACAGCATGCACAAATGTGTCCGTGTTGGTTTTTGTTCGGAACAATTACACAAATAAACTATTTTAACACAAGCAGCCCCCCATGGCTCGTCATGCCACCTTCCTGATGCACATTTGCGCATCACATATGATTTGAATATTAATGGAATGAAAATGTTTCCTATTAACAGAAACAAATTCATCATATGATTGCGCCTTTATAGCAAACTGTGTGTAGTTATTAGCTCCGATTACATTTGAGAAACCGGCTCTCGCTGCAAAATGCGCTGTAATGTTGGAATGTACCTGGATGACATTCAGATGATTGCGTTCCACACAGCTGGTGGCTTGGCGCAAGGCTGACTGGAGCATGCCTGACCGATTAGCCAGCTCACGCTGGAATACCCCTGATGCCAGGATGCCCAGCGTGGTCAGCACCTGTGTGTGCACAGACAACCCCTGGCTCCTCGCTGTATTCCTCTCTGGGTCGACCTCAGTTCTGTGCACAACTCCAGCAACAGTGGCCTTGGTAACTGAAATCAGTTTCAGAGCCAATTATTCTCATTTGGAAGTAAATCCTTGTGTTCCCTGAATACATGCTTATGTCGGATTGCACCATTTGCAAGGTCCTCTAATAACGTTAATGCAGCCACTCTTAGTGCTTTTTACGCATCACTTTGTGCATGCTTTTATATCTGTCCATATAATTGCAAACACGTGGGTGTGTTAAATGTTCATCAGTGTGTCTCTGATGTGCACATCACTCTGATGACTTCTTGTTTTCACACTATTAACGGTTCCCTGCATCACCTGTACATGTCGGAGATGGCACAATAACTGTAGAAACGTGAGTACGCCAGCCAGGATTTTTGCGTGATGCACCGCACATTTCCACGTTCAAGTCACTTTTGATACATCTGCACGTGGACGTGGAGACGGGCATAAGCCAGATTTTTCTGCGTACGCACACTTTGTACATGAGACCCCAAGACACTAAAGAGTTGGACATTCATTCACCTGGTAAGATACCAGCATTGCCAAACTCCTCTGTCCAACAAGCTCATGACTCTATTAGCTGTTCAGAGATGTCTTTTGATGTCAAAGTCCAAGGACCTAGACACATGATGGTCACTGCTGACATAATCGAAAGTCGGTACAAGTTCAAAGTCTCCCTGCATATAGATCTTCTGTTAATGTTGCTGCAAATAAAAATAAAAATAAAAAAATAAAGTCACATTGATGGATGGATTGACTGAGCAATGTATTTGTTGATCAGCAGAGGTCCATTTTACCTTTGGATAAACATATTGATTGTTAGGTACCGCATCCACGTGTCAGAACGCCCAGGGCGTTCCGTACAAAATTCTGCCTGAAAAGGAGGTGGTGGATGCGCCCACTCCTCCATATATTTCAGTAAGTAACTCATTTTGTGTCAGACGGTACCAGATATTTTCCACCTTGTGTGCAAGTCTCATCGACTGATTTAAAAAAACAAAATTTGTATCCATGTGTAAAATAATAAATGAATGTCCCCCATGCAAGTTATTGTGGGTCATCCCGTACATTTACGGAACTCTGGGAAGACCAGCACACACTGATGACGTCATCACAAGCAAGGCATGGAAGCAACAAGAAAAACCTTGAGAAACTCATTATTATCATCATCATTATTATTATTATTATTATTATTTTGGCTTTTTATAATGTGTTAGGGACTCAAAATATTGTTTAATGTAATTTAGTCTGAGCGTTTAATCAACTTGAATACAGAATGTATTTAATTTAGGGTGGGTGTTTCAACTTTCATTAAGAAGGGGGGGTGGGCGGATGCTCGATGGGAATATTATCAGTTAAGTTGTTCACCAACAAATATGGCTTTATACCTCAGGGTGTATGGTTTTCTGAAGGGTGTATAAAGCCATAATCATTGGTAAAACAACTTGATAACGATTTTATCATATACCTATAAATGATAAATACACACAGAACACAATGCGCGGGTTCTCCCTTCGCTCACTGCCTCCGGGGGTACGGATGCCGGACCCGCAAAGAATCCAAGTCATGGCCACGGAGCTTTGCAGCTGTGGTTACCGAGCGGGCGCTGCGCATCAAAACAGCGAACGCAGTCTCTGGACCTGTTGCTGGAATTGGATGCAGCTCGGCACAGCAGACGGGGGGCGGTGTGAGTGGCCCGCTGTGGCGCTTACCGAGCCCGCAGACTCAGTAAGCAAACTGGAGGCAGTGAGAGCAATCGCGGTGATGCCGACCGGTGCCGCAACCGGCCCGCCTGATAAGGACGCAGAACACAATGCGCTGTAAAAAAAAAAAAAAAAAAAAGCATGCAAAATTGCACTGAAAAAAATCCGCGAAACTGCGAGGCCGCGAAAGGGAGTTACGTTTAAAAATAACCCGCGATAGGTGAAATCCGCGAAGTAATCAGCGTTATTTTTTACAATTATTATAGATGTTTTAAGGCTGTAAAACCCCTGACTACACACTTTATACACTTTTCTCAAACAGGCATTAACATTTTCTGACTTTTCTCTCCTGTGTAAACACTCAAAGTTAAAACCTTAGTAGAAAAAAATAAAATGTTTTCCTATAAATAATTATGACGGCTTTTAGAACTAACAAATTTAATTTTAACGATCAACCTACAAGGTTGGACACATAAGAAATTGTTAATAGTGACTCACCAGTATTTCACAGTTCCTCTGACCGCGCCTCTTCGTCGTGGCACCGCTCCGCTGTCCGGATTGGCTGATTACTCGGGTGGTATGAAAAATATTACCTGTCCGCGAAAAGGGTGTATTGCTATTTATTCTTTAGTGTTTTATCCAATCATATTGGCATATCATTTATAGGTATATGATAATATGACATGCGGATACAGTATTTTGATACTGGCTGTTGGTCTTTCACATGCTTGAACCACAACAGCCATTTCTCCCAGGCACTATAACTGTCATTATTCATCTGTCCTCCCCTTAATTTATGGGGGGAAAAAATGGGGGCACCAAATTTCTGCCACAATAAAAGTTGTATGTATTCTTATTGGAATGGGCCAATTGCGACTCACACTCGAGCAATACAGGGAGACAAGGTGAAATAAAAGGAGGAAGGGGGACATTATTTTAATGTAAATCCCTTTTACTTTGTCCTGCTTTTAACAGCTTTTTACAATTTCTGTGTGGCATCTGAACATTATCGTTGTTTTCCATTCACAGGAAGGTCTCCCTCATTAACAGCAGCTAAACACACTGACAGAAGTGTGGTTTGTCAGAAAGCACTGTGAATAATACACTCGGCAAAAGAACAAAGTTCAGAGAAATCTTCAATACATAAACTTTTTTGTGCTTTCAATCTGAACTTAGGACCACATCTGTTATAAAAGTCTTTATTTGCTCAAAGGCTTAAAGCTCAAACCACTCTCACAACTCTCTGGGTTTTAAATCCAATGACTTTTCCAGTCCCATACATTCGGTTTGTTGTCTCATAATGCCAAAATGTCATAGAATACAACTCATTAGAAATGTGATACTTAAATGACAGGAGAGGATTTTGCAGACTTTGGCAAAGGCGTGAGTCTGTAAGTCTTCCTCAAGGACCAAAGCTGGAGTTTTGAGGGTCTGGATTGCAAATGCAATGCCAAGTCCCACACAGAGACAAGCAGTTGGATGGTGAGCAAAGCAGACATCTGCACACAAGCCGAGAGACAGACGGAGGAAGAATTGGAACACTGGACCATAGAATAAGGAATTTAGTGACAAGTCGCTTTTAAAAATAAATGCTTAGATTTTATATACAATTACTTACTATTTAAGGCACATGAACGCACACTAACTACCAGGTTTGACTGTTCAGATTTTATTAGGATTAGAACATCTCATGAATATCATTAGTCGACTAGTCGTGCACCTTTAAGTAGTCTGACAAATCTTGCCAATAAGTTAATATGGTCAAATATAAGCAAGGAGGCACCAGATGGTATTAACACAGTGGTTCTACTGGATGGAAGATATTTATTCAAAGCCCTTAAGTGAAGGGAGTGCTGGCTGCTGGTGGATGTTTGAGTGTCTTGGATCCTGCTTGATCTTTGTCCTCAGTGAAACAATCCTTTCAAGGGTATCCTGTTTCTGTTCTTGATAGTTGTGCAGGACAATCTGAATTGCTAACTAGTAAACAAGAAGAAAATTTACTTGTTAGTCGTTGCATGACTATACGACTGGATGCCTCAGTCCTTTTTTTTTTTCAGTTGTGCTCTTGTGGTGCATTTATAAAGGCCCATTCACACATAACACGACTGAAGATGACTGGTGCATGAAGGAGGAATCACATGACAAATTCCAGATGCCACACACGAACATCCAACACCACTCGCTGGACACTTAGAAAAGTCGGGGCTATTCACTCTCCCAGCACGAGAGTAGAGTGCAGATGACCACATTTGAGCTGTCTGTGAAAACTGTCTAAGTGCCCCACGAGTTTGCCATTTCCAAGCAACACATATGTCAAGCCCCCCCCCCCACACACAACACATGTGGCGTGCGGGGGTAGCACACTTGCATGACATTCTGATAATTATGTACATACAAGATCACATGGGGACCAGCCAGCCATGTCTGAGCGCACACAGCACAACAAGGTGCCTCTCAGCTGATCACCGGCCAGCCATTCACTGACAGCTGGAAATGATGTCTCAGCGCACACAACATGTTAAATTGAAAACACCGAGAACACAGCCAGGACAAGTATATAAATAAATACTACAATAACTACATACACAATTACATAACAAATAACTAAAATAAACAATCACAGAGCAAACAAACTGTGACATCTTGTTCTGTGCGCTGATCAAAAAGGTGGGTGTGTCCGAGCCAGCTGCTGCTGGTGAGATCTGTGGACGTGGAAGTCACAGCTGGAGAACACGTACCGTGTTATAAAGGGCGTGACCTTACAACTCTGCAATGTGAGCCGCGTGCATGCGCTTGCTGTCCTCATGTGGAAATACATAAAAACATATAATCGCCTTTGCAACAGGCTGCACAGAATGCACATCGGCAGGCTGTGCCAGGTGAAAGGGACCGTGTGATCATATGTACAGTCAGCTGGTGATCTGAATGTCACGTCACCCACATAAGCTATGGTCCACATGACACGTTGTCCTTCACGCGCGCCACTCGGTGGACATGCGGTGCCAGCTGGACATGCGCCTGGGGCCAGCAGATGTCGGCATGATAAGAGCGCACTGCTTCATTCATGTCATTTCATGACTTGACATCTATAACAATGGATCATCTACAGAGGAACAGAAGGTTCATACTTGTATTGTGCGCTTGACAAGAGGGATTAAATATTACAAATTGCTGTGTTTTTTTTTTTGTGGTGTGTGGTTTTATTGGTTTAGTTAATAGCATTTTAAAAAGGAATAGTTTGCACCATCTGTCATGCTTAGTTATCATATGTCACGTCATAGAATCTAATGGACGTCGACTCTGACCTTTACTTTGGAGACCAAGCATTCAACACAGTCAAAACTATTCCATTTATTAAGCCTTTTATTTCAACCAATAATTTGCATCGCTTTTTACCAAAATTGGAGCAACTTTAACTTTTGATGCTTGTACTAACGGAAACTGATCTTTGTCACCATTTTGCCGTTTTTACCCCATAACTCCAGAATATTCAGTCATAGATAGTCCAAACTACACAGTCCAAACTACACCTTTTTAGAATTACAGAACAAATAATGTGGTATAGGTTTTCAACATGACTGGAGCATTTTTAAATTTTGACCCCTGTGTAATTCTTTATTGACTCCTGTAGCTCATTACAGGTCAGCTCCAGGATGGCTCCATATCTGAAAATAAATAATGTGTGAATATGTGTGCCAAATTCCATGCTTTTATCACAAAAAGAACAATTGTTTTGATATCACGCCCCACTATGAGGTGAAATGTGGGCTACCCCCTTCGCTTTCTTTCTTGAGCAGTTCGGGTTGTCAACACTGAGGCACGTGGGTCCATGTTCATGCCCAGAGAAATGCAGCACCTAGTCAAAATGGCGTACTGTAACCGACATGCCCTCATCAAGCAAGTGATACTCCTCATCTGAGATGCCTAAGTCCCCACTCTATTGACACAAAGTCACTCCAGCAGCACACAAAGAGACTTCAAAGAGACCTAGTACCGAAGACGTCTAGTTGTCATCTCAAATCAATGATTTGCATTCTGGTCTCACAACCATACAGTAAGACATGAAGTACCAGGACACCGAAGTCTTGGATCTTCATTCTACTGCAGATACTGGTGTCTCCAACATCTTTGTCCGATGATCTCATGACTCCATAAGCTTTTCCCAGGCATCTCCCGATTTCAAAAGCTGAGAATCCAGAGAGATGAATCTCACAGCTGAGATAAGTAAGTAAAAATCTCTACAAGGTAAGCACTTCCACTGCATACAGACACACTTCTGATGAGTCAAGAAAGTAAATGAAAACCTGGATCTTAATCTTGAGTAATGATACATACATATAAGCACATGCACATATTCAACACAACACTGTGTAGAAAGTGTGTGATTGTTATGTGAAGTGTAGCACAACACATGTACAGACACTGCACAAGACTGGGGTAGCGTGTGCATGTCTGGCAAAGAGCGACGTTTTTCTTCATTTATCTGCCAAACGTATTGGCTGGATGAGGCCCAGACAACTCAGTGCACAAATCTCTGCACTCTGGAGACAGCCAGACCCCCCCCACCACACACACACAGACTTGCATACAGCTGTTCATGATGAAACCATGTTTGTGGATTTAATAGAGCACACCCCAGAATAATGACACTGGTCTTCATAGGAAACACAGCAACACTCAGCACTTCAGGCGCAGAACTATAGAACAGCCTGGTGAATGACCAAATTCATCAACAAGCATGAACTTTAATCGCGCAGTTGTTAATTCCGTAGCTATCCAGAAGCTATACTTACAGACTTCATAATTCAACCTTTTTTTTTTTTTTTGCTTGCCTGAAAGAATACAAAGGTCAAGAATTGATTGAAATTACTGTAAATCTACACCATACTTTTGATAAAGTAAACTATGTATTGTGTAAATACCTACATGTCTTCAAATGTGGGAGGAAACCGGAACAAACCCACACAAACACAGGAAGAACATGCAAACTCCACACAGAACGGCCACAGGTGGGAATCGAACCCACGACCTTCTTGCTGTGAGGCAACAGTGCTAACCACTAAGTCACCGTGCTGCTATAAATCTTGTAATATCTTTGGGGTTATTGATGCAAAGCTTTTAGTTTGAGCTCTGGGACACAGTGAGTGCTCTTCTCTTCCATTTTCATAGATATCACACAGACTAAACAAATAACTGATTATTCAGAAATATCACTGACACATAATCAATAATGAAAACAATAGTGGCTTGCATCCCTGATGGCTGAACCCACTGGTCTTTTTCCTTGTTCCTCCACTTTATCTTGCAGGATCAATTTATGGAACACCATTCTTCTGCATCTCACTTCACGTTCTCCTTTCCATCGCTCTTACTCTCCCATTTCTTTCTTTCTTCCGCTTCTTACCTACAGGCGCCATATTTCTACACTTCCAACGCTGCACCAGCTGTTTCCCCAGTGCTCTACACATCTCTCTGAAAATAGGGCTGTGTGAATAGTCAGCACCTCATTAGGAAGAAAACACTACAGCCCATCTCTACAGGACACACATCTCCTCAGGGGAGATGTCACGCCAGAGAGGAGGATGTTTTTTGCATTTGCTTCTGGGCAGATGAGCGAAAACAGTGACTCACAGCTTTTCTTATCCTTAAATGTTTCATGGTTAAAACAGCTTAGCCTTATAAGGCTAACACATGCCGTCTTGATCGCACATGGAAGCACACACACACACACACACACATACATACAAATAACCCGCTGTACCGTTGCAAAGGGCAAAAAAACATGCAGAGTACATGATGATTAATGCTGCAATACATCTAAACCTGCAGCACACACACACACACATTTACAACTGCTTATCCGGGATCCGGTCGCAGGGGCAACAGCTCCAGCAGAGGACCTCAAACTTCCCTTTCCACCACGTCTGACTGCGCGATACTGAGGTGTTCCCAGGCCAGTGTGGAGATATAATATCTCCACCTAGTTCTGGGTCTTCCCCGGGGTCTACTCCCAGCTGGATGTGCCAGGAACACCTCCCTAGGGAGGCGCCCAAGAGGCATCCTTACCAGATTCCCAGTCCACCTCAGCTGGCTCCTTTCAATGCGAAGGAGCAGTAGCTCTACTCCAAGCATCTCACAGATGATAGAGTTGCTTGACTACCTCAGTGACTTCCACCAGAGAAATTGATGATGATCCCCCATTAGCTTCCAACTCTGCCCCTACTATAGAGGGCATTCCAGTCTGATGCAGGACTGATGTGTTCCTTCCAGCGCCAGATTACCTCGTCAGTTGAGGTCAACAGAGTCCCATCCTTACTGTAGACAGGTTGGATGACTCCCTATTTTCCTATCCTGAGGTGCCTCATGGTCTGCCAGTAGCACCTTGGTGCCGACCAAAAGTCCTTTTCCATGATTAGTCTGAACTCCTCCCACCCCCTTTGCTTTGCCTTCCTCACAGCAGAGGCTGCCGGCCCAAAGGACGGCAGCCTTTGGGCCTGCCTTTGGGCCTGTTGGTTCATTACAACGGCCTCTGGAGTCCTCCGAGATAACATATCCTGGAAGGACTCCTTCAGTCGGTCGGCTTCCTTGACCACCGGTGTCCACCATGGTGTTCGAGGGTTGCCACCCCTTGAGGCACCTAAGACCTTCAGGCCACAGCTCCGTGCTGTGGCTTCAGCAAGGGAAGCTTTGAACATTGCCCATTCTGATTCAATGCCTCCAACCTTCACACTGATGCCAGAAAAGCTCCGCCTGACGTGCAAGTTGAAGATTTGTCACACAGTGGACTACTCCAGATGTTCCCAGTTCACCCGCACTATCCGTTCGAGCTTACCAGGTCTGTCCAAAGTCCTCCCCCATGCTCTAATCCAGCTCACCACCAGATGGTGGTCAGCTGACAGAGTGTCCAGAACATGCAGCCTCAGATCAGATGATACGATCACAAAATCAATCATCGTCCTTCAGTCTAGGGTGCTCTGGTAACATGTACACTTGTGAGCATCCTGATGTTCAAATATGGTGCTCGTTATGGACAGCCCATGACTAGCACAGACATGCAATAACAAATGACCGCTCGGGTTTAGATCAGGGAGGGTGTTCCTCCCTGACGCCTCTCCAGGTGTCTGTAATTGCCCAAGTGTGCACTGAAGTCCCCCGGCAGAACAATGGAGTCCCCCACTGGAGCCCCACAGAGGACTCCTTCAGGGACTCCAAGAAGGCCAAATACTCCAAACTGCTGTTTGCTGCATACACACAAACAACAGTCAGAGTCCCCCCCCCCCCCCCCCCCCCCGCCAACCAGAGGTGCAGGGAGATGACCTTCTCATGTACTGTGGTAAACGCCAATGTAGCAATGTTCAGTTGGAGACTCATGAGTATCCCCACACCCACCCAGCACCTCACACTCTGGGCAACTCCGGAGAAGAAAAACGTCCAACCCCTATCAAGGAGAGTGGTTGCGGAGCCCAGGCTATGCGTGAAGGCGAAGTCCACCGCATCTAACTGGTAGCTCTCCACCTTCCGCACAAGCTCCGGCTCCTTCCCCCACAGTGAGGTGATGTTCCACGTCCCCAGAAGTAGCCTTTGCCACCCGTGTCTGGTCCATTGAGGCCCTAGAGTTTCACTACCACACATGGGACCACGCACCTGCCTTTTCAGGCTGTGCCTGACCGGGCTCTGTGGCAAGCCTGGCCACAAGGTGCTTGCTGACAGGCCCTCCATCCAGCATGGCTCCAGATGGGGCCAGGTCACATTTCCTCTTCCTCATATGTTCATGGAGTCACAAATGCGACCATGCACACAGCTACAGACACATCAATCCTGCCTTGCTTAAAACTAACAATGTGTACATTAATGTATCTGCTATTACTGCTAAGTTATTTATTTATTTTTGTTATCAGTTTAGCTGTGTTGTGTAGATGCACAGAGGTATAAATCAGAAAGACCTATCCTTACGCAAACATACACGTGGTCAATGAATATAAAAAACAAAGGTACAATAATGTAAAATATAAAGACAGCTGACCTCAGTTCAACCAAATGCATTTTCCAAGATATTATATTTTCACAGACACACTAGCAGCACAGTAAACTCAAAAGTATTTACTTGTCAGTTTTGAAAAAAAAAAAAAATCACCTTCAATGAAAGATGTTCCTTTTATCTATGTATTTAAAACTTTTTAGCTGTTAAGATACATTAATACTCAATAATACTACTGCTAATAATAAATTATCATTATTATTAAATATGGCTTAGTGGTTAGCACTTATGCCTGACAGCAAGAAGGTAGTGGGATCACTTCCCGCCCTTTCTGTGTGGAATTTTACATGTTCTCCTCGTGTCTGTGTGGGCTTCCTCCAGGCACTCTGGTTTCCTCCCACAATCAAAAACATGCTTCTTTAGGGTCTGCACCTTTCTCTGCCCCTGACCAAGGCAGTGTCTCTACATCTGGAGTTGATTCTCAGGTGCCGGACTGTGGCTGCCCACTGCTCCTAGTGGTTGGATTGTGTCTAAGTGTAATTAGGGTGGGTTAAATGCAGAGGACAAGTTTCATTATATGTACTACAATGACAATAAAGGCCATACTGTTTTTATTATTAGTAGTATTATTATAATATGCAAAAATTGTGTTCAAAAGTCGATTTTTAGTCTAAGCTGGTGGCAGGGGGGCTTCCGAACCCTTCACCCCTCTGGCTATGCACATGTACTATCTCTGTTAGCAGGAATAAAACAGCCATGATGATGAGGAAAGCGCAATCTGGCTGGCCAGTAAGAAGGGAATATCACAAGCACCATCCATCAGAAGCAGACCTGTTGCGCATTTCAAGTGAAAGAGAATAAAATATGTTTTTAAACCACACACAGTGGCAACACCATAGGGCACCACTGACTGGCTGAGTGCTGCCATCTACACCATGCTTATGAAACAGAAACAGACTAATGCACGCGCTTGATGATCTGTGTGGATAAAACAGACTTGTTGTGTATTTAAAGTAGATAGAAGTTTTACATATACATATATCACAGTGCCTTTCCACTAGCAGACATAGTTCAAGTGGAAAAGTCCACTCCAACAATCTTAGAAAGACATAAAAATCTAAATTCTAACTGTCCTGCTGAGGTTCCCAATTTATATGCCTCTTAACAGTCATGTATATAAGAAAATGACATTTTAAAAATTACATCTAATCTGTTTTCGATGGAGATATAGTCTAGATGTCTAAAAGCCTCATTTTTAAGACACCCATTAAATACTTGCAGTATATACAATGTCAAGAAATAAAAGTATTTCATTTTGCCATTTTAAATGAATTATCTTTTATATGTAGTTTAAGAATGTTTGTGCTCTTTGGGAAAGTACTTGAAAGAAGTATTACTATTTATGTACACTAAAAGAAAAAGTCAAACTCCAGAGATTTGAAAAGAAATCCATATAAGAGCATGTTTAGACTGGAAAACTGAAGTTAGAATAACTCGTCTGAAAACCGTTTGTGGGTCCACGTGCTTATATGTGTGTCTTGACTGCTGTCCCTGTCCATCAGAAGGTCATATGAGGAGCAGATTAGGGTTTCTAACCGCAAACCCCTGTCGCCACAGCCCATCCTCACAGAGTCTGAGAGGAAAGTGATCATGTTTATGCGCACACAAAACCAAATCCAGGACTGTGTCACGCAAGCTATCTCACAAGATGTCAATCTCATCTGATGCAACAACAGAGTTTACATTTACACAAGTGCAACACATGTTCACATGAAACGCTTCACAAATTACAAGTACGATACTACAAGAAGTGATATGCTAGTGACGGAATTATAAATACAAGTTTTATGTCATAAGCAGATGACATTATTTGGTAATGTTATGTTTTAGGTTGGCCCGAAAATATTTCATAATCAGAAAAATAAAAACTCAAATGTGAATCACTCTACGGCTTAAGGCTCAGTCAACAAACCCTTGAATCTTAGCTGACTTCTGGCCACAGACTACCCTCTAATCAGAATTTTGTTGATGGATGTCTACATGGGAGATCTGTAATTTATCTCTGATATTTGTGGATTCTAGCGAGTTCTTGCACTCTGAGTTGCATCTCTTAAGTGTTGCTCAGTATTCATAAACTGTCCTATATGCAATTCTGGTTTTCAGGTTTCTGTTTAAAACGAGATGGGCAAAACTAATGCCATCATACATGTTTTAAAAACAGGAAAGGACACACACATTGTTTTTTCAGTCAGGTCCATAAGTTGTCATCCTCGGCTATCCATATGTAAATGAGGATAATGATCTCTTATCAGTGGGAAAATGCTCAGTGATGGGGGATGAGACCAATCATTGAGGCACCTTTTCTCCTGCATATAAATCTGGATTTGGTTCCCAAGTCATACTACCTTTCTGTGTCTTTGGATAAGTCACTTCATCTGCATCATTTGAGGCCACCCAGCTGTAAATGGGTACTGACTTTGCATGTGGAAGTAATGATGGACTGGTGTTCTGTCTAGGATGAGTCAGACTCATCCACTTCATGTGATGAAATCCAGAGAAACACACAGGCACCAATGGGCCTCATGGCCAGTAAAGGACTTGTGACTACTAATGTTTAATAAAGATGAAAAATCTGATGTTGAATTCACAGATTTTAAACAGTAAAAAAAGCCACCATACTGCTTACTATAGCACAATCCAAGTTAACTGCTGTGAGTCATTATGGTGAATTGTGACTTATGTATATACTAAAAGACAATTGTATGTACAGTTGTGTGCAAAAGTCTACATACTCTGACTTTTTGTTGGGGGGCAATTTTCAGAGAATATGAATGATACCAAAAACTGTTTTTTCACTCACGGTTATTGTCTGGGTGAAGCCATTTATTGTCAAACAACTGTGTTTACTCTTTTAAAATCATAATTACAACAGAAACTACCCAAATGAGCCTGTTCAAAAGTTGACATACCCCTGTTCTTAATACCGTGTATTTCCCCCTTTAACATCAATGACAGCTTGGAGTCTTTTGTGGTAGTTGTGGATGAGGCTCTCTGATGGCGAACCTGCCACTGAATGTGTCTTGGACTTTATTTACATCAATTACAAAGAAATACACACAGTATGACACTCTATGGTAAATCTGCATGGAGTAGCCAGTTCTCAAAAACTGAGTGACTGTGCAAGAAGGAGAACAGTGAGGAAAGCCACCAAGACACCCAGACAAACCAGAAGAAGTTATAGGCTTATATGGCTGTGTTTGGAGAAATTGTGCACAGTGCAAACTTTGCATTTTGTATCACCAGTTATACAGCTTCATGATGAAGTGGTATAGAAGTGAAAGTTTAGATACAAATTGCCAGAAGGTACATCTGAGATGCAAGCCTAGATTTGATCTGTTTTGGTGAAAGAACATCCTTCTCTGCTCTACTCCACTATGAAGGTAAGAGTGGTGATGCAAAAACCTAAATTTACACTATGCACAATTTCTCCATTCACACTATTCTTTTCCCTTTGAACTTTGTACCTCTTCAGTTTTGTAAGTAAGAGTAGCAGCTTTAGTCACTCCCTAAAAGATCTCTGGAATCCGGGAGAGGTGGGAAGTGATAGCATTGTTGGTTTTAATTTCAGTCTTTGACTCAAACCCGGGTAATTGGCTAGTATGGCATGGAGTGGTTGTACTCTGACTGTCGTTTGATGAAATGACTTTCTGTGAAGCTCCCAGTTATTTCTCTCTGTAATGGCACACAAGTTAATCCTACTGATTTGGTTAAAAAAAAAAGTGAAAAACATAATCTGTCACTGTCCAGCTTCGATTACCGCAATCGGAAAATGCTGAAAATTTTCATGGCATGTTCTGATGCAGTGTGTATGGTGTCTGTCACACCCAGTGGTAGTGGAATTTTCCACTGTCCTCTCTTAAAAATGATTGGAACATCTAGTTTATTGTCCGCCAGACAGTGCCAACTTGGTAATGCAGTTTTTATGGTAATCATGTCTACATACTCAGTAGCTGGAAATAATAATGTTTGTGTCATGTTTATATTGTGTTTACATGTCTGTATGCCTCCATAGACAGTATGAGTCTGTACGGAGTGGTGTTATTATCAATATTAAAGCGACACTACATAGGATGTGGGGTGTTTATGAGAAAGTGGAAATAGTGTTCATAACCGTCTGTTCATAAGCGTATAATTACCTCCAATAACAAACCAATGTGTTTTCATAAGCTAATGAGTGTTTCTTAGCATCATGGGATGTCATGTTGATAAAGTAGCCCAAAAGGGACATATTTATTCCTGTCTCATTTTCACTGTGGAAAAAAAAAAAACACTGAAGACAACAGAAATCAGTGTTTGCTCCTCTACACACTGTCTACTGGTTGCTCGTGCGGGTTAACAAATATGAGAACCCTCATTTTTGTAAAATGAAAATTTATAGGAGGAGCGAGTTAGAAGCTTTGAGTCCAACCCAATTCTCAACATTGCACCCGGTGAGTGAAAACTTCACACATTCTCAGGAAATGTTAGTTTCTCAGAATGCAAAAGATGGAGAACCATGCCCTACTTTTTCTGGGTCAGGCTCAAAACTTCTCAATCACCCCTCATGCATATTGCTGATCACAAGAGATGGCAAGGGAGCATAAATCCCCGTCACCATAGCAGCGCAAACATGAAGGAAAACAAAATTGTGACTGGCAACAGCATAATGAAATCTGCAACCTCATCGCTACCAAATCCAACATACGGTAGTTTTACAGACTAAATCATGTGCCATAACGTTCAAGAATGTCCTCACAAAGTTCTTCAACTCATTCAAGATGTGTACAATTGAGAAACCTGGGGCATTTTGTGAAGTTCCCCTTTACACTGTAGCGTGTCCTACACAAACTGGATGAATGGATTAATGTACTAAAAGGAGCACAAATAAAACCCAGTCGATTTAGTGGAGGAAACAATGGAAAAAATAATAATTAAAGCATGAAAATAGACATTAACATTCACATTGAGGTACTGACGAGTCACGTGAAAATCCAAGATGGCCACATTTCCTGCCAAAATGCTATCTTCCCATAGATCTGAAGACTATTGATGGATCTGAGTGAATATTGGGTCTAGTCATATTTTTTTTAATCCTAAACCTGATCCCTCAACAAACCTTTTTGTGTCTCTAAAATGATTATAATGTGTCATCATTTAATTTTCTCTAGCAAGACAGGTACAAAACCATTTTGAGTGCAGTGATAAACTACTTTAATCGCTAGCATTAAAACTGGACAAAAAAAAAAAACAAATCCAACAAACCATTTTTATTTTAAACATGATGAGATTTATTTTTTATTCGTTGTTACAATATAAAATATATAACATTTTGTGGATGAAATTTGTGATTCGCATTTCAGTTTTCGCCATTTGAACAGCTTCACTGTTCAATCACTGCAGAGCAAGTAGCTCAGTGAATAAGGAGCTGGACTGCCAATATGTAGACCTGGGTTTGAATCCCACTCATGCTACCTGTGTCCTTGGACAAGACACTTAATCTCTGTTGTCAACGTTCACCCAGCTGTAAAAGGGTACCAGCTTTGGTTGGGGAGGCAACCTGAGTTGGACTCGAGTCAGTCCAGGGGGAGTCATAGACCCTCATCTGACAAACATAACCAAGAACATTTTAATGGGTAACACCTGTTTCAGAACAATAAAGAAAACATATAAATAGAAGCTGCAATCATTAAAATATGTTATTTTATTCATGAGATTTTGACTTTTTGCCATTGCTATAGGCAATATTAAAAAATGGCAGCCATCTTGGATTTTTGCTTGTCTCATTAGCTAATTTTGAAGAGTGCCTCAATATGAATGTTCTTGATAAGTCTCCTGCTTCTATCATCATCCGAATGATTCTCTTCAAACTCAATAGCTGCTCGACTAATTATCCTGTTCCCACTCTGGAACAGTGGGACACTCACCCTGCATGTTATGTTTAGAAGCACCGCTTTTATGTATAGTAGAGTCACAGCAGGACATTCTGCCTCCTGTCACGTTCCGCCTGTTAGAGTGTATTTACAACCCGACGCACAAACAAGACTATAAAATCAGACTCCCCTCACCTCTCACTCAACTCTCTCCCTCTCCCTCCAGTTAAACTTGTGACGGTGTACACAACCTTAAAAGGCTCCACAGCAAAGAAAATTGGTCTATTAACCAAGAACACAGTAAAGACTATATAAAGATTTAATAAATAACAGCTTTTGTGACTCCTTGTGGCTGAAGATGAAAGCAAAATGTGTGAATTAACATAGCTGCTTACTTATATTGCCTGTAAAACCCACAAATATACAGTGCATCTGGAAAGTTTTGTTGTGTTACAGCCTTATTCTGAATGGAGTGAATTCATTTTTTCCCTTAAATTTCTACTCACAACACCCTGGCATGACAGTCACCTCTGTGTAAAATCAAAATCAAAATAAAAATCACTTGTACATAAGGATTCACATCTTTGCTCAATACTTTGTTGATCCACATTTGGCAGCAATTACAGCCTCAGGTCTGCCCGTCTGAGGTTAAGAGCACTCTTGAGCAAGTTTTCCACCAGGATGTTCCTGTACATTGCTGTATTCATCTTACCCAAAATCCTGACTTGTCTCCCAGTTCCTGGTGCTGAAAAACATCCCCACAGCATGATGCTGCCACCAACATGCTTCACTGTAGGGATGGTGCCTGGTTTCTGCCAAACATGACGCCTGGCATTCACACCAAAGAGTTCAATCGTTGTCTCATCAGACCAGAGAATTTTGTTTCTCATGGTCTCACAGTCCTTCAGGTGCCTTTTGGCAAATTCTAAGCAAGCTGCCATATGCCTTTTACTAAGGCGTGGCTTCTGTCTAGCCAATCTACCATACAGGCCTGATTGGTACAGAGATGAACCCCATCCTGACCATAATCACGGGTACACCGAAATCAAAAGTCTATAACTGCTTTATTATATGGTAAACAAAAAAATTTTGAGTTTGTCAAACATACTAAAACTGAAAAATCAATCTCAAATTTCAACTCTTCAGTTCTCGCATCAGTTTGACCAGCTGGTGCTCAGCCTGGGTTCCTGTGTCATACATCATACGGACAAAATGAGGAACCTTGGGGTAATTTTTGATCCCACGTTGTCTTCTGACCTCCACATCAGGGATGTTACTAGGACTGCTTTTTCCCATCTGAGAAATATAGCAAGGATCCACCCCATCCTGTCCATGGCTGATGCTGAGACCCTGGTTCATGCTTTTGTTTCTTCTACATTAGATTATTGTAATGTTCTATTTTCAGGGTTACCACAGTCCAGCATTAGGGGTCTTCAGCTGGTTCAGAACGCTGCCGCCAGACTTCTGACATGTAGCAGAAGGTTTGAACATATCACACCCATTTTAGCATCTTTGCACCGGCTCCGTCTCTGTGAGAGCAGATTTTAAGGTTTTATTATTGATTTATAAGGTTGTTCATGGACTGGCGCCATCTTATCTGGCTGATCTGGTGGAACTCTACGTGCCAGCCCAGGCTTTGCGGTCGCAAGATGCGGGACTTCTCTGTGTTCCCAGGGTGAAGAAGAAGTCAGCAGGTCAAAGAGCCTTTTCGTATCGTGCACCCACCCTGTGGAATAGTCTTCCTGCGGCCGTGAGGCAGTCTGAGTCTGTGGACATTTTTAAGTCAAGACTCAAAACTTATTTTTATTCTCTTTCTTATGGATAGTTTTTATTTTTATTTGTTTTATTCTTTTACTTCTGTTTTTATTTATGGTCTAGTGGTTAAGGTGTTGGGCTTGAGTCCAGAAGATCATGGGTTCAAATCCCCACCTGACTGGAAAATCACTAAGGGCCCTTGGGGAAGGCCTTTAATCCCCTATTGCTTCCGGTGTGTAGTGAGCACCTTGTATGGCAGCACCCTGACATCGGGGTGAATGTGAGGCATAATTGTAAAGCGCTTTGAGCGTCTGATGCAGATGGAAAAGCGCTATATAAATGCAGTCCATTTACCATTCACCATTCTCCTCTTCAGATCAACAGAGGCTGGTGGTTTATGCCCATTATGGAACAACCCCTTGTGCTGGTTGTTTCTGGCCCTTGAAATAGCCAAAATTTTGAAAGTCTTTTAACAATCTGTGTTGTCGCTTCCCTCGTCCCTTTATAGGGGATTTAAAAAACCCACTGAGGGCTTTCAATCACTCAAAAAGTAATCAGAGTACGTCATCAATCTTACTGCCCTACACAAGTGATGAGCGTGCACACAAAGTTGGATATCTGACCGAATGTTTGCATGGCTATTTCCTTATTGAGGCTATTGTGAAAGGATTGGAACACCCTTGTGTCTCCAATCAGATTTTTGATCAGCACCCCCTATTTCATTCTGACTGGAGAGTTTACATGAGACCTTTGCAGATTCTCAATCATTGTGACTAAAAACACAATTTTTGGGAGCATGTAAATGCAGCGGAGTGCTACGATAATTATTCTCTTTTCTGTCCTGGTCTGCAGTGCCTGCCTCTCTTCAACTGGGCCTCCGCATATCAACTTTTGCAGTCGTCTTTTAATCAACACATTTTTAATTTTATTACACCCTCTTGATCTTTAACAATGAGTGTATTTACCATTTATCCATGTCCTCCCCTTCCTACTTTGTTTCAATGTCACAGTCATCTGTTTGACACATCAGAGCACACCAGGGTTTTCATTCATTTTACCATAAAATCACGATAAACCCTTCGTGCATGCCAAGTCCATACAGTCCTGGTCAAGGAGGTACGTTTAGCCAAGCTTGTGGCTGTGGTGCTGTCACTAATCCCGAGGATGAGGTCCAGACTTTCCTAATGAAAAGCAGTCTTCCCACACACCGCAGTTCACATCTGGCATGTCAATATGCATAAATGCATAAAAACACGTTGTATTCAAGTATGCAAAAACAAAAACAAAAATTTGAAATGCACAGAAAACAATCACTTTCACAAGAACCAAAAGCACACTGTGCAACATCCGAAAACATAAGAAAAATTTTGAAAAGAAAAAAAAAAAACAGCCTTAGTAGTTGTGAAATGGACCATAGTTGATCTGTGATCCATACAGCCCCCCCACCACCACCACCACCAAACACACACACGATTTGGCACACATATGAACCACAGATTAATTGCAAAGTTGACATAATGGGCCAATTTGATGCGGTTTGGTGCAGGCTTGAGGCACGTCAGGATCAAAGCATGGAAAAAAAAAAAAAATCACTCTGAAATATCAGGAATTTAGGATGGAGTGTGTGGTGCCGTTTCCCTATGCTGTACTGAGCCACAGATCATGGACAGAGCAGAGGTGGGTGTGACACTACTGTGTTCCACAAAAACAACTTTTCCTGACTTTTTCAGAATGGTGCACCAATCGAAAAACAAAACCTCTATGCCCCCCACCCCCTTTATTTTTGTTGTTTTGTTTTTTGCTGATCTGGTCCATTAATCACCTGATCCAAATCTTGAGTTTTGTGATCCATGACACCCCTTAAACTTTGTCAAGGAATGCTGGTCAATTTACACAATTTTTTTAAGACTTGAGCAATAAGCAACAGGTGAAAGAAAGACAGAAAGAAAGAAAAAAAGGCAGAAAGGCAGAAAGAAAAAAAATAAAGCTCCAACATCATCGATCAGAGACTGCAGAGGACCTGGATAACCTTGTCAACATTTCAAAGTCAACTTACTGCAAGCAGAAAAGGAGAGGCTGTCTGTGTTTTGGATTTTTTTTTCTGGTTTCCAAATATAGCTGCAGGGTGCATTTAAATGTAGCTACGTGTGCGAACATCTGTTTGTAATATGGCAGCACAATGGCAAAGATTTACTACGTGAGCTGACATGAGTACAGCTTATTAGACTCCAATAATGTCAGAGCGAGGAACGGCACAGACGCTGGAAGGGGGCACCACCCATCTTTGCTGTCATGAAACACACCCACCAACACATACACCCACACACAGCCGTGTACATCCAGTAGGCACAAACTTGCAAAGTATGCCAATCAGAGTGATCTCTTGTGAGATTATCCTGCATGTGAGAATCTAATCTACCCTCAGGCAACGTATCTTCACATCTCACTGACACACACGCTTTCTTTCCTCCTGTTTTATTTCTGTCACCCGGAAGAAGAGGAAAACAACTTGACCTTTGGTTGTAGGCCAGCATGTCAACAGTATAAAGACATGGTGACAGCATGTGTGAGTCAAAGTCTCCACACACACACACACACACACACACACACACACACACACACACACACACACACACACACACACACACACACACACACACACACACACACACACACACACACACACACACACGCACGCCTCCCTTGGGTTTGGCTTAGAAAAGAACATTCCTCATTAAAGCAGCAGAGCAGCACCTCAGAGGCGGAGTGGGAACGCGGCACTGTTACTATGGCTCTGACTGTCTGTGAGCTTGGACACTGCATACTCTCACAGTTTATCAAACGCACAAGGACAGATCTGTGTGGGAAGTCGCATACATGCTGATGAATCCAGGACCATCAGAAAAAATATCTAAAAGTGCAATGAGAAATGATAAAATCAATAAAATAATCAAATCAATCAATGAAACAAGTACAAACTAAGAAGTGCTGAAACAATTACACATTTAACGCATTGTTTTTGGTTCCAGGCCTTTTTCTGATTTGGACTAAACTTGATAGACTAATTGAGGGTCACCCAAGAACAAAGTGATTTGTCTTTTGATTTGTTACTTTGTACCTATATATTTTATGTATTTTTCAAATGATAAAATTTAACTAGATCAAATCGAGTTTAGTTTTGAGAAAAAGAGGTAAAAGTAGCAGTGCAACAGATCACAAAATTCCAGCCCAGTCTCACGTTTTTTTTTTCGTGCACCCATCACAAAATAAGTCAAATTTTTGTGACGGGTTTTTTAAACTCACTATTATTAACCCTACTCCCACTCCCAACCCTAACCTTAACCATAACCTAATCCTACTCCTTCCCCCAACCCTAACCTTAACTACCCCGACCCCCCCACTTTACTTTTAATTTCGTGCAGCCATCATGGAATGAATTAGAATGAATTTGTGCTGCTGTGACGAAAATGAGGCACTTTTCGTCACAATATCACGAACCAATACATTAATGTATATTTCGTGCTGCTGAAGCATGACTTGCCATGAGACCAGGTTATGAAATTCCCAGTTCAAATCAAATCATGGTTTTTCCATCACAGATTGCATCATTTTTCAGACCAGTAAACAAAGGGGAGACAAATATAATTTTGCTTTCCAAGAAGCACACAGCAAAAATGGGGAACCCCCCCCCCCACAGTTCAGTAGACTCCCAGTCACCTCTGTGCTTGGCTCGTTGGGCTCAGAGTGGCAAGGAGAAGGTACTGTGCACACTTTGTCCTCAAGTGCTGATATTTCAGAGTGATTCTTTCTATGCATGGACCATGATGTGTGTCAACCCTTCACCAGGCTGCCTCGAGCCAACTGCAAGGTGGCAAAGGAAGCCCGTTTTGAACATACGCTGTTCACATGAATGCACAAGTGTTTTGATTTCAATGCAACTGGGCATAGTGAATTATGCAGTTATTACTTAAAAAAAAAGATAATTCACCATCACAATAAATTTCTGTTTTACATCATTATGTAAACTTTGCAATTAATGCATTCTTCATATGTGTGTGAAACTATGGCGGGGTGTGGGGGGAGGGGGCCTGTATGGATCATGAATCAACCATGTTCCGTTACTCCCAGTCCAGTCTCGTATTTTTTTTCGTGATACCGTCACAAAATGGGGCACATTTTCCTGATGCTGTTAAGTTTAGTTCACTATTTTTAACCTGAACCATAACCCCACCGCATCACCTCAAATTTTGTGACACCATCACAAAATAATTTTTTGATACAGTTACAAAATGCAATACATTTTTGTGATGGTATCCCGAACTAATAGGGAATCGCAACATCTTCAGCTGTGCCACCTCCAGCTCTGACACGAGGCAGAACTGGAGGTGACAGAACTGAAGATGTTGCGATTCTCTTTGGGAGTTACGAGAATGAACAGGATTACAAATGAACGTATCAGAGGGAGAGCTCAGGTGGGACGGTTTGGAGACAAAGTCAGAGAGACAAAGCTTGAGATGGTTTGGACATGTGCAGAGGATGGACCCAGGGTATATTGGGAGAAGGATGCTGAGGATGGAGCCACCAGGCAGGGGGAGAAGAGGAAGGCCAAAGAGGAGGTTTATGGATGTGCTGAGGGAGGAAATGCAGGTGGTTGGTGTGACAGAGGAGGATACAGAGGACAGGGTGAGATGGAAACGATTGATATGCTGTGGTGATCCCTAATGGGGGCAGCCGAAAGAATCATAAACTAATAGATTAAATCACTTTTTGTGATGTCATCACTCACTGGTGTGAGATGAGGCTGTTACTCCAACAGTCAAAAGACAAGGTCACGGGCTTAGATTAATATTGAGGTGCAGCGCTTGTCCGTATTTCGCATGTATGTGACAAAGAAGTTACACCTATCGTGACTAATGACACACATATAAATTTATGCATCACCTTTCTTTTGGTCACATGGCCAGTGAACTTGAAAGATCAAACTCAAGGTCATAACTTTAACACAAACAGTTTGGAGACAATATAGATTAAACATGGAGGGAGGGTTTTCTGATAGTTTACAATAAAGTGGTTCCTTTTTAACAGAAATTGTCAAATCACAAAGAATGAATTTCTATGACATGTAAGGCACAGGTGCTGAACTCTGAGTGTCCCTTCTTTATAGGTCTGAAATTATTCCCTTGATTAAAAATCATCCAGACCACTTTTCTGCCTTGTATAATCATTTTTGCCCATTGAACTATTACACAGCAGAGCAAAGACAGCGTTCACTGATGTAGTACCAAGAAATGTGCTGGCGGTGTCTAACTATGCTGGAAGATGGTGGGAAAAAGATCAGAATGTCTGCAGAAATTTTCCAAACGGCTCGTGCAGCATAATCCTCTGTCTGCTCTTCATCCACACATCTGCTGTTCATCCATGTCACAATCAGCTACCGTTTATCCTATTAAAACCCACCAAATCACCAGCAATCTGTTTTATTTCAAAGCCATACAAATGCAAAAGTCAAATAAATAAAATTCTTACCACGCAGAGACAATCATTCGTTCAAATTTATATCGATATACTAGTGCACAAAGTATGAAGTGGTTTACCAACAAATCACTTTCAGATGCAAGTGAGCTAATAACAATACAGCGCCTAAGTAGTTCATGATGAAATGAAGCCCAACTGTAAATGATCCCAAAGCACGGATTTTTAATTAAATTCAAGATTTGATGGGAAATCTAAAATTCACTGTAGTGCAGTTTCTAGAGTTCAGATAAAAGAGGTAGAATGGACTGGGTATTATCATAACAACTTAGTGCGGCCACACTGCAAAAACTGATATCCAAGAAAGTAAAAAAAAGACTTGTTTAAAGAAAATTTGACTTAATTTTTGTCTACATGGAAAAATAATCTTGTCAAGCATTTTTTACATAAGAAAAAATGTCTTATTTTTGGGAAAATGAATCTCGCCTTTTCTTAATAAGGTTTTCCAGCTAATATCAAGCTGTATTTAACCTGTAACAAGGAAAGACAATGGATTTCAAATCATCCATGCAAAGGAACAAGATTGTTCCTTTGCATGGATGAAACCTCATATAAATAATGTAAAATCTAAAATGTCAAAAACTATTGCTATACTTTATAAAGGATATCCTTAACAAAAAGTCACTATACATACTTCATTGTTCATTATTACTACCATATATTACTTATTGTCTAGAGATATGGGGTAATACATATAAAACCAACAATCTTCCTATTTTTAGGATGCAAAAAAAAGCTATAAGAATTATTAATGGATCAAATTACAGGGAACCAACTAACACTTTGTTTATTGACAGTAATGCCCTTAAATTGTATGATTTAGTGGACTTTAAAATGGCACAGATAATGTATAAAGTACACAATAATTTACTTTGCCGCAATATTCAGAAGCTGTTTGAAATCAGAGGCAGTTGATATGATTTGAATGGAACAAGTATTTTCATAAAAATCTAAGATACAAACAAATATAAAGCAAAGGTGTATTTCTGTAAGAGGTGTTAATTTATGGAATAGCTGTGACAATGAATTAAAAAGGTGTACTTCACTTTCATTATTTAAAAAACTAAAATATTACAGAAATATATAAATCAAGTACGAAGAATGATAATGTAATTAATGTAACTTTTGGTTGTATTATTATTATGGAACTGTATTTATTTATATATTAATTTTTCTAAAGTGCTTCAGGTTTTTTCTTTTCTTTTTTGCTCTTATATTTAATGTTACCTTGCTGAATTTGTTTTTGTAAAAAGGTTAGGCATAATAAGCATGAGCTTCAGCCTATACCTTTTTGATTAGCGTCATCCCTTGTTGAAATGTTTTTGTTGAATATGTGTATCTGTATGTATGTATATATGTAATTGTATTTCATTTGGGGAGTTGAATGCTAATCAAATAAAATGTTTTCATCATCATCATCATTGTTGTTTCCTTATTTTAAGATGGAGGCTAATCTTAAAATAAGAACTCTGTCTAGTTTTAAGGTACATTTTGATTATTCAGTGCCGAGACATTGCTAGTTTTGAGAATTCTAACCAAGTCAGATTGTCAGATTGTTTTGCTTAATACAAGACAATCTGGCTAGATTTCAAATTATTTGGCTTATTTTGAGAGGGACAGTTTTTGCAATGCATTCCCAAACGTAAGAACATCACAGCCCACTCTGGAATTAGAATATTTTCTACAGCCAAAGCAAACCTTTAGTCACAATTTTGTTTAACACATAAACCTGTTGATAGTGTGATTTTAATGCTATGAAATAGTTAAGTAAAGCTGTGACTTCCACGCCTTCAAATTCTCATCAGTATTCAAAGGTCAGCACAAGATTCACAGGTTCAGAAGAGGAAAGCCTGTTTAGGCACTTGTTAAATGCGGTATGATTTTTAACTCCCACACTCCTGCATGTAATATATAAATAAAATTGATTTGATTTGATGTCTATGTCAATTTGGCTGAGGCACCACTATCTAGTCGCCACACAACAAGCTTGAATTGTAACAAAACAAACAAGGAAAATGAGAAGATCAAACAACAAAAAAGCAGATGAATTTCAGCACACTGTAATTTATTCCATCTTAATAGGCTAAAAACAACTGGCTCCTTCTTCTGGCTTTTTTATACTGCAATTTATGTGACTGAATGTGGTGCTGTTCCCAATGGTGAACAAAAGGCAGTGGCATCGTGCTGCAGCACAGTAGTAACAAGAGTGTTCTGAGAACACAATATCCCCCGCTGGCAAATGCTGCTTTGGTACAAGTGTTTGCTACATTCTGATAACATTTCAAGGAATTGCACCAAGTTGCCAGAAATTCCTCTTAAAAATGTGAGAGAAGTTGATTTCTGAATGCAGGCACCAACTCATGAAACTGGCAGTGTCTAGGTTTGTTAATCAAGAGCCATAACTCGGCCAAAATGTGTCAGTCTTATACAATATTACAATATGCATATTACCAACGCAGAACAAGAATTTGTACCAAATTACATGAAATTTCTAGTAAAAATGTGACAGCATTTGATTTCAGCATGCAGGCACCCAAGCATGAAACTGACGGTGTCTAGCTTCATTAATCAAGGGCCATAACTCTGGTAAAATGAGCCCAACTGGAATGATATGAAAATATGTGTATTACCAACCTACAACAAAGACTTGTAGCAAGTTACATGAAATTTCTACTAAAAATGTGAGAGGAGTTGATTTCAGAATGCTTATACACCTTTACAGACGTATGGACAGATGGGCAGGCAGACAGACAAACAGAGTCACGACATAATCCCCCTTTGGACCTTCGGCCAGCAGGGGATCAAAAACCTTAAGATTGTTTTATATACAACCCCTGGCAAAAAATATGGAATCACCGGCCTCGGAGGATGTTCATTCAGTTGTTTAATTTTGTAGAAAAAAAGCAGATCACAGACATGACACAAAACTAAAGTCATTTCAAATGGCAACTTTCTGGCTTTAAGAAACACTATAAGAAATCAGGAAAAAAAAAAACTGTGGCAGTCAGTAACGGTTACTTTTTTAGACTAAGCAGAGGGAAAAAAAATATGGAATCACTCAATTCTGAGGAAAAAATTATGGAATCATGAAAAACAAAAGAACGCTCCAACACATCACTAGTATTTTGCTGCACCACCTCTGGCTTTTATAACAGCTTGCAGTCTCTGAGGCATGGACTTAATGAGTGACAAACAGTACTCTTCATCAATCTGGCTCCAACTTTCTCTGATTGCTGTTGCCAGATCAGCTTTGCAGGTTGGAGCCTTGTCATGGACCATTTTCTTCAACTTCCACCAAAGATTTTCAATTGGATTAAGATCCGGACTATTTGCAGGTCATGACATTGACCCTATGTGTCTTTTTGCAAGGAAAGTTTTCACAGTTTTTGCTCTATGGCAAGATGCATTATCATCTTGAAAAATGATTTCATCATCCCCAAACATCCTTTCAACCAATGGAATAAGAAAAGTGTCCAAAACATCAACGTAAACTTGTGCATTTATTGATGATGTAATGACAGCCATCTCCCCAGTGCCTTTACCTGACATGCAGCCCCATATCATCAATGACTGTGGAAATTTACATGTTCTCTTCAGGCAGTCATCTTTATAAATCTCATTGGAACGGCACCAAACAAAAGTTCCAGCATCATCACCTTGCCCAATGCAGATTTGAGATTCATCACTGAATATGACTTTCATCCAGTCAACCACAGCAGGATTGCTTTTCCTTAGCCCAATGTAACCTTGTTTTTTTCTGTTTAGGTGTTAATGATAGCTTTCGTTTAGCTTTTCTGTATGTAAATCCCATTTCCTTTAGGCGGTTTCTTACAGTTCGGTCACAGACGTTGACTCCAGTTTCCTCCCATTCGTTCCTCATTTGTTTTGTTGTGCATTTTCGATTTTTGAGACATATTGCTTTAAGTTTTCTGTCTTGACGCTTTGATGTCTTCCTTGGTCTACCAGTATGTTTGCCTTTAACAACCTTCCCATGTTGTTTGTATTTGGTCCAGAGTTTAGACACAGCTGACTGTGAACAACCAACATCTTTTGCAACATTGCGTGATGATTTACCCTCTTTTAAGAGTTTGATAATCCTCTCCTTTGTTTCAATTGACATCTCTCGTGTTGGAGCCATGATTCATGTCAGTCCACTTGGTGCAACAGCTCTCCAAGGTGTGATCCCTGCTTTTTAGATGCAGACTAACGAGCAGATCTGATTTGATGCAGGTGTTAGTTTTGGGGATGAAAATTTACAGGGTGATTCCATAATTTATTCCTCAGAATTGACTGAGTCCATATTTTTTTCCCTCTGCTTGGTCTAAAAAAGTAAACCGATACTGACTGCCATAATTTTCCTAATTTCTTATAGTGTTTCTTAAAGCCAGAAAGTTGCCATTTGAAATGACTTTAGTTTTGTGTCATGTCTGTGATCTGCTTTTTTTCTACAAAATTAAACAACTGAATGAACATCCTCCGAGGCCGGTGATTCCATAATTATTGCCAGGGGTTTTGTGTGTATATATATATATATATATATATATATATATATATATATACACACACACATACATACATACACACACACACACACACACAAACACGCTGTCACATAGCATATATAACATAGCCTTTGTTCATAACTCAGGACCCCACAATGCATGAGAACTCCATTTTATACACGTGTGTCTGAGTGTGTTCCCATAAACGTTGAGAAGAGAGTAAATGTTACATTCCATGTAGGTGTGTTTCTCATTTCCAAACTGGCAGTAAATGCTATGACTGTACGCGTATGACTGTGTGTGTTTCCATATAATACATGCAGACAGTGAACACTGTGATTCCAATTTTTCCAGTCAGTGCTACAGGACTACAGGCAGACAAGCAGTCATGCTGCCAGTAAAGTGCCAAGTGTTCCATGTCTCACATCTGTAAAACACCCACACACACACACACTGCAAAATCTGTGCTGTATTCTCATTACAAAATAAAAGTACAGGGGAATGTGCTGGCGTCAAGGGCCACTACATCCAGCACAGTATGGAACTGGCTTGGTTCCTGGAAGGCAGACAACCAGTCCCTCCCCACATCTTAAAAGTTGCCATCCACCTAACACAGTCTGGTGAAACATGTTTGTCCCCTTGTACTTTTCCATTTGTTGGGGTCCTCAAAATTGAGACATGTGCATGTTAAGTCATGCTCAGAGATGTGCACCATATAGCCAAAATACCACAGCTGACATTTCCTCACAATTCAACCCCTAGGAAGACAACTGGTCCATCCCCACCTCTCCATTTAACCATCTATCTGTTGAAGGCAGGAGAAATGTGGGCGTCCCCTTGGGATTCTACGGCTACTGGGGTCCTCAACACTTATGCACTGCACACGGTCTTCCTCATCCAAGTGTTCCTAAGTAACCGCTCATTTGATGCAAAGTCATTCCAGCAGTACCCAAAGACATCTAGTCATCAGTGGTTAGTGTCAAAGTCTACAGCCACACAGGAGAGCATCCACATTATAGGTAAAAATATCTCCTGTTGCGGTTTGAGCAGCACCAATACAACAATTACCATCAGGTTGACTGTGATACATGGGTCTGCTGTTGAAATTAATTTGCATAGGTCAACAGTAGCTGGTGCCAATACGACTCTCCTGAGCAATACATACTGTATAAATGCAGATTTAACTCATCATTTTAATAAGGTCATGTAAATGATATGTGTGGATTGACTGATCAGAATGATTCTATTGGGACTGCATTTCTTTCTGACTGAAACCCTGCATGTAAACGGAACTGCTGAAATGTTTCTCATTTACATAATAAGCTTTGCAATTTCCTAAAATTGGCGATGCACAGAGACCAACATGCCCTTGTGATTGGCAAGGATTTGACTACAGCAGCAGCGACAGTGTGACCGTTTCGCCTTTGAAGTCAGGAGTCAGTGAACCTCTGGGAAACTGGCTTCAATGCTCGCCTCATCTCCTCCCCTCAGTCTGCAACTAAAGAGCAGCTTCCCGAAAAGCCTCATTATAAAGTCAGGATGGCGCTCCAAGTTATAATGATCCTTTCAGTAAGTCACTGTGTCATATTAAGTCCAGAGATGGCATCTCTTTTTTTAAAAAAAATTGGGATAATTCTTGCTCCTTTTGAAAAAAATCAGTCATTTCTCCAATCCTATTAAAGCCGGATATCTTGGCACTCTTTTCCCCAGTGGAACACGCACTGTTTGGGATTAAGGCTGAGGGATTTTTAGAGAGGAGATATCGTGACTTAAGAGTGGAAGTGGGAAAGTCCGTCATGCTTAGGAAGACAGAAAAGGAGAGATAAACTTTAATATTTCAATGAAGAAGAAAAACCTCATCAGTCCAAGAGTTTAAACACCTTTCTTCAAGGTGACTCATATCTACACTCGGAAACACATTAATCCTCCTCAGTCGAGCTTCCAACAGATCTAGACAGACAAACGTCTGAGCAAGAAAGATGAAAAATGTGAAAAATCTGTTCACCTCAAGCTTTCTACTCCTTCCAATGTGCAATCCATCAGCATCTCTTGGGTTGTTGGAGACAGATGGTGGATACCTAAGATAACCTCCATCTCTCTCCTCTCTCTCTCGCCTGCTTTTTCTGAGGGCAAATCTTAACACGAGCTTCAGCGCCTGTGCTCACCTGGTTCACCCCACTCTGCTGACGTATGCCGAACATACCAGAAAACATAAAATTGAATCCCTGTATTATTCATAAGATAAATTACAACAAACAAATGAGAAATATGGAGATGTTGCATCATCTGGATATTATATTTGAGAAACAGTCAAGTAGTAACATTTTTTTAACGCCACAGTGTGTCAGATTTAGTGGTGTTCATTACCAGAAATGGTATATTATATTAATAGCCATCTGTTCATTACTGTATCAACTATGAGTTAGTGTGGTTCCATAAGCTTCAAATGAGCCCTTCATATCAACATGGGAACCGGAAGATTGAAGAAAAAACAAGAGGAATCAGAAGCTCTACACTACTGGTTGCTATCGCAGACTAATACCTTTGAAAACCCTAATTTTTGTGAAATGGAAGATCATACATGCTGCTTATCATCAACAGAAGGTAAACGTCTGCACACAATACCCCATAATGACAAGGTGAAAAATGGTTTTTGAGATTTTTGCAAATTTATTAAAAATAAAAAAACCTAAGAAGTCACATGTACAGACGCATTCACAGCCTTTGCTTGAAACTTTGTTGATGCACCTTTGGTAGCAATTACAACCTCAAGTCTTCTTGAATATGATGCCACAAGCTTGGCGCACCAATCTTTGGGCAGTTTTGCCCATTCCTCTTTGCGGCACCTTTCCAGCTCCATCAGGCTGGATTGGGAGCTTTGATGCACAGCCATTTTCAGATCTCTCCAGTGATGTTTAACTGAATTCAGGCCTGGGGTCTGGCTGGTCCATTAAAGGACATTCACAGAGTTCACAGCCTTTGCCATGAAGGTCAAATTTGAGCTCAGGTGCATCCCATTTCCACTGATCATCCTTGAGATGTTTCTTCAGCACACACCTGCCTACATATGAGGACCCACAGTTGACAGTGCATGTCAGAGCACAAACCAAACATGAAGTCATAGGAATTGTCTGTCGACCTCAGAGACAGGATTGTCTCGAGGCACAAATGTGGGGACCGAGCAATAGGGGGAGAAGGACCTTTAGTCACAGATGGTGACCAAGAACCCGATAGTCACATTGTTAAAGCTCCAGCATTCCTCTGTAGAGAGAGAGGATAACCTTCCAGAACGACAACCATCTCTGCAGGAATCCACCAATCAGGTCTGTATGGTAGAGTGACTGGACTAAACATGGACATTGACATCAATAAACATTGATTGTGATTTAAGATGTTTTCTATAAAATTACTCTGTACATTGTATTGGGTATGTAAATGAATTATATTATATTGTAAATATATTTTGTATATTTTTGTAGTTTTTAATTACACTGGGTGTGATTGGCTGGGATCCACCCACTCATTAAGGGCAGGCCTCAAAACACCTGGGCTTCTCCTTTCATTATTCAAAGAAAAGAAAAATGATCTGACGAAGGATACAGGCCGATACGTTATCTTAATAAAATTTTGACATTTGCAACAGGAGTGTGCGATGCTGTATTTTGTAATTCTGTATGGTAGAGTGGCCAGACGAAAGCCACTCCTTAATAAAAGGATGGAGGAAGAAAGGATAATAAAAGGAAGGATTCTCAGACCATGAGAAACAAAATTCAGACGTCATGTTTGGAGGAAACCAGGCACCATCCCTACAGTGAAGCATGGTGGTGGCAGCATCATGCTGTGGGGATGTTTTTTCAGAAATAAGGAAATAAATAATACACAACTGAAATATCCCCTGTGGACTGAAAGGGCAGATTAAGGACATACAACTGAAGAAAAAGAAGTGACATCCGAGCTGCTGTGTGTCCTTGGCTCTGAATGTGTGTGTATGTGTGTCATTAGTGAACGCATTTGACATGTCATATTGTGTGCCTGAGCAAATAAGTCAACCACTGTAAAAAATAAATAAATCATATTTTTTGTTTCTTCATATTATGGCGGCGGATTTTCAATGGTGGTTTATTTATGTGAGCATAAATAGAAACACTGTGTATGTTTTGGCTCTAGAACTGAAGAAATGCATTTATTAACCAACAGTGCAGCCTCAATGGTCCCTGAGGACACAAAAGCTAAAAGTTATTCTGGTTCCCATGAGCACTCATCCCACGCAGCCTGATACTGAACTGTGTTCATTCTATTGTGAAACTCCATACAATGTTGCTACAAATAAACCCGTAAATCACTACTTAATCACCACGTTGCTATGGCAAAACTACAGTTTAATTGCACACTTTGGCCACATCAATCCAGTCAACTTGCACTTTATCCCGACTCTGTGTTTCAATGATGAATGCTTTACAACTCACTCTTTAATCGACATGCATTCAAAAAGTACAGACTAGGAAAGTCACAGGATGGGAATGCATCATCTTTCTCTGTGGAGCTAACGTTACTCCATGATAACACGGGACTTCTAAACACTTGTAACACTTGTAAATTCAAAAGGCCACCTGGGTTGTGGAACGTTAAAGTTTTGCCACTTTCCAAATCATTAAATTTGATGGACAGAAGAAGGAATACTCTGTTCGGTCAACTGGGTGGTTCTTAGAGGGTCCTGTACTTCAGAATGCTCAGTTTCAAAGTCCAGTTCAAACAGTACCATCTGAATGTCCTTTGCTGCACAAACTACATAATTACATCATTTCCAACAGCCGGAGTGATTTCTGTATTGTTTATTCAATAAATTAAAATGTTCCTATTTGCAAAAATAATGTTGATACAGACATGTTCCTGAAAGGCTCATATCAGCTGATATTATCGGCCAACCAACATCATCACGTCGAACTCTAATAAAGACTATACGTCACTGACATAAACAGTGATACAATTAGGTTAGGCTCTAAGAAGGTAATAAAAATGCCAAAGGGTGGTTATAATGTGGATGTATTATCTTCCAGGTCCACTTTCTCCCTACTCAACATCATTGTTAGTGCTTGAAATTTTATTTGAGTCATGCTACTCCCCTTGAATATGACACATATGATCCAAATAAGTACTTCTAATAGTACACTCACGTTAGTGATATGAACCAGTTGTTCTTTGTTTACAATAAGAGAAGGACGGAAAATTCCACCACTGCTGTGTGAGAGCAGCATCCACACACCATAATCGTATCTGCGGTCGAAAGATTACAAAAATGATAAGTTTCTGTTTACCGCAACAAAAAGGACAAATAGGATCCATTTAGTGCAACAAGAAGAACAAATAGGATCATGCATTGCAAAGTATTTTATTGCAGTTTGTTAGATTCAGCAATGTTGGTTGGAAAATACCCTTTCATGCAGAGGTCTAGTTTGACTGGTTTCTTGCATGCAGTGAGGGAGAATCGGCACTGTGTTACACGAAGTGTTTGCCCAACTCAGTGAGAAGTCTGTTATTTTTGATTGGTAACAGTTTGATATTGCCAGAAATGCTGGATTGGATATTTGAAGTAAATAAAAATCCAATCCTAGTCATCTACATCATATTTGAGTCATATTGTTGGCCATTTGTGTTTTCCTTCAGAGTAGTATAGAATATGTGTTACACAGTCTGTCTCATCCAGACAACTGTGATTATTATCAGATTAGTTGCTTTAAGACAGAGAAAAGTTATTTCATGGTTATGTTGTGAAGGTGTCGTAGCACGGACCCACAACAGGGGGCGCAAATGAACGGACAATGAGTAAGCCAAAAGGTAACAATTTAATGTTGTGATATTACACAACGAAACGTGTCTTAATGTTCACAGTCAATAAACACCAGGTGACGTGTGGGCAGGCTCGACGATAGAAGACGCCCGACGAGAGAGAAGCCGCGTCCCACACGGCCTCCACCACCAACGGCCTGAAGAACACCGGAGCCGCCAAGTCCCGAGTCCCCAGGTGGCCTCTGTCTTCGGCTGTCGACCCTGGTACTGCTGGCAGAAAACAGAAAGAGGATGTGTGAGTGTGAGTCCGCACACTCAGTAATTAACAGTCCAGACACCGTTAGGAGGGAGCACCTCCACCTCCAAATCACACACACTCGTGCAGCTCCTGATCAACCACTTATCTGGGACGGGGTGCGAGGTGAAGCCGTCACTGTCACACCAAACGCCAATCCTCCAGACAAGGAAAGCACCAGGAAAACGGCTGCAACAGAAGTTCAGATTACTTTTCAACGTATAAGTCAGCAGAGAAAATTACCTTAGTACTGGTAGTCGATTTCTCGGCGGGGAGGTGGAGTTGCAGTCCGGCTTATATGGTGGTGTAGATGAGTGACAGCTGGAGTAATGAGTGACAGCTGTCACCTCCTCTGGGTCTGGCGCCCTCTTGTGCTTGGAGCCCGCACTCCAAGCAGGGCGCCCTCTGGTGGTGGTGGGCCAGCAGTACCTCCTCTTCAGCGGCCCACACAACAGGTTACCTGTATTGAAAGATACTGAAGTTTACAGTATTGGTATCATATCAGACGACAATTATTTTACATTTTATTTCACTTTTAAAATGCCTGTCTAGATCAGTTTTCATTTCCACTTCATTTCATTGATCACTGAAAAATTCCTTCTCAATTGTACTGTTGTGCTACTTTAACTATGACACTTTAACCTCTCACAAACAAAACTTGCATCTTTCACTGTGGGAGACGCCAAGAAGGCAATAAACAAAGGCACACAACATGCAGGTGATGTGGTCACAGCTGCAGTTGTACAATAAGCTGTCTTTGATTTGCTGTAGTTCAAAGGCATAGCAGGAGAATCACCTCACTGATGAAAGAAAGCCAATGATATCAAACTACCACATCTCAGCTCTCCCAGGCATGGGGCGCTGACACACACTTCTCCACACAACGATGTAGTGCCCCAAGGGCTTGTACATGATAAACAAGACCAGAGTATCAAAAAAAGAAAGAATAAAGATAATACCACAAGAACTTCACTGGTTCCAGGCAGCTTGTGTGAAAGCTACAGTCTGGACAACTGTGCCTTACAAACAAATTCAGTCATTTAGTTTGGATCAAAGACAATGAATGTCTCTGATGTCTGTCGTTTCCCCCTGCAGGACCTGCGCCTGGACAGATGAGAAGACTGGAAGAAAGACAAAAAGAAAGTCTTGTCAGGATTCCCTGATGAAATCAGAGGACAGATGAAGGAGATGTGGAAGACAGAGAGAGTCGTGGGGTGGGGCCGAAAGAGAAAAGGCTTGATATGAAAAGGTAAAACAGAGACTGTTCTAGTAAAACAAGTCAAAATCAGTGGAACCTCCCAAAAAGTGAAATATCTTTCAAGAGGGTAAAATGCATAAGAGAAATTAGCCCAGAACAACAAGCCAAACGGAAGGCATTTGTACTGAGAAAAATAAAAAAGGAAGATGCTTCAGTCCAACATATTTTCAAGGGCACTGAACATAAATTTAAGATGGGTAATACTAACCCCAGCCTGTACAAGGTATAATCAACAGTAGTATTTCATCATGAGCCATGAAGTACTTTTGGTGATACATACACTAGGTTTCAGAGAATCTGCCCCTGGTGGCCACAATTACAACCAAAGCACGCCACTGTGGAACTTGTCCAATGGAATCCATTTATATAGCGTTTTTCCATCTGAAGCAGACAGTCAATGCGCTTTTACAAAGACACCTCCTATTCTCACCCATACTGATGTCAGGGTGCTACCACGCAAGGCGCTTCACTGCACACTCAAAGTATTTTGGGAATTAAAGATCTTGCCCAAGGGTCCTTTGTGACTTTTGAGCCCAATGGGGATTTGAACCCAGAATCCTCTGGTCACAAATGCATCGCCTCTCTGGGTGATGGTCTACGGATTAAAGTCCAAATTAACCTTGTAAACCAAGTTTACTTGGCACAGGAAGTCTTTGTCAAGAAACGTCATGCACAAAGTTTCAAAGATTCTACCTCCTGGTGGCCACAATCTGAATCCAAGTGCACAACGTGGAACGTGTCTAAGCTCTAACTGATGTGGCTTTGTGCACTAAGTTTCATTTTGATACCAAGTCTTTGGCAGGAGTCAAACGTAAGATTTCAGACCCAGCCCTAAAACTGAAACACGCTCAATACTGAAATTCTCTGAGGTCTTCGCGAGTTGACCTTGTGTAAGTTTCATCTTAATACACCAAGTCTTTGCCAAGACATTGCATCCAAAAGGTTTCACAGACAGCCCCGTGGTGGGCAAAATTAAAATCAAAAGGCTCACAATGTCAAACTTGTCGAATGTCTTAGTGACATGAACTTGTGCACCAAGTTTCACTTTCATACACAAAATCGTTGTCAATATAATGTATATACAGTAGTGTTCAGAATAATAGTAGTGCTATGTGAATAAAAGATTAATCCAGGTTTTGAGTATATTTCTTATTGTTACATGGGAAACAAGGTACCAGTAGATTCAGTAGATTCTCACAAATCCAACAAGACCAAGCATTCATGATATGCACACTCTTAAGGCTATGAAATTGGGCTATTAGTAAAAAAAAAAAAAGTAGAAAAGGGGGTGTTCACAATAATAGTAGTGTGGCATTCAGTCAGTGAGTTCGTCAATTTTGTAGTTTGATTAAAAAGTTGATTGGAGAGGGGAAAACTTATACGCAGGTGCAAAAAATTATAGGCTGTTCATCTACAGTGATCTTGGTCTTGTTGGATTTGTGAGAATCTACTGAATCTACTGATACCTTGTTTCCCATGTAACAATAAGAAATATACTCAAAACCTGGATTAATCTTTTTAGTCACATAGCACTACTATTATTCTGAACACTACTGTACATAGACCACAAGCACAGAGTCAAGCAATTCCTGGGCCCAGTTTCATAAAGCAGTGTAATCTTTTAGTCTACTAATCTTAGTCAACCAACATTAACCATCTAATCTCAGTTTCACGTCGACGGCTAAATTTGTAGATTAGCCGTATTGCATTAGTGGACAATTTTAACAGTCACAGAGGCCTTGCGCGTTACCAAGAAACGCCTCCAATGTGCGACAGTTTTGTTTACTTCCTGGTTGGGTCTTCTGCTACACACATGGCTGTCCGTTGCAACAGAGGAGACGTGCTCCTGACCTCGGTGTCCGTAAACATCGCCAGTGGATTATTCTGGTCCAGGAACACCCGCTTCCACTTCCTCCTCCATCAAGTCAGGTAAGACAATGAAGTTTTGTCAGCTAAAATATGATTAGCCTCCTCTGTACTAGGCAAAAAAGTTTAGTTGGGTAACACGAAACTTTAGCCAACTAAGTCCTTTGTGCAACAACTAACGTTAAAGGATGAGTCAACTGAGTGAGTTTAGATTAAACAAGATTAGGTCGCTTTATGAAACCGGGCCCCAGACAAGCTCTATTTTTGCTGAAGCAGGTAATAAAAAAGACAAGCTGTTGTCCTCTGACAACACTGCCACTGACATTAAATCCTGTGATACAAAAAAAAATATTAAATAAATTTTCATGTCCATTCAGTATTTTAAGAATATAGACAACAGAAAAAAATGTACATGCAGGTAACAGGTGTGACATTTCACTGAGGTTCTTAAAGGTGCACAGCCAGTCACATATGCAAAGACATTTCTGATGCATTGAGCAATAAAAAGTAAACCACAAGGTTTGTCACGCCAACACAAAATTATTTTTCCACGTCTAATGAATTCACAGTATTATGTTTGCATTACCGGTGGGTACATTGTAATCTTTTTTTTAATTCAGTATAAACAGAAATGTCTTTGATGATTGTCCAAGACATTAAAAAGAAACGGAAGAATTATTTCAGGCTAAGCCTGCAGTGCGACTCGGCTCAAACTACCATCTGAAGTTATTCTTAATTTGGGCTGTCTCAAAGCGGGGATCCAGCTGTTTGTGTAACCATGGAAACCACAAGGAGGTGGCTCTGACAATAATAGGAAGCGATGGCATCATACTGTACAGATGCCTTACGTGCACACACAAACACAAACACACACACACACACAAAAAATCATTCCCTATGGAAAGTGAAGTCACACAATGGGTCCGGATCTTAAGAATGGAGCAGATCTTTTGGGGTGCACTGCCTTGTTTTTGTGTTGCTTCTAGTCTTTTACTGTGGGCTCCAGAAGAGAAGTTCAAGTTTAACATCTTTATACGTAAAAAGTGGCAGTCTCTTGCTCAATGTATCCACCACACTACAGAACCACAGGGAGGCAAGTAGGCCACCCCTAGACCTCTTGAGAGTAATATTTATCTGCTGCAGCAAGGTGATACGTGGATACCCCCTTGGTCTTCTCTAGCTGCTGGGCTCCTCAACAGTGAGGTACCTGCATGCTGGATGATGCCCAGAGAAACAAACCACATGTCCAGAATGTCAAAGCTGATGTTACCTCACAACTCAAGTGATATGCCTCATCTGACTCTCCTGAAGTCACCGGTCCTTTAACACAAAGTCATTCTAGCAGCACCCAAGAATCATCCAAAGAGACCTAATACCAAAGACATCAAGTCATCATGTCATGTAACATCAAGAAAGGAGGCAGCAGAACCCCCCCCCCCCCCCCCCCAAGGAGCTGAACCTCGTATAACTGCTGTTACTTAATGTAATAACTATGAAAATTAACCAACATGAGCTCACACAAATGATCACAAACGAACAAATTGAGTGCAACTTGGATCGTAAAAGTCTCTAGAAGGGACGGGTAATGATGTCTCACCATGTCGTGTCTGACAGTAAATCCAGGTTTTTCCTTAAATGATGTGAAAATCTGGTGGTGTATAACAAAGGTCACGTCATGTGTTTTAATCCTCGAATTGATCAGTCAAGCGCAAACTGGTACCAGCCTGTGGGACGTGTAAATGGACCATCTGGATCAAGTTCAAATGAGACAAACAGAGAAAGCAGAGAACAAAGACAAAGGGACAGACAGAAAATAACTGAGGACTAACCTCTGCTACATGCAAGCACTTGCATTTTTCTTGTATTGATGTACATTGATTGAACAAAAGGCCAAAGAAGCTGCTTCCACCATTTCTGACAGTCTAATTCAGTTGCTGTGAATTAGACTCACACACATGAAAGATCAGCTGTTAGTGGTCAGACTGGCAGGCAGAAGGGAAGCTGGAGTGCACAGGGATCTGACCAGTTCACCATTATGACTGCCAACAAGCCACTCACCACACACACACACACTTTATCCAGCCACAGCTTCTGTGATCATGTCTGTCTGGCACTCTGTGTGTCTTTGCATACACACATACAAATAAATTGGACAAAGCGGTAGAAGATGAATGAATGAATGAATGTATACCTCAAAAGAAGTATAATTTTGAGGGTTCCAGCTCATGTGAATTAAGTTATACTTGCATTCTTTGTTCGCAAATCAACATGTTTTCATTTTCTTTGTCTGCTACCTTCCCAGCAGAACTCCATCACACCATTGCATGAGTAGTATAGGGTTGGGAATTGGCGAGGCACGATGTGATGCATGTAACAATAAATGGGCCACGATATGACGTTATTGCACTACACTTCAATATGATACACAGTGGCTGTGCCACTGCTGAGGGGGCAGTGCTCAGGAATCAACTCTTTTCTTAACTCAGTAATTACGGTGTAAGAATACTAACACTAGCATTCACATAGTGGTCCTTCAACTTTTTCCTCTGTGCAACCTTTTAGGAAGCTGAAAAACAGTCAAGAAGCTTAACTTGCACAATGACCACAACATAAAATAAAGACAAACAGGCCGATCAAGTTGCTAACTGCAGGGTCCTAGTGGCCACCAAGGCCACTGTCGGTTGTACTATATTGCCCTTCCATGCATCTCAGGCGTTGCTTCAGGAAGGGTTGTAGGCAAAAAAAAAAAAAAGTGTCAAATCAACATGCAGACCCATGCAACCTCTGCTGTGGTGACTCAAAGCAAAAACTGGAGCAGCAAAAAGAAAACCAACAACCTTGAATTTGCAGAGTCACATGAATCATCCTGGTAAGCAAGCCTTTGTTGACAGCTGGATGTTTTTCGCACAAGATCTCTATGAATCCCTGAATATCAATGGAGTGACTTTGTATCAAACAAACGGGGGCTTATGGAGATAAAGATGAGGTGCTTTTCACTGGGCAGTGGGTACAATCTAGCACGCAGGTGTCTTACTATTAAGGATGCCAGTGGCTGGATAAGGCCAACAGCCCTCACCTGGGCTTTAACCTGGCTGTGGCAGATAGATGGTTAATTCTGAGCAGTGGGGATGGACCAGATGTCTGCCTGGACAGTTGCAATCCAGCCAACCAAGGCCATTCTATGGTGTGGTGGACTTGGCACCAGCTCATGCTCCCAGACTTGACCTGAAGAAAACCACAACACCACACTTCATTTGATCATTGTGGCACTTTACATTGCTGTCAGCCCAAGTCAAGGCTGCATGTCCCGCACAGCTTGCCATCCTCCCCACTAGCAAAGCATGCCTCAGTTGCCAAACTCCCCCAAACAAAATGTAGGACAGTATATGTTCAGCCCAAATGGCCACATCACTTTACTTTGTATTTTTAATCATAGCAAAGTCTGTTTCTACAAAAAAAAATTGTCTTGTATCAATGACACAACTATTATATGGCCCCTCCTGGCATGGAGTGGCAAAGAAAAAATTCCATTTGACTCACGCATTTAGAAGTACAGTGGTGCCTGGTGGTGCACCCATGTGAAGTTGAGCTTATTTTTTGAGTCTGTGCACAAGCATATGTTTGAGCGACTGTTTTGTAAGTTCTGTTACCATGTAGGTCTGGGAGTAGGGAGTTAAAGATGTGGTATAAACAGTGCTAGGAGTCCCATGACGTGTTTACTAACCAAGATAAAGGCTGTCATTGCTCTCTCATCACCAACCCTCTGCTCTCTCTGTTTAACCACAGAAACAGTTACATTTTGGCAATGTCAGAGATGTTATCCTGTCTGCAATGAATTTAGATTAAAGCGAAAGAGGGGGGAAACAACACGAGGGTACATTGGTGCAAGTCAAATCACCCACCCCCCACCCTTGAAAAACTGCTGTCCTCATTTCGCTCTCATACCACACATGTTAATGTTCTTAAAGATCTGCACCATAATGCTGGCTGGCATAACAAACAGCAGCAAAGCCTGAAATAGTCTATCCTGCCATTTCCCATGCAGCACTGGCAGTATTCCAATGGTTAAAAAAAATACCCACTATTCTCTTAATTCACTTTGTGCTTCTACTTCCATCTCATTCTCTCCCTCTCTATGCATCTCTCCATCTCACAGTTTTCCTGCCTTCCCCATTTTCTCAATGTCTTTTTGTATGTGGTATGGAGTGAGACACATGGTCTACCCACAGTGACCAGTAAAAGCAGGCCTTGGCCTCTATCATTAAGTCAGTCTGGTATATAGTTCAGGATGTTGGAGGCAATGATGCTGCAGAGGGCAAAGGGGCAGAGATTTCACATATTTCACTATTTCTTCTAGGCTTGACTTGTCAGTTGATATTTTTTGACCGGATCTGTTTTGTCACATGTGACAGAATCTATTTCAGAAATGCAGCGCTTCTAAACAGCTTCCCAATAAAACAGGAAAACGTCGGACAATGTCGAGTAGACACTGTTAATTTAGACACTTTCACAAAGTGCAATCACACTATAACTTTCACAGTAAATTTCTTTGCACAGTTGCCACTGCTTTTATGTTAAATGCTTTTATTGTGAAATATATTCAAGAAATGGACTTAATAGGTTTATATAATTAACTTTATGAGCAGGGGTGGTGGCCAAATGGTTACAGTTCAGAAGGTTCTGGGTTCAAATCCCACCCCTGCCACATTTCTCCATGTAATGTGGAGTTGCATCAGGAAGGGCATCCGGCATAAAACTTGTGCCAATTCAACATGCAGATCCACCTTGGATTTGCTGTGGCGACCCCGAGTGCAAAACAAGGGAGCAGCCGAAGGGACTTACTTACTTACCTGCAGTAACGGGCATACAGAAGTGTCCAAAGCTGCTCTCACTCATTTGGCTGGCAGTTTCAGTGCCTTCAGTGCCAAAAATTTGGAAAATACATTGGATACATCAAATAAGTTATGCAGCTGTCATACCATGATGATTTAGCCAGCATATGCTGACAGCCCAGTTTCCACCGAGTGGTCCGGCTTGGTACTTCACAGTATGGTACAGGTCGGCACAGTTAACGTCTGGCTTGGTTTGCATTTCCACCGCCAGCAGAACCCCTTTGTTAGGCAGGCGGAGCACGTAGATGTTGACAAGCATATCATCAAGTGCATGTACACTTTCGCACAACCGCTCCCCTCCACACGAAGGCCAAACAGAGTAATTTAACATTTTTTTTATTTAATTTTGTTTTTGTCTTCATGGATTATGGGATTTATGTTCATTATGTACAGAATGCTGAAGAATCGCCTGATGCCTGCCATGAATGAATGAGGTGCTCCGACTCTTTCAAAGTTTAAACTAAGTTAATTGTCTTTTGCGGCACAAAGTGACGGTGTTCTCTGGTTCAGGCTGAGAAACATACCGGGAGCAGACAAACAGACAGACTTCTTTTAAAACGCTACATTTCTTCAGCCACAACAAGGAACTAAAGTATTTTCAGACACTGTTTTCTAAAATCAGGATGCTTTATGTGGATACGTTTTCGTCAGGCTGCGATGATGAATCCGACTGAAATGATGCAACAGGTAAGATTAAGACTTTATATTTACTCAGAATGGATTTAACATTTGAAACAGTCTAAACTGAAAAGGACTGCAGCTTTCAGTTGTTCAGCTAATCAATGGACGTATTTTTACTTATGAGTAACATACAAGAAACGTGTGTCAACAATCACATAACTTACGACTCGCGTATGTGGGACATATGAGACATATGCTGCCATGCATCGAAAATATTGTGCATGTCCAAAATTTTTCAATGTACTCTTCGTACTTCAGGTGCTAAAAGGTGCTCTTAACTTATAGAAAACTTAGACGTATGGCAGCGTATTCGGCGTATTTTACATACGTCGACATACGCAGGCTAAATCGTCAAGGTGTGACAGACCTGTTATACTGGCAGTGCTAAAGGAAACCATAAGATTAGAATTTTCCTGAAAACTATGTCAGATGTCATTTTTACATCTGTGTGCAAAAGAATGTAGCACATATAGGGGCGTTGTTTTCAGTCCAGTGTGCCAGTCTCTGAGAATAAAATAACGAAGAGTTTTGATCCAATTTAAGCCCAACATAGTGGAATTTTTTAGGGTAAACCTATGACAATGTGATTTCATTTTGACTTTTTGACCTTAAGAGACTGTTAAACTGAAATGATTTGGAGCAAATATGGATTAAATATGCTGGAAAGGGGCAGCACAGTGGCTTAGTGGTTAACACTGTTGCCTCACAGCGAGGAGGTCATGGGTTCAATTTCCGCCTGTGGTCGTGGAGTTTGCATGTTCTCCCCGTGTTTACGTGGGTTTCCTCCGGGCACCTGGGTTTCCTCCCGCATACAACACATGCAGGTTAGGTGGACTGGAATCTTTAAATTGTCCGTAGGTGTGCGAGTGGGTGTGAATGTGTTTGTCTGTTTGTGGCCCTGTGACACTGGTGCCCTGTCCAGGGTGTACCCCGCCTCACGTTCTATGACTGCTGGGATAGGCTCCATCCCCCCGCAACCCTTAATTGGACTAAGTGGTTGAAGATGAGTGTGTGTGTGTCACTGAATCATAAAGCATTAATCTGCATAAATCAGTGTTAAACATGTAAAGGGTTACTGTTGCACTCTCCGAGTGCCCCATCTAGTCTTGCCTCTGCTGTTTCTCCTTTGCACATTTAATTATTTAGGCAGTACCTGTGCAGCTTTACACTTCAAAGCACTGCACAAAAAACATATTCATATTATATAAAATAAGGTAGCCTGTAATCCACATCTTAAAAGGAACACAGACCAGTTCAGTTCAGTCTTATTATTGCCCCTCAAGGAGTTTAATGAATAAGAAGACATCTACACACAGTAACATCAGAAAAATAATAAGTGTACCATGTACTAGAGACACGGTACAAATCTGCACTATAAATAAACAGGAAGCTATTTTTAGCTCATAGAATAAATTGACCTGTATCTTTAACTGGAGGGGATGGTACTTCAAGAAGAATACGATCTGGACTTGGGAAGAAAGATTTTGCTTTCCATGCAAAGCCATTCCATTTGATTACCATAAAGGCTGCTTCACACCAAAACTGACTCAAAAAAAAAAAAACCTGTCATGCTGGCTGTTATAACAGAATTATTTTTATCTGTAGCTGCAGGTTATGATGTGAGTTCTGGTCATTTTTCAACGTTATGGGACTATTCCACAAAGCCCCGTTCCTTCCCATTTAATCCCAAACAGCAAATTGGAGCACATTTTGAAGCATCATAGTAACTTCTTGATTCATCTTTGTCAATCTTGAACAAACTTGGTGTATGTAGTAGTTACAGTCATCATTGGCACCGGATTTAAAAATCAGGATCCAATTGTTGAAAATTGGATTCACTTCTTGAAATCGATAGTACACGGTAATGTCCCGTTATTCGTAGTCTTAAAGGCTTCAATCATGTTCAAACTTGTGTAAATGGGGAATTCATAGTGACTACGGCTTGAAACGTGTTTGATCGTGCTCCATCGGGATATAAATGTGAAGCGGAAGCAGCCCTGATGAATGTTTGTTGCAGTTTTTTGTTCAAAGTTGAACAGCTCAATCATGTCTGGCTGAGGGTGCAGCTCCTTTCTTTCGTTCAGTGGCATCTTTAGCGGTGCCGATGCCTACCTTTACAGCTAACCCTGAGCAGGTTGCCAGGTCTGCACTTTAAAAACCACCTTGTTGCCTCTTAGTCCAGCTGGCATGCCTCTGACCCTGAGCAGGTTGCCAGGTCTGCACTTTATAAGCCAGATGGCATGCTTCTAACTCTGGGCGAGTTGCCAGGTCTGTACTTTATAAGCTAACCTGTTAGAAGGCAACCCTGCAGCTGCTAATATGGAGGATGAAGCCACTGCATCATAGATCATAGTAGAATGGCTCCCTGTGGAATAGCCCTGTTAACAAGACCATTTATGGAACTGAAAGATACAGACTTTTGCACCGCGTTCTATTAAAATAGGAAACTTTGGCTCTGATTGATGCTACAGTTTAATTTCTCTCTGTAATTTCACATTTCCTGACCTCTAGTTGCCTGTCTTTCACCATCACTAATGATAAAACAGCATCCAGTTTATCCTTGCTGAAGTAGCAAGCGTTAAAAGTAGAAATTTTTGATAGGAAGTGTAGTTGTGGTGTGGTTTCCACGCTCACAAGCAACAACAGTGGAATTTTCCACAGTCTTCTCACTGAAAACAGCGGAATATCCAGTGTACCATCTGCTGCATACAGCCAACATGATAACGCAGCATGAGGTCTGCTTTCAAGGAACGCACCCAACGAGACGAGTAAAAACCAGAGGTGTAAAAGCACCACAAAATGCAGCAATAAAATATTTTTAGAATTACACACATTCATGTTGCCAACTGGGGATCAGAAGCAACCGCACCCTCAAGGTAACATCCATGTCCTCTCACTCTTCGTTCTTTTCAGCATCCTTGCCAAGTGGCGTGCCAGAAGAGGAATGCGTGCTTCAGATTGTGTGTATGTAAGCACTGGCTGTGGACAAAGACACCCAGTGTGGACAACAGAACACAAGCACTCAGTGGACTGCCATTAACTCGTTACACACAAACGCACATTCCACAGTCCACAGACGAGAGCAATGACATTCAGAGGCGACCAACCAGTCAGCATGTTCTTCCACAGCTACAATGGAGCCAGTCAATGAGCAGCAGAGGATGATGGGAGATCTGTGAATCAAAGTGTCGAGCTCTTCATCCCTGTCTCACTAATCTTCCTCTGCTGGGGGGGGTGTCATCTCAGTGGTTAGAATAGGGTGAGGTGAGGCCACGGCTGTTGCTCACCTCCCACATAAACATGCATGAATCACCTTATTGTGGGCTGAGTTCAAAACCCAATATTGGTGATTGTGATTCAATGTGAATATGGTTGATTTTGAAAACATGAGACTATTACGCATCTTCAGCCCTGCCAAAAATGATCAACAATGACCCTTCTCGTGGTTTCAGGGAAACAAAATGTTTGGTTAAGTCACCCATAAATTTTGGATTTTTCTATCTACCCATAGGCCTTTCACACAACATTTAAAAAAATTCAAATAAATACATAAAAACTTAAGCAAATGTGAAGCAGTCATATACTGTTATCATCTAGTAGAAATTTGTCTGAATCTTTACAAATAAATAAACAAATCAGCAGTTAATGTGAAGTTACTATTTACTGTGTGTCTTGGATTGGATGTCTGCTGTACTATATGCATCAAAAGTACATCACTCTCACATATCCATTATGCTGCACCAGCAGCATAACATCCCTGGCGCCGCTGCGTGTTCTCAATCACACAGCCATATCCACTTACAACACCAGAGGATGTCACAACAACCGAGTCAGTCTGCGGGAAGCTTGCTTACATAAGCCAACTGACTTCTGACTTAGTCGATACAGAAGGTGGCGCAGTGGTTAGCACTCTTGCCTTGCAGCTAGAAGGTCCGGGGTTCAGTTCCACCAGTGGCTGCTTCCTTTCAGTGTTTAGATTGTATGTTATCCCTGTGTGCGTGTGGGTTTCCTCTGGGGCGCTCTGATTTCCTCCCACAATCAAAAACATGCACATAAAGAAAAAATGCTCCTTCGACTGCCCTTTACCAAAAAACAACATCTCTCTTGGAGTTGGTCCACGGACTGCAGCTGCACACTTGGTGATTGGACTAATTCCTTTGCATGAAATGACACTAAAGGTTGTTCTCCTTCAAAATAAGAAAAGTGCCTGTACAACAACAGCAAAAGTTTGTGTGTGCAATGCACGTTCCAAGTTACACAAAAACACACAATATTTAAAGATAAAGATCATATTGTTGATTTTGTGTTGCACTGGATGCTTTGTTCACTGTATTAATCTAGAAATACCCATGTAAATTAAAACAATAAACTCTACAGTTATTAAAATCACATGATGTGTCAATGCAGGTAAGCAGATTAAAATAGCATAACAGGACCGACATAGTACAATAATACCCCCGCCGCCCCCCCCCCCCCATCTTCATATATAGTAATGGTAAATTCCACACTGGCAAAACTATTTATGTACATTAATACACATATATGCAATTTACTCTTGCAAGACAGAAGGTATGTAGTGCATGAGTGAATGTGGTGTGTGTGTGTGTGTGTGTGTGTGTGTGTGTGTGTGTGTGTGTGTGTGTGTGTGTGTGACCCCCATCCGCTCTTCCTGATCAGCCTACACCATTCTACTCAAAGCCAACCGACAACTTCTATCAGGAAGGGCCGACCACCAAAACAACACAAAGACAGACAAGAATGAAAGACAAGTGGTGAAGGCAATAACTGTGAAGTGATGAGAAGTGAGACACCAAGGACACAGTATAATAAGTATTTTTCACAGTCTAACTACATGGGCTAGACCAGGGGTCTCCAACCCTGGTCCTGGAGAGACCTTGCCCCAAAAACATGCAGGGCAGGTGCTCTCCAGGAACAGGGTTGGAGACCCCCTTGGCTAGACCATCTCATTTTAGAGTGCTTTGTTCTGGCCCCCACTGTCTTTGAAAGCCCGAAGACCTTCATGGGACACAGCCCTTAGAAGTACGCAGGCCCTAAATTGGCACACCCATCCTGGATGGGATGCCAGTCCATCACAGGTTACTTCCCCAGCCAAGAGAGGGTCCCATTACTAGCTGGGTAGACTGGGACAATGCAGCTGTCTGGCCTGAAGCACACATCCACAATCAAACCCTGGTCTATATACTGGTTCTCCAGCTCCTATCCCACAGAGCCACCTGTTCTGCAGCCTAATGTACAGAAGAAAAATAAACTAAAAGTTTAAAAGATGAACTACTGTATGTTGACTGGAGCAGTGCAGTTGATGGGAAAAAAGCCATGACTACAAAGCAGAGAATCTAACCACAACCAATTGAGATGCAGCTCCCTACCCCCACCACCATAACATGCACACCACCTCCTCACTATCACACTCACAGTTTCCCTGTCATGTTTTCATTTTTAGCAGACAACAGAGTTACATGGAATATGAGATGGCCACCCACACTCACACACACACACACACACACAAGCTGCTGGGAAATACAAATGACTGTGTCACCAAAAGTGCCATGAAGATGCTAAATACAATAGTGCCTTGTGTTGCAGCAACAAGTAACTCAGAGCTATGCACGCGCCTGCATGCGCATGGTTGTGTTTCAGGCAGGCAAGCACACGTAGGTGTGGAGAGATACAGAAATCCAATCAAAACATGCAGTCAGGTCCATAACTTGGACAGTGTGAGAGAAGTAAGTAGCTACCGAGATACTTAAAAGCTTCTGTGGCTGTGATGCTTCACGACTGAGTGAGAAGAAAACAGATCAAAGCTAGGCTCCAATCTCCCATGCACCTTCTGGCAAACTGACGCTGAAATTTCACATCTTCACAGACACACACATATATACATATACACACATATATACATATACACACATATATACATACACACACACACAGCGACACACATAGCGCCAAATCACAACAAACAGTTGCCCCAAGGCGCTTTATATTGTAAGGCAAAGCCATACAATAAACAAAACACACTTTCATTGTAAAGATAACTATAAAAGTGTGAAATTTCCCCTTTTTGCTGTTTTTCATACAATATGATCAAAGGACATAATAAGTGCCCATAGTCTAAGAATCACCCATATACACACACACACACACACACTATATATATACACACTCAACAAAAATATAAACGCAACACTTTTGGTTTTGCTCCCATTTTGTATGAGATGAACTCAAAGATCTAAAACTTTTTCCACATACACAATATCACCATTTCCCTCAAATATTGTTCACAAACCAGTCTAAATCTGTGATAGTGAGCACTTCTCCTTTGCCGAGATAATCCATCCCACCTCACAGGTGTGCCATATCAAGATGCTGATTAGACACCATGATTAGTGCAGAGGTGTGCCTTAGACTGTCCACAATAAAAGGCCACTCTGAAAGGTGCAGTTTTGTTTTATTGGGGGGGATACCAGTCAGTATCTGGTGTGACCACCATTTGCCTCATGCAGTGCAACACATCTCCGTCGCATAGAGTTGATCAGGTTGTCAACTGTGGCCTGTGGAATGTTGGTCCACTCCTCTTCAATGGCTGTGCAAAGTTGCTGGATATTGGCAGGAACTGGTACACGCTGTCGTATACGCCGGTCCAGAGCATCCCAAACATGCTCAATGGGTGACATGTCCGGTGAGTATGCCGGCCATGCAAGAACTGGGACATTTTCAGCTTCCAAGAATTGTGTACAGATCCTTGCAACATGGGGCCGTGCATTATCCTGCTGCAACATGAGGTGATGTTCTTGGATGTATGGCACAACAATGGGCCTCAGGATCTCGTCACGGTATCTCTGTGCATTCAAAATGCCATCAATAAAATGCACAACACTGACATCAGAAAACTGCTCACCCACACGACGACACACACGCTGTCTGCCATCTGCCCTGAACAGTGTGAACCGGGATTCATCCCTGAAGAGAACACCTCTCCAACGTGCCAAACGCCAGCGAATGTGAACATTTGCCCAATCAAGTCGGTTACGACGATGAACTGGAGTCAGGTCGAGACCCCGATGAGGACGACGAGCATGCAGATGAGCTTCCCTGAGACGGTTTCTGACAGTTTGTGCAGAAATTCTTTGGTTATGCAAACCGATTGTTTCAGCAGCTGTCCGAGTGGCTGGTCTCAGACAATCTTGGAGGTGAACATGCTGGATGTGGAGGTCCTGGGCTGGTGTGGTTACACGTGGTCTGCGGTTGTGACGCTGGTTGGATGTACTGCCAAATTCTCTGAAACGCCTTTGGAGACGGCTTATGGTAGAGAAATGAACATTCAATACACGAGCAACAGCTCTGGTTGACATTCCTGCTGTCAGCATGCCAATTGCACGCTCCCTCAAATTTTGCGACATCTGTGGCATTGTGCTGTGTGATAAAACTGCACCTTTCAGAGTGGCCTTTTATTGTGGGCAGTCTAAGGCACACCTGTGCACTAATCATGGTGTCTAATCAGCATCTTGATATGGCACACCTGTGAGGTGGGATGGATTATCTCAGCAAAGGAGAAGTGCTCACTATCACAGATTTAGACTGGTTTGTGAACAATATTTGAGGGAAATGGTGATATTGTGTATGTGGAAAAAGTTTTAGATCTTTGAGTTCATCTCATACAAAATGGGAGCAAAACCAAAAGTGTTGCGTTTACTTCGATAACAGATAACTGAAAAGTTATCTTTGATAAAGACAAACCGATAAACCACCCAAAAATGTATCGGAAGTTACAGATAACCGATAAATTCCAGTGTTGTCTCTGGTACATTTGCAACTACTAACAAGATGAATTTGAGTTTTAACACCATGATCGCTTTTGGAAGCGACAAAAGAGTCAAACAATGAGTCAGCATTTCGATGTTTGAACATGCTGCCCCTGCTGGAAGCTACACGGCTACAGCACTGAAGCGCCCTAAGAGCAATCACAAAGCCAACTCTACCAATCACAATGCTCCGGTCAGGCGGAGGTCTTGAAAAATAAAGGCATCCTGACTTATGATTTTGTGTGAATACTGATAGAATAACTCCATTAATGTCAATTCTGTCATTTGTACAAAGTTAAAATATAACATATATCTTTTAATGTTGAATAATGCACCAATTGTGAGGTTTTGTAACACACACAGACAGATCGCAAAGGATTCTGGGTAAAATGTGCCTCTGCTAAACACTGATTGGTTCAATCATTCATTATGTAAACCAACACGTAACTGTGACGTGTGTTGGTGTTTACAGATAATTGAGATAAATGTGCTTTTGTAAAATATTCCATTTTTTATTTGTAAAAACAGGCATTTTTATGGAGCCCTGGAAGTGTCATCGCAAAATGTTTTACATGTGGAGAGAATGTGCGCACGTTTTATTATGTTGTAAAACGTGCACTCAATATTGTTGACACATAAATGTTGGCTTTATACTGTGCGAGAGAATTTTTTGGACCGAGTTTCAGGTTAATCGCGCGTCCTGCATCGTGTAGTGTACATGAAGTAACAAGCTGCGTTTAACATCTGACGACCACCTCCTGATCGCCGATCGTATGGTCGAATTGATATTATTCTGGTCAGCCGTCATGACGGTATCCTGCTGCTGCAGAGCTGTCTTGTAATGTTTTTTGTTGTTGTTTTGTTTTTAAACTTAATTAGTAAAAAAAAAAAAAAAATACTGCCATGAACACCACTGGCCAGTAGATGGCAGTAGAGGCCTTGAAATCTTTCCAAAACAAAATCCCAGATAATCCGTCTGCTACATTTAAGATGAGTGGAATTTAACAAACACAAATACAATAACGTCTATAAACCCAGAGAATATATTCACGAGAGTTTTAGGCACTAGAGTTTAATGCTGCTGTCCGTGGAGCCTGAACAGAGTGTCTGAAATGCATTTGTCCTGCCCTGAACGTACTGAGATTACCCATAATGCACTGCTGGGCTCAGCATGTGCTCACAAAACCTTAAAAATTAGCACATTATTTTAAAACTAAAACATATATCCGATATTTTTACTTTATAAAACTTCAGACATGAGAGTAATTTTAAATAACTTGTCCAAAATTAGTTTTGTTAAAATTTGAACCATAAGTTAAAAATGTATGCCTCTGGATGACTTGGGTGATATTGCCAGCATATCAGTATGGTGTTACAGGAAATGATTTACACACACACACACACACACACGTGTGTGTGTATATATATATATATATATATATATATATATATATATATATATATATATATATGAGGTTTATTAGAAAACTAACCAGCAGTTTTATAAAAAAAAAAAAAAAAAAAACTATATGGATTTGAATCACGTGCGATTACACCAGACATGCTTGAACCCTTGTGCAAATGCGTGAGTTTTTTCACGCGTGTTGGTGACGTCATCCGCCTGTGGGCAGGCTTTGAGTGAGCACTGGTCCAGCCCTCTCGGCTGAAATCCTTTGTCTGAGATGCTGCTGGAGACGGCGCGCGTTGCTTTATCAAAATTTTTTCAGGACCTGTGAAGAATATCCGAGTGGACACTATTCGAAAATTCAGCTGGTTCTCGGTGAAAAGTTTAACGGCTGATGAGAGATTATGGAGTTTCTTTCGCTTGAAGGACAGCTCACAAAGCGGATCGGCGCGGTGTGGTCGGAGGTGGCGTCCGTCTGGCTGTTTCGAGCTGAAAACATCCTAATTTAAGGCTTTGTTCACCCAGGTCGTCGTCAGAGAACAGAGAAGTTTCAGAAGAAGTCGGCATGAGGAGTTTATGCGGACATTCCACTGTTAAAGGAGATTTTGTAATGAAAGAACGTGCGGGCAAATTCGCCGAGTCGGTTCCGTGACGACGACGCAAATCCGTCTGCACTGCGACAGGAAAAACACCTCCGTGTTGAAAACCATTTGTAAAATTCAGGCGGCTTTTGATGGCTTTCAACAAGTGAGTATCTGAGAAATTGTTTAACAGCTGGGCATGTTCCAACTTGTCCGTTAAGGTTTCCAATGGAGGTGTTTTTCCTGTTGCGACCCCCCGCGGTCGGGTCCAGCCCGACATGCGAATCTGTCCACACGTTCTTTCATTACAAAATCTCCTTTAACAGTGGAATGTCCGCATAAACTCCTCATGCCGACTTCTTCTGAAACTTCTCTGTTCTCTGACGACGACCTGGGTCAACAGAACCTGAAATGTGGAGGTTTTCAGCTTGAAACAGCGAGACGAAGCTGCCTCGGAGCGCAGATCACCGTCAGGCGCCGTGGGCCGTCCTTAAAGCGACACTTACAGACCAAAATCTCTCATCAGCCGTTAAAATTTTTACAGAAAACCAGCTGAATTTATCGAATGGTGTCCACTCAGTTGTGCCTTACAGTTTTGAAAAAAGTTTGATCAAACAAAGCAGCAGTCTCTGAGCCATTCCTAAAACAATGAAAAGAAAAAAAAAAAAAATCGACGAGAGGGTGGGCCACTCCTCACTCAAAGACTGCCCACAGGCGAATGACGTAACCGACAGGCGTGAAAAAACTCTTGCATGCCCACGAGGGTTCAAGCATGTCTGATGTAATCACACGTCATTCAAATCCATATGGTTTTTGAAAAAAATAATAAGGTCGGATACTTTTCTAATAGTTCTCGTATGTGTGTGTGTGTGTGTGTGTGTCTTTGAAGATGTGAAATTTCAGCGTCAGTTTGCCAGAAGGTGCATGGGAGTATCAGCATCATTTCTTCAGAAAAGACGGAGGACGTGATTAGAGCGCCGCAGAAAAACGAGCTGCTAGCTGATGCGTACACTGTGCATCGGACATTTCAAATCGTCATGGATTTTCACCTTGTTTCTGCTTAAAACTGACTTTAGAATTATTTAAGAGGTTTTACCTTTATCATCTGATGGTTAATAATCCCATTAATCCATTTGATTGTTTGGGTGAAGAGACTCCATCTCAGACGTGCTGCTGTGGTCCGAAATGACGCATGTGCAGATGCAAAAGGCGGGCCGATTTTTTGGGGGGTGGACCATTCGGTCTGTGACACCAGCTGTAAAACTGATTTGTACAAACAACAACACTAAAATTTCGCTTGTCCAATTACCTATGGAGTCTAAAAGTGGAAGGACTGTGTATACAAATGAGTAATGTGATATTTCTGTTAAACCCCCTTAAATTAAAACTGAAAGTCTATCTAAGCTACAGCACTATCACATCTTGACTGTTCATTTCAGCTCCACTGTGGTGGTGCACAAAGGCAACATTACACAAACTGTATCACTGTCCAAAAACGCATGGACACGACAGCATGCACCTGAGATTCCTGCAGCAGTCAGCAGTCTTGGTGTACACTTTAAGGAAGGCTCGACTGCAGTCCCACCACACCCATGCACTAACACACAAACAGTCTATCCAGACAACACCCAAATAAACCAGCACATGCACACACTCAGGGCGTGGGTGCTATTTTAAATTCCCAATTACACAAGAAAGTAATCCAAAATAAGGTTTTATTACAAGTGTCTGTGCAGCAGGATTTTGCATCTTTCTTTGTGTCATCTTCACATTACACCACACACGAGACCAACTAAACGCTGTGTCAAATAACTGCCTACACATAACCAAAAACATATGCTTTTATATGGCCATTTCAACACCATTGAAATCAACGTTACCCTGTTAGTGTGAGTTCAATGTCACTGAAAGTAGGATATAAAGAGGTCAAATCATGCAAAATCAGTTTTTAACTAGAGCTGAATAGACTGAAGTTTGATCCGCATCTGAGCCATACTGCGGATTTAGCAGAGAAGCCCGTTTGAGCTGTATTTTGTATTATATTTTAGTTAATGAAAAGCCACTTCTAACGAGACTTTGACCTTGAAAATTTGTTCAAAGGTAAAAATTTGTGGAATTGGAAAGTGTTGGAGGAGATTTGTGCACTATGAGCACCGTGTTCTAGTTCATACAAGAGATCAAATGTCTCAAAAAACTGAATGTAAAAGTGATGATTTATGTTCACAATAATCCTTATAGTTAATGTGTTTCATTAAATACTTATGACCTGTGAAAATGGAGGGGTTGTGTATAAAAACAGTAACTGTAAGTCTTAAACGATTAAAGTGATATTTTTGTTCTACCACTTGACTTAAAGTCTATATTACAAGAACATGTTGATTGCTTCATTTCAAATCCTTTTTGCATGACAAAGTTCTTTGTTGTATTTTGTTCATCATTGTTATCATTAGTGGGGCCTAAGTAGTGGTTCACTCCTCTCAGTCTGGTCTGCTTGAGGTTTCTTCCTCAAAAATGCCCAAGGGAGGTTTTCCTGATGGCTGTTGCCTACATGCTTGCTCGGGAAGGTGGGGAGGGTTGGATTTCACCCCCATGATGCACCTTGAGATGACTTATGTTGTAATTTGCTGCTACAGTATATAAATAAACTGAATTGTTGTTATTCCTCAACAACTTAGTTTAAATTTAAACCAATATTATTTTAAGCCTTTGCCTTGCCAATTAGATATTTTCACATTTAATGACAAAAACACAGCACAATGCGATGTGCCTGTCTGTGACTCAGACCTCTCAGCAAGCCTGCAGAGGTCTGTATTAAACCACCACATCCAGAGTCATCCCTCTGTAGCACAAGACGCTCCCAGTGCCCTCCAATGGAATATTGTTGCTAGGCGCCCACTCATTTTCCTCACCTGGGAGAGAAATTAATAAAACAATTTCTCATGCACAAGCCCCCCCACCCCACACACACACACACACACACACAGACTCTCATTGAAATACTTTTACACGGGAAGCAATGGAACAATGGGCATCTCTGAAAAGACACAGCTCTGTGAGGGACAGTGATAAACCATGACTCGCATAAAAACAGATCCAAAATGCAGGAAGGCACGCAACCCATCTGCCCACAAACCATTCATTCTACACTGTTAAACCGAACACTCCATTTTAATACAATAATTAAGTTAATGTAACTCAAACTTTGAAGAAAGTTATAGTCACTCATTTCCGTTAATTAAACTAACTCAAAAATGAACTGTTGTCATAACAACTCAGTTCCTTTAAGTGCATTTAAAGTTTTGGGGCATTTAAGTGTTGTGATGTATTTCCAGTGCATTCCATTCGCTCATTTTAATTGAGTGTATGTAACGGAGGCTAGCAGGTGTCGCTGTGCATGTGTAGTAAGTAAACCTCACTCCCAACAGCTCAAAAGGATTCTCTGGTCACAAGGCCAGAGCCCTGGGTTTGAGCCTTCTGGTTAGAGAGTCCGACTTCATGAGTTCGCGTCCCGAGGGGAGCGAATGGGCGGAGTCATAACAACACAACACAGAGTCAACAAGTAAACCAAAGAATGCATCAAAAAATCTCATTCAAAATGTAATGCAGAAATTTGTTACTTTTTTATTGAAAAACATAATCTAGATTTACATAACTTTAATTAACTATAAATTGCTGTTACTAAAACTTTAACAATTAAATTTTTGAAAATTATTTTATTTAAGATGGCAAACTCAAATGGTTTAAGGCAGTGGTGCGCAAACTGTGGTACGCTCTCTGGTGGTACGTGGGGGAATGTCATGATTTTCCACATTTTTTCCACATTTTCACTTAAAAAAAAAAAAAAAAATCGGAAAAATACAATGCATTATAAATACAACGTTTCAAACGAAATGTGTAGCTTGAGATAATTCAAATTGTGTCTTTTAAAAAATATTTGTTGCAAACGTACTCTGCTTACGTTGGCACGTACAGGCTGCACGGAATCATGGGATCACTAGCATGGGATCACTCACTTCAAATTGTTGGTGCGAGCAGGAACAGAAACGTAAATGCGAAGGGTAAATAAATGTAATGTTCTAACGTTGAAATGAGTTTAAAAGCATGGCTAAGTGGAGAGAAAAAGACAGAGAAAAGAAAAGTTGCAGATCAGGATGGAGAGGATACTGGTTCGAGCAATGTGGAAGCAGAACCGAGTAGCACTACTTCAAGTACTAATGAAAGATGCAACGCTGACCCTGAAATGCCCGCGGCATCTTCGAACAGAAAGCGTCGCAAAGCTGCACGAAAATATGACCCAACATATCTCGAGCTCGGGTTCTTTTGGAGCGCGACCGAGGAAGAACCAAAGCCACAATGTGTTGTGTGTTCTGAAGTACTGTGCAATGACTCAATGAAACCAGCCAATCTCAAACGGCACCTACACACTAAACACCCGACTTTAAAAGACAAGCCGGTGGACTTTTTTCGAAGAAAACGTGACGAGCTGAAGTAGTCAAAGTCCGCCATTCGTTCCTGTACTACACCCTCAGCCGACGCACAGGAGGCTTCCTACAAAGCTAGCCTCTCATTAGGTATGCAAGTTATTCATATTCAGCAACATGCTGGTACCTCTGTGGTTCATTTTCATGTCATTCTGATATCTATGTTAGAGGGGTGTTAACAATAAACTTGGTTTAAGGAGGAGTATTACTAAAACACTTTAATAGCAGTTTGTTTTATTTGTCGACCAGATTAGGAGCATGATTTGTGCCATTTTCATTCAGTTGCAGTGCAGATGTAACAACTTTTGAGTGTGTTTATTTTGCTCTGTATTTTGAGGAGTATGTGAGAATTGTTGGACAGAGTTGTAAATGTCTGATTCAGTAAGGTAACAATAAATAACCACAATAAGGAATAAACATCTCTCCTGTGTGTTTAACCCTTTATCTACGGCGATGGCGCCCACGCCATATTTTCCATATTTTTGCATATTTTCGCCTTGTAAAATGTTTACTTTTGCACTGTTTCTGCGCTGTTTCTGAGTTCTAGACACACAAAATGAATTATTTTGATTGTAAACACTTACAGCTTCCTGTTAAAAATGTGAAATCCAAACTTCCTTTACATAATCATTTTTCACTAAAAAACTGGAAAAAAAAATCAAGTTCGTTTTTGTGTTTTTTTCTCATTTTAAATGCTAAAACTTACAAATAATGTGTATAAATAGTTAATCAGGTGTAATATAATTGAAATTCAGGTACTCTTGGAAAAGGGTACCAAAGCACACAAACACAGAACATTATTTATTAATTTTATTGCTATAATAAAAAATTATAACCAATCGTCCATTTATAGCCTCAGTAGGTAAAAGGTTAAAGCTAATTGAGAAGGCATATATGGCTATATTTTAAAATCGGTCATCATGGTGGTACTCAGACAGCTGAATTGTTTCTCAGGTGGCATGCAGTATTAAAAGTTTGAGAACCACTGGTTGAAGGTCGCTGGTATAAGTCGCACTTTTTTACATGTTTTGGCAGGGGGTGCGACCTATACTCCAGTGCGACTTATAAATGAAAAATATACCGGTAGATTCTCAATTAATTTACCGTAATAAAACAATTTTACGTGACAGAGTCGCTCTAAGATTTAAAATGGCCGGAAATGCAATGCATCATGGGCACTGTAGTATGGCAGCCGTCCTATAGGTCACGCTGGTCGCGATAACCAATCAGAGAACAGAACATTGGACGCGTATTCCTCACTTCACCCAGACAATGATTGTGAAACAGCGTGTGAAGCAGACGAACACGGTGCTTATTCCGGGAGGGCTAACAAAACAGCTTCAACCCTTGGATATCAGTGTGAGCAGAGTTGATGCTCAGAGCTGTGGGGGAGCACTGGGTGAGCGACGGCGGAGGATTAGCATCTGCACTTGGAAGGAGCTGGCTTCGACACCACAGGGAGGTCATGAGCTGCGCAGGTAGGTGCTGCATGGTTCGGCTCGCAATGTGGTCCGCAAAATGCAAACATATCCATAGGTAAAATGCAGCTCACGAGAGGGTGCTCAAGGCTTGTGTGACTGTTCCTGCGACTTCTGACTACCATAGAAAAATAGAAATTTCAACATTACTGATAACTTAACAAGACAATGGAGAAGGCCCGAAAAAAATGCCACCAAAAAGAAAAGGATACTCTGCAGATTACAAGTTGCGACTGGTGAAATATGCATCCGAAAACGGTAATTGATCAGCAGAGAGAGAGTTTGGAGTGAGTGAGAAACTTGTGAGGGACTGGAGGAAAGCAGAGGTTACTCTAACCACCATGAAAAAAAACAAAAAAAGCTAATCGCGGGCTAAAAGCTAGACGGCCACAGCTAGAGGAACGAGTCCGCACATGGGTGCTCGAACAATGTGCAGATATTATCATCATAATATCATAATATTATCATCTGAACTTTCATGTTAAGTTAACATACCTGTATGTCCATGCGACTTATACTCCAGTGCGACTTATCTATGGTTTATTTTTCTTTATAATGTATAAAGTGGCTGGTGCGACTTATACTCCGGTGCGACTTATAGTCCGGAAAATACGGTAATTGCTTTGATGGGCAGGTGTTTAAAAAAATCTAATCAAATCAATTTAATTTATATAGCGCCAAATCACAACAAACAGTTGCCCCAAGGCGCTTTATATTGTAAGGCAAAGCCATACAATAATTACGGAAAAACCCCAACGGTCAAAACGACCCCCTGTGAGCAAGCACTTGGCGACAGTGGGAAGGAAAAACTCCCTTTTAACAGGAAGAAACCTCCAGCAGAACCAGGCTCAGGGAGGGGCAGTCTTCTGCTGGGACTGGTTGGGGCTGAGGGAGAGAACCAGGAAAAAGACATGCTGTGAAGGGGAGCAGAGATCAATCACTAATGATTAAATGCAGAGTGGTGCATACAGAGCAAAAAGAGAAAGAAACACTCAGTGCATCATGGGAACCCCCCAGCAGTCTAAGTCTATAGCAGCATAACTAAGGGATGGTTCAGGGTCACCTGATCCAGCTCTAACTATAAGCTTTAGCAAAAAGGAAAGTTTTAAGCTTAATCTTAAAAGTAGAGAGGGTGTCTGTCTCCCTGATCTGAATTGGGAGCTGGTTCCAGAGGAGAGGAGCCTGAAAGCTGAAGGCTCTGCCTCCCATTCTACTCTTACAAACCCTAGGAACTACAAGTAAGCCTGCAGTCTGAGAGCGAAGCGCTCTATTGGGGTGATATGGTACTATGAGGTCCCTAAGATAAGATGGGACCTGATTATTCAAAACCTTATAAGTAAGAAGAAGAATTTTAAATTCTATCCTAGAATTAACAGGAAGCCAATGAAGAGAGGCCAATATGGGTGAGATATACTCTCTCCTTCTAGTCCCCGTCAGTACTCTAGCTGCAGCATTTTTGAATTAACTGAAGGCTTTTCAGGGAACTTTTAGGACAACCTGATAATAATGAATTACAATAGTCCAGCCTAGAGGAAATAAATGCATGAATTAGTTGTTCAGCATCACTCTGAGACAAGACCTTTCTAATTTTAGAGATATTGCGCAAATGCAAAAAAGCAGTCCTACATATTTGTTTAATATACGCATTGAATGACATATCCTGATCAAAAATGACTCCAAGATTTCTCACAGTATTACTAGAGGTCAGGGTAATGCCATCCAGAGTAAGGATCTGGTTAGACACCATGTTTCTAAGATTTGTGGGGCCAAGTACAATAACTTCAGTTTTATCTGAGTTTAAAAGCAGGAAATTAGAGGTCATCCATATTTTTATGTCTGTAAGACAATCCTGTAGTTTAGCTAATTGGTGTGTGTCCTCTGGCTTCACGGATAGATAAAGCTGGGTATCATCTGCGTAACAATGAAAATTTAAGCAATGCCGTCTAATAATACTGCCTAAGGGAAGCATGTATAAAGTGAATAAAATTGGTCCTAGCACAGAACCTTGTGGAACTCCATAATTAACCTTAGTCTGTGAAGAAGACTCCCCATTTACATGAACAAATTGTAATCTATTAGATAAATATGATTCAAACCACCGCAGCGCAGTGCCTTTAATAATACCTATGGCATGCTATAATCTCTGTAATAAAATTTTATGGTCAACAGTATCAAAAGCAGCAGTGAGGTCTAACAGAACAAGCACAGAGATGAGTCCACTGTCTGAGGCCATAAGAAGATCATTTGTAACCTTCACTAATGCTGTTTCTGTACTATGATGAATTCTAAAACCTGACTGAAACTCTTCAAATAGACCATTCCTCTGCAGATGATCAGTTAGCTGTTTTACAACTACCCTTTCAAGAATTTTTGAGAGAAAAGGAAGGTTGGAGATGAAAATAAATAAATAAATCAAACGACAATATATAATCATATGGTGAGGTTTGGTTTGAAGATCAAATGTGCCAGAATTTGAGAAGACTGAAAATTTTGGGGGGTAATCCATGAAATCCAGTGTGACAGAAAAAAAAAATGGTATGGTGGTAATTGATGGCACAGGGGGTGCTGAACTTGATCCAAATAATCAGACGGTGCCTGATTTGTGAAAATCAGTCATATACTGTAGTTCGGACGTTGCATACATAAAAAGGCCTCCAAATCAGAGTAATTGGTGGCGGTACAGCACTAGATTTGCAGACAACTTACTGCAAAGAATGACAGTACCACCTCCAAAATTGCACTGTTTGTTCATTCAGTTGTAGTGTTTTAATAAAACGAGCGCCATGGGCCAGTGGGGGATCATAACAAATCACTGGATAACTGAAAAAATCATCAGCGGATAAAGACACAAACGGCACGGTCTCACTCTTTAAGTCTAAACTTACTTCCATTCCTCCGGTGGGTTGAAACGTGTGGATAAGCTTACACACAGAGTAGACGTCTGACCCGGAGATACTTCACGTCATACATCACTCCAGTTCTTCTGATTCACTCCATCCATGAAGATAAGCAAACCACAGGGTTTGTTTGTCTCTCTCACACACACACGCTCATGTCTTTCCCTCGGTTGCACACACAAACATGCAACGTGGTTTTGCTGCTGCATCGCAATCAGTTGGTGGTGATGTGCTGGTAATTTTCAAGCATGCACACAATCTTCCAAGTGGCACATACCGTAGGGTCAGTTAGTCATCTTTGTGGCAGTCCAAGAGCCCAGGCTCGGATTACGGCACATAGGATCCACTCACTCTGACACGGCTTCAAACGTCCATTATTTTACAAACACGTCCCCCTGAACCAGCTGGTTCTATGACTCATTCCTGTCACTCGGCACAGTCTTTCAAAAACTAAAGATGCAAAAAGATTCTTCACATTGTCAAAGCTTTTTCTGAACTGGGAAAGTGTCCTTGACCAAGACACCTATAATACCTTCCAGAGTGATGTAACCATTTAGTCCATTTCTGTGCTTGGAAATAGAACAATATTATGAAGAAGTGAAAGAAACAATGCGGTGACTAATGAGTCTATTCAGTGTGAGGTCCGGAGTCCAGACGGAGACAAAGCGGTTTAGTTTTTACTCCAAGTAAAATGAAAACGTTGCATCAGATCTGTGACACCTGCAGAACTGTTTGCAAGAAGCAGATGACAAACACTCATATTTAACAAAAGTGAATGTTACTAAAATCCAATAACAGACTTGTTTTAGTGTTGTTTTCATGTCCAATATGACACCGATACTGAGACTTTAAGTATCTGCTGATAGTGATACCAAATCGATACCTTTTTCCCTGTCTTGAAGCAACTCTCCTAAAAGGAAAACACAGAGCTAACAATAAGTATTGGATCAAATCAGATTTTATTCTTGTTTAAATTCAGATATCCAAGCCACTAATTTTGGTTTATATCACAACAGCCAAACCCAAATACAAAGTAACAGTTGAAATTTTGGCCCAATTTTTCCATCTTTAAAATATAGCCTTTCTGAGATCATAGCTGATCGGTGGCTGGTAGGGAGCCCCCTGTCCCCCTTCAGCCCCCCACCCCCACAGTTCAGCACAAATTTGTACTGTTAAATAATTGCAAAGTCTACATAATAGTGTGAAATACAGACTTATTGTCATGATGACTTGTTTTTAAAATAGTAACAGTGTAAATGTCAATGAAGTATAGCAGTTAAACCAAAGTGTGAACAGGAAAAATCTGTTGTACATTCACATGAACACAGCCTGTTAAAAACAGATGGCCTCTACTGCCTGGGTCCAAACATGGAAAGAATCTCTACAAAACCTCAGGAACTATAGTGGAAGTGTCTGCCACCTCTTCCCTGTGCCATCGTGAGTCCACTGGGCAGAGCGCCATGCACGAAGTACAGGTAGGTCAGTCCACTGAACTTCAAAAAAAAACAAAAAAAAAAACCAACAACTTTTGCCTAGTGGTGTGCCTGTTCAGAAGGACCAATTTATTTATCCCCAAAGTGCTATATACTGTAAATAAAGGTACTATTGTTTCCCGTTTCACCAAACAATGTAGGTATCCTTATTTTTTATTTATTTAATTTATTTTGACAAATCCTATGTTTTATTCACTGGTACTGTTCATATTGCAGGCACAGTGGCTTAGTGGTTAGCACTGTTGCCTCACAGTAAGAAGGTCATGAGATTGATTCCCACATGTGGCCTTTCTGTGTCAAGTTTGCATCTCCCTGTGTTTGTGTGGGTTCCCTATGGGTGCCCCGGCTTCCTCCCACCTCCAAAGATACGCAGGTTAGGTGGTTTGGAAAACTTAAATTGTCCTTAGGTGTGTGCGCAGGTGTGAATGCATTTGTACGTATGTCTATATGTGGCCCTGCTCCAGTTTACAGTCCTGATGACATGGTCAGGGTCATACTTATATTAGGAATTTGCCAGGTTCTACTGGCTATTCTAAGAATGAAGTGTAAAACCAAAGTAACTTTTTCATGTTGTAGCTCCTGTGTAAACTATGGAACTCTTTCCTGTGGGTTTTAAGATCTGTGGAAGCTCTGGATACTTTTTATAACCAGCTAAAGACCTTCTTGTTGAAGCTTGCCTTTATGCAGTTTATTTGATCTACTTTTATTCCGTTTTATTACATCTTTTATTTATTTTAATATATTTAATCATCTCTGTGAAGCACTTGGTGACATCTGTCCTGGAAATGCGCTGTACAAATAAATTACTAACTTACGAGTACTAAATGCAGAGTGTGCAAGACAATATGAGGATCTTGTGTATGTTTCCTGAAGCACCCCATTTTAGAAATGCAAGCTGGAACACTGCAGGCATCATATTGCCATTAAATTGACTGCCTTTTAACTCTAAGAAATAATCTCCCGAAGGGAGGCAAAGGTGACCGCAGGGGTGCACTGATTTTCCCCCCAATCCTCACAGCAGCAACAAGGTTGGCGCCTGCATCGTGCAGTCAGGTTTGACTCTGTTCGAGGGATTACATTCCTTGCGATTACGTTACTTGCCTATACTGTAGCGTGACAAAGTTTCACATGTAAGAAGGGAACTAATGTCAACTCGGTGGCGGTAATAAACTCCCAAAATATCAGCAGTTTTCATACTGGCTTGCCATGATACATCAGTTCAGTTAATTTACACCACACTAAATCATATGTCACCACAAAACACTATACATGAGTTGGGTTCATTCCCAAACTTAAGAAGACAGAGGCCCACTCTGAAGTCAGAAAATTTCTGAGGTTCACTTTAAACACAGTTTTAATCTTCCTATCTATCTATCTATGTAGAGGATCCAAGCTTAAGAACACACATACCACCATTCCCTGAGGGGGTGAGGGATATATATATATATATATATATATATATATATATATATATATACACACACCAAAATGGCTTGGTTTCTTCCTCAAATCATCAGTTTTTCCTTACCACTGTTGCCTATGTGCTTGCTCTAGGGGTTGGTACTTGTGGCAGTTTTGTTGTAATTATTATTTTGTTGTGATAAATGAAATAAATTAAAATTGAATTGAAAAAGTGTATAAAACAATAAAAAAACAAACAAACAAAAAAGCAAAAAACAAACGGGACGCTACACTATCATCTCCCGCAGATGGACGGATGCCAGGGGTGTGTGTGTGTGTATGTGTATATATATATATATATATATATATATATATATATTTACACACACACACACACACACACACACACACACAATTTAAACACATCGTTAGAATCAAGAGCATCAACGTGGTGATTTCTGGGGATAAAAAAAAAAAATCTACAACAGCTAACACTCTATTGGTGTGTAGACTGATTGGGTGGGTCCCCCACCAAGAAAAAACACTTGTAACTCTGGGACAACAAGGTCTAGAAAACAACAAAGCGTATCTTTTGAATCAGACCATCAACACAGTCAATTTAGGCTAGAAATAAACACAACCTCAAGGTCGTGGGGCTGTTCAGCCATGGCCACTTAGGCATTGACTGCTCTCAAGTGGGATATCCAAGAAATTTTCATGTACTGAGCAGTGATGGAAAAACTAAGAACTTTGTTTATCCTGTGGTTCTACTTTAATAAATAGTTTAATCTTTCAGTTGTGACATTACATTGTATATTAGTAACTCCCCATTGATAACACGGTAGCAGCAGCAGCATCCATTTTCCAGTCTGTCTTAGTTGATAGACTGAACACATAAAAGGTCTCCCGTCGATAGCAGTGAATGAAATATGAATCAAACATCAAAATCCCCGTTGCCAAAAACGAGATGAAAACTGATGACGAGGCCCTTCAAGAGGACTGTGCAACTATTTCTTGGATATAAATTAGACCAATCCAAACTAGCAAATACTCAACATGCAAAATCAAGTCAGGAGTATTGGTGCAATGGTAACTGGGGGGTCAACATAACACGCATCATCAGTTAAAGAAGAGGCACTAAGCTGACTGAAGATGTTGCCCGCTGTGTGTGGTTGTGTGTCACATCTATTCTCGGAGAATTCCAGAGGGGAGACCCTGTGACTGACCCCCACCTCACAGGATCTAACAGGATATCACCACCCGCACACACAAACAATTCTGGATGCAGAATTGGTTGCTGTTGCTACACTATGCTTTAAAAGTAAAACACCAGACAATTCAATTAAAATATTCCAGGTGAAGCATTTCCTGTCAAGAGATGTCGTATGTTAGAATGCGTTGCAGCTTAACATGCTAGCGCAATGTACTGACTACTCGTGAAATGTGCCATTGTGCCACCAAAACTGCTTGCCATTATCTATTAGAAAAACATCGGTGGTCTGGGTTTACTGAAAAGTTTCTGATGAGGGCTATGGCTCAGGTTAGGGTTACCAAGACAGCCAGTGTGTAGTATTTTACCCAAAGCAATAAAGTGCTTGTACATAATATTGGTATGTCTGGGTCCAAACCTAGCAACAGCCTAATTCTAATCATCTCATACTGTACACAAATGTCATGAGATTCACGCTTATTTGTATACTGCACTGAAAACAGCATAAGGATTGCACATTAAAAAATTTAGATGAGAGAGTGAGTAAGTCAATCCCAGCAAATGTGTTGATAATAACTCAAAAACAGTAAATACTATCATCTTGTCCCCAACTTAAAAGACTATATGACACAGGAAAACATTAAAATCTGGTAAACATTGATGCGCCAGATCATTCAAAAAAGCAACTTTGTTTCATCTTTGTATAATATCCCATCAACATGACTGCCCCCTGCTGGATGCAAAGCTCACTGTCAAGGGAGATAAGCTAGCAACGACCAACATGATGTGCACTAATTGGCCAAATATGGGATGAAATACACAACAGAGCAATAAAGTAAAAATGGAATTAGACAATGAATAGAACATGACACTTTTCATCTGCACTGCAAATTAGTGACAGTAAACTCAGAAACCTAGCCCTTAATGCCCACGATGCTCTTAGTGTGTAGCTGATCACTTTGCATGGCAGTACGGTGATATCAGTGCGTGAGAGGGTGAATGTGAGCCACCATTAGCTGGGTTTCCATTACAAATTTGTGCAGAAGTTGAGCGATATTTTCAGAATGTTGACAAAATACTGTAGCGAACTTACAGCATTTTCACTGAGTGGGACCACTGGATTTTTGTCATCTTGCAATTCAGATTTTTTTAAAATCAATGTTGCAATAATTTTATCTGTTATAAGATGTAACAAGCTCTTCGTGTCTTCCTTTGTCTACACTAGAGTGTGGATACCCGACCCTAGCCCGATGGGACCTAACTGGACCCAACAGCTTTGGCCTTGGACAGAAACATATAATATCTGTCCAGTTCAAACACTACTGAAAGTTTTCTCCTGGTCCTTTTTTATTCAGTCCCAATAAGGTCCGTAAACAGACTATTTCTCAGGTTAGATTTAGTCAAAGTTAAGATGAGATTACAGACCTGGATTCTGATGAACATCACTCTCACAGGAGGTCCTGTTCGATCAGAATCCCGAACAAAAGAATAGAAGTAGCTTTTATAAAACGCAATGTAGGTGTGTCAAAAGGCGGACGTTACTTCGCAAATCCTAACCTCATTGGCTCCAAGTGGGCATAGAGGAAAGTCCGAGCCCATTACACAAGCCCGTGTCAGGACGGGACATACGGCAACTTGATTCTCTTTGTTCTAAGTGCTGAAACCAGTTAAATTGAGTTTAATCAAGCACATTTAAGCAGATACCAGACTAAAAGTATGATCATTTAAGTCAGGTGATTATTTGATACCAAAACAAAATAGCAAAAAACAAGACATGGGTCAGGTTCTGGCAGAAATATGAGGCCTGAACCACACTCTAGTCTATACATACCACGCCATGTATTGTCTGTACGCCATGTGCCCTGTGATTTTAACAATTTTAACCTTTTATTTTAACCAGGTTAGTCCCATTGAGATGGAGATCTCTTTTGCAAGGGAGACCTGGACAATTATAAAGTTTCCAATTCACCTGACCTGCATGTCTTTTTTTTTTAATGTGGGAGGAAACCGGAGCACCTGGAGGAAACCCACACAAACATGGGGAAAACATGTAAACTCCACACAGAAAGGCCACAGGTGGGAATCAAACCCATGACCTTCTTGCTGTGAGGCAACAGTGCTAACCACTATCCACATGCTGCCAATATCGGAAAGAGTATTTCCATTCCAGTTTTACAAAACATTCCCTTTTCAAATCATCTGAAAAACCACCCCACACAAAACATAAAAGAAACATTTTTGCAATAGTTGAGTTTTTTTTGCAAAATACATGTTTCCATTCAGTATATTTTCACTTTGTTACTTAAAATTGCACAATTTCCAGGATAATGGAATCTTGCTTGGTGTAAAGCACTTGAAGCTAGAGGTGGGCGGATCGATCCTAATATTGATAATATCGATACCAACGCTGGTATTGATATTGAACGATCCTCATGTAAAAAGATCAATACTCAAGCTTTTTTCTCTCCCGCACGCACTGACTGCTAATCAAAGTCTACTGTCTATCTGTAAGAGCAGCGCTGCGCTGTGTCACACAACACAGAGCAGCGCACCCTCCCACCTTTGGTCTTTTGTTGTTGCGCTGTCACGTGCCTCAGCGGTGCCAGCCAATGTTGTTGTGGTGTGTTAATTTTGTTGTATTGTGGTTTGTCAGCCCTCTACCTCAGGAGATTTTGTTTTAAGTTGTGTTGAGTGATATTTTTTTAAACAAAAATGTTGATTGTGATAATAAAGTATTATGTTGTCACGTACAATGTTTGGCGAAATTCTATCCTCGGTCTTTTGGATCCTTTGGATCTATGAAGCTTAAATATGAAAAAGTATCGGTATCAATATCGGTGATACTGGGCCTGTATTTACTTGGTATTGGATCAATACCAAAATTCCCGGTATCGCCCACCTCTACTTGAAGCATCTAGAACAGATGGAAAAGTGCTACAAACATTCTATTTACTATTTATTGTTCCGAAACAACTCGTGAGGCGTCCACGTTTCGAACAGTGTTCCACAGTCAGCGTGAAAAGACAGGTGGTAGCGTGTGCTGCCACCTGCTGGACGGTTCAGGAATATGAACCCATATCACGTTATGCATTTCATATTAAAACAGCTAGCCAGTACAGGTTCTGTATGTTTGCTGTATAAACATAATTCTTATAGTTTCAGATTTGTTAATGGTTAAATAAGGCATATCAAAGGGGACACTTTTTTTCCCTATTATTGCTAAGTATGACCCTAACAAAGTGATTTTTAAACCCCTTTTTTCGCGGTGGGCAGGTTGTTTCCTTAAACTTCGTTTGACAGCAGGAGAATCCTCGAGAGCTAAACACGCATTTTATCCATCAGAAAACTGCCGCAGACGACAGGAGATGTTTGTAAAAACGCAGCAGAGGATAGAGAAGACACGAACAGACGGAAACTTTCAGAGACGAATGACATTTTACAAACCATCTCCTACCTTCTTTCCTTCCTTCCTTCCTCCCTCCTTCACTTCATTCCGTCAGTCGGTTCCAAAAACTCTTGTCACGACGCCGCTCGCCGCAGACTGCGAAAAGCCAAAACAGCCCCGGTTTGCTCACAGCCGAGGATTTAAGTCGGATATGAGAGCCGAGCAGACTGGTGGAACTGAAGACGCCGAGGCTCCATGTGTCAGAGTGTGACAGCTCGCGGGGAGAATGAGCAGGAGAACCGTGGAACTTAGGGGGAGTTCCCGTTAGCAGACCGGGGCGGGGGCTCCGTTACACGGATCGACGACTCGGCTCGTTTTCTACTCATCTGATCATTTATCACCACAGCAGCGCCTAAAGCCAGACTGTTTTGGGTTTTTTTCGTCTAGAATGGCACTCAGTCGAGCACATACCTCAGACAGGTTTCAGTGGGGAACTTCCCTCAAGTCCCAGGGTCCACTAGTCCTTGTATTAAGGAGGGCATGAAAATTCAGTAAGATATATCTTATACTCAACAAAAATATAAACACAACACTTTTGGTTTTGCTCCCATTTTGTATAAGATGAACTCAAAGATCTAAAACTTTTTCCACATACACAATATCACCATTTCCCTCAAATATTGTTCACAAACCAGTCTAAATCTGTGATAGTGAGCACTTCTCCTTTGCTGAGATAATCCATCCCACCTCACAGGTGTGCCATATCAAGATGCTGATTAGACACCATGATTAGTGCACAGGTGTGCCTTAGACTGCCCACAATAAAAGGCCACTCTGAAAGGTGCAGTTTTGTTTTATTGGGGGGGTTACCAGTCAGTATCTGGTGTGACCACCATTTGCCTCATGCAGTGCAACACATCTCCTTCGCATAGAGTTGATCAGGTTGTCAATTGTGGCCTGTGGAATGTTGGTCCACTCCTCTTCAATGGCTGTGCGAAGTTGCTGGATATTGGCAGGAACTGGTACACGCTGTCGTATACGCCGGTCCAGAGCATCCCAAACATGCTCAATGGGTGACATGTCCGGTGAGTATGCCGGCCATGCAAGAACTGGGACATTTTCAGCTTCCAAGAATTGTGTACAGATCCTTGCAACATGGGGCCGTGCATTATCCTGCTGCAACATGAGGTGATGTTCTTGGATGTATGGCACAACAATGGGCCTCAGGATCTCGTCACGGTATCTCTGTGCATTCAAAATGCCATCAATAAAATGCACCTGTGTTCTTCGTCCATAACAGACACCTGCCCATACCATAACCCCACCGCCACTATGGGCCACTCGATCCACAACATTAACATCAGAAAATCGCTCACCCACACGACGCCACACACGCTGTCTGCCATCTGCCCTGGACAGTGTGAACCGGGATTCATCCGTGAAGAGAACACCTCTCCAACGTGCCAAACGCCAGCGAATGTGAGCATTTGCCCACTGAAGTCGGTTACGACGACGAACTGGAGTCAGGTCAAGACCCCGATGAGGACGACAAGCATGCAGATGAGCTTCCCTGAGACGGTTTCTGACAGTTTGTGCAGAAATTCTTTGGTTATGCAAACAGATTGTTTCAGCAGCTGTCCGAGTGGCTGGTCTCAGACGATCTTGGAGGTGAACATGCTGGATGTGGAGGTCCTGGGCTGGTGTGGTTACACGTGGTCTGCGGTTGTGAGGCTGGTTGGATGTACTGCCAAATTCTCTGAAACACCTTTGGAGACGGCTTATAGTAGAGAAATGAACATTCAATACACGAGCAACAGCTCTGGTTGACATTCCTGCTGTCAGCATGCCAATTGCACGCTCCCTCAAATCTTGTGACATCTGTGGCATTGTGCTGTGTGATAAAACTGCACCTTTCAGAGTGGCCTTTTATTGTGGGCAGTCTAAGGCACACCTGTGCACTAATCATGGTGTCTAATCAGCATCTTGATATGGCACACCTGTGAGGTGGGATGGATTATCTCAGCAAAGGAGAAGTGCTCACTATCACAGATTTAGACTGGTTTGTGAACAATATTTGAGGGAAATGGTGATATTGTGTATGTGGAAAAAGTTTTAGATCTTTGAGTTCATCTCATACAAAATGGGAGCAAAACCAAAAGTGTTGCGTTTATATTTTTGTTGAGTGTATATATTATATTCCAGTTCTAAGGTGGAACTATGCTAGTATACAAAGGTATATCTAAATATCTAAAATGGAAGATTAAAATTGGAGAGTAGAAACGAGTATTTTTTTCCCTCTGCTTGGTCTAAAAAAGTAACCGTTACTGACTGCCACAATTATTTTTCCTGATTTCTTATAGTGTTTCTTAAAGCCAGAAAGTTGCCATTTGAAATGACTTTAGTTTTGTGTCATGTCTGTGATCTGCTTTTTTTTCTGCAAAATTAAACAACGAAAATTTGACTGATTTCTTCATGGGAGCACAAAAAAAAAAAAAAAAAACGTGACACTGGGCTGGATGGAACCACAGCCGTCTGCTCTGTGTCAGCCTGATCCCGTCAGATCTCAGAAGCTATGCAGAGCAGGATCTGGTTAGTACTTGGATGGGAGACCTCTTTGGAACACCAGCGGCTGTGCGTGTTTCTCCAGGTAAAACTGGAGTTGCATCAGGAAGGGCATCCGGCGTAAAACTTGTGCCAAATACCGATGCGGATCTATCCGCTGTGGCGACCCTGAACAAAAACTGGGAGCAGCCAAATGAACAACAACAACTACTGGGCTGGATGGAACCACCTCCAAATTTTACTGTAGGTTGCAAGTGTTTTTCTTGGAAGCCTGTGTTCTTTTTCAGCCATGCATACCGCCCCTTGTTATGTCCAAATAACTCAATTTTAGTTTCATCAGTCCACAGTGCCTTATTCCAGGAAAGCAGGCTTGCCCAAATGTGCTTTAGCATACCTCAAGCGACTCTGTCTGTGGCGTGTACACAGAAAAGGCTTCCTCAGCATTACAGCATCTCCTTATGCAAAGTGCACTGTATAGTTGAATGATGCACAGAGACACTATCTGCAGCAAGATCATATTGTAGGTCCTTGGAGCAGGTCTGTGGGTTGACTATGACTGTTCTCACCATCCTTCGTTTCAGCTTGTCTGAGATTTTCTTGGCCTGCCACTTCTGGCTTTAACTAGTACTGTGCCGGTGGTCTTCCATTTCCTCACTATGTTCCTCACAGTGGAAACTAACAGCTGAAATCTCTGAGATAGAATAAAATGACAAGGGTGCCCAAATTTATGCACCTGCCTAATTTTGTTTCAGTAATTATTGCACACTTTCTATAAAGCCTATAAACTTCATTTCACTTCTCAAATATCACTGTGTCTGCTATATGATATATTTAACTGAAATTTCTGATCCACACAATCAATGATTTACGAGGTCTGTCAATAAAGTATAGGTCCTTTTTATTTTTTCAAAAACTATATGGATTTCATCCATATGTTTTTACGTCAGACATGCTTGAACCCTTGTGCGCATGCGTGAGTTTTTCCACGCCTGTCGGTGACGTCATTCGCTTGTGAGCACTCCTTGTGGGAGGAGTCATCCAGCCCCTCGTCGGAATTCCTTTGTCTGAGAAGTTGCTGAGAGACTGGCGCTTTGTTTGATCAAAATTTTTTCTAAACCTGTGAGGCACATCGAAGTGGACACGGTTCGAAAAATTAAGCTGGTTTTCGGTGAAAATTTTAACGGCTGATGAGAGATTTTGAGGCGATACTGTCGCATTAAGGACTTCCCACGGTGCGAGACGTCGCGCAGCGCTCTCAGGCGCCGTCGTCAGCCTGTTTCAAGCTGAAAACCTCCACATTTCAGGCTCTATTGATCCAGGATGTCGTGAGAGAACAGAGAAGTTTCAGAAGAAGTCGGTTTCAGCATTTTATCCGGATATTCCACTGTTAAAGGAGATTTTTTTAATGAAAGATGTGCGGACAGGTCCGCACGTTGGGACGCAGCCAGCGCGGTGCAGCGGCACAGGAAAAACACCTCCGTGTTGATAACCATTTGTAAAATCCAGGCGGCTTTTGATGGCTTTCAGTGGAGTGAATATATGAGAAATTGTTTAACAGCTGGACATGTTCCAACTTGTCCTTAAGGCTTCCAACTGAGGTGTTTTTCCTGTGGCGGAGCATCGCAGCAGCTGTGAGCCGACGCTGCAATCCATCCGCACGTCTCATGCAAAAACTCACGCATGCGCACGAGGGTTCAAGCATGTCTGACATAAAAACATATGAATGAAATCCATATAGTTTTTGAAAAAAATAAAAAGGACCTATACTTTATTGACAGCCCTCGTATGAAGGAAAACCATAAATATTATCAGGGGTGCCAAAATTTTTGCATACAACTGTATTTGTGAACTTTCAAATCAGTTTGGGGTTGTCATAAAAAAATGTACAGGTGAACCCCGTTAACTCACATATGGATAACTTGCATTTCAACTTTACTTACAGCTGATTTGTCAACCCTGAAAATTTAGACTATTGTATAAAGTCTACTGTATGTTTTTGGTCAACCTCATTAACTCATAGTTTCAGATAACTCGCAGTTAGATTTTGTCGACCCTAACTTACGCGGGTTCGCAGGGTTCACCTGTAATAAAAAACTTGTGATTTTTCAGTATATAAATAGCACCAGAATATAAGTCACAGGACCTCCAACACTAGTAATACTACTTATACTCCGGAAAATATGGTAATCTCCAAGATCACACTGGGGTAAAAAAATTCAAACATCTTGAAAATTCAGCTATCAAATCTATCTCGTTTTAACCACTTTGATTCACCATGGAAACATCTCAGACCCCTCAGCTTCCAAGGGTAGGGTCAAGGTTTGAACCTGTGAGCTCCTGGGTGCATATCCATGAAAGTAAAACCAGGGCTTAAGAAAAAAACTCTTACTTTAGACTCTGTGCATGAATGTAGTTGTGGTTATTTGGGTTTTGTGGAGCCACTGGAGAAGTTTCTGGTTTACACTCCACTGCCTCAAGAGAAGCTAAAATTTGCTACCTGTGGTCTCCAAACAAAGTCCAACAGAACAATAATGATCATGTTAAGAGTTTGCAGGTAGCAGAGGAATGATGGTGTCACCAAGGAGCAATATGTTATACTGCTTTGTTTTAATTCAAGCAACTAAAACTCACAATTGAGCTTCTATTGCTTTATAAAAAGCCCCCAAGTGGTTACAAAAGTTAGTACAAAAGAAGTCTGCAGTTGATATTTCAACAGAGGAATCATTTGCAACATCACAGTATAGAGGAACATTACAAACCAGGCAGCACATTCCTTATTTAAGTGTAACATTTCTGCACAAACCCGGACAAGGTCTGACAGATAGTCTGCAGCAAAGAACGCTCACATACATTCCCCTGTGTCTCACTCTTTCATAGAGTTTTTTGGGGGGTTTATTTTTAAATATCTCACTCGTACAAATGCACTCATGTTTCTGTGGCATCTGCAAAGAAATGTGTGATAGGTAATGTCTCGGTAAGTTATGAGCTCAAAAAGTTTCCTTGCCGTCCGTCATAGTTGATATGTCAAACTTCAAACCTTTGTCTTGTTTGCTGCTGGCTGTAGACCACGATGCATCAGCAATTCTGTAGACATTGTTTATTTATGAAAGATTCTGCAGTAATCATGACAATTTTGCCATTTTTACAGGCAATCTACAGACATTACTATGAAATAGAACATGTGATGCCATGGTCTGAGAAAGTAGGAGTACAAATCGTGAGAAATAAGTCAGTCCTACAGTGATTGAATGTGTGAGTTTGTCCATCCTAGCCAGATTATGTAGATAGTAACTCAAAAACAATAATTGTGTTCATGTTGTAAGTTACTACATTAAAAGCCCACATACTGAGGATGAAATTATTAGACAGTGGTTAATTTAGATGTACCACATCAATTGAAAAAGAAACTTTGTTTTACCTATGTGATAGCCACTGATGTCAGCCCACCTTTGCCTGAGCGTTAACTAAACTAGCAACTGCAGGGAGAAACATGTTGCACACTACATGATGCACACATCATGTCAGAAGAAATATACAAAAAACAGGAAAGTAAAACCAGAATGAACAAATGGATAGAAGGGGTGGCTGGGGATGATGAGAGAATTTTTCATCTATACTGAAAATTAGTGATGGCAAACTTGCCACATTTTTTTTGCAAAAGGAAAACATGCCAAGCATTTGCACTAGTTCACAAATGTGTATCCATTTCATCTGAATTTATTTAAATATAGTCAGTGCACAGTGTGCATGTGCACTAGCATGTGCATTAGTTGTGTGAACACTGCATCACAATATTAAGTAGAAACAGCTTGCAAAATACTATAACACTACAACAGGATAAATTATACAGTACATTTTGATTTAGAGTCCTTTATGGAAAACTGAAAAGCACACATAAAGGTCAAAAATAAAAATCGCATTAACCCATAACGAATTAAAGATGAGAACAGATTAGATAGAACTTTATTAATCCTTTGGGAAGACTCCCTCAGGAAAACGGAGGATCCAGCAGCATTGTATAGCAGCACACAGGGTAAGAAGCACACATCAAAAGTAAAACCAAAAAACAATTTTCAAATAAAAATACACAAATATAAATAGCAGAAATACTGCTCACTATTGGTTTACTGGCTACTACTGTTCCTCTCCTTCATGTCTTCTGTCTTCCTGTTACTCCTCCTCCCCCTGAGTGAGGAGTTGTACAGTCTGATGGCCTGAGTCTGGCAGTTTTATACACAGTTCCTCAATTTTCAGAGGCCATAATTAATAATTAGTTGGACAGTTGACTGACAAGCAGGATCATGACAAAGACTGTTCACTAATACCATGACAGATAGAGCAGATAAAAGTTTTCAACTGTATTAACAATAATAATTCTTATATTTTTTAGTTTGTACAATTGCTTCTGGAGACAGAGGAACTATATTTAAAATGGCTGTAATTCCAAACTGTTAATTAAATCTGAAAGTTAACTTTTCAACCACATCTTGATTGTTGTATTTCACTTTTACTCTGGTGGGGTACAGAGGCAAAATGACAGACATTGTGCTACAGTTCAAACACTTTTAGAATCAACTCTACCGTTTTTCGTAGAGCCTATTACACAACTTACTAAGTGAAGTGCAAAGACGTCTGGATTCAGAATCTGTTTCTATGGAGACCATGTAGTTGGCCGCGGCACGGACTGCAGATTCTAATAGTTAAAAATTTTGCCTGCAGAAAGTAATAATACATTTTTCAGTGAGACGGGTGGCGGAGAGTGTCACCCACACAATGACATGGCTTGCATCTCCTATTTTTCTTCTCCTTCCGTATTTTGCTGCTGTAGGGGCAGTCCCGCCGTTACACATGCACGACCTCTGTCAGTGGAGGTGTTGCTGAGAATCTTTTGTCCTGCAGCCATTTTTCCAAGAGCTTGCAAGGACTCCCAGGCCACCAGACAGTGGATTTGAAACTGCAGGTGTAGCAGATGCCCAGGTTACAAGCTGCTGGAGGTGTGAAATTACAGTGCCGATGAGTGAGAGTAAAACCTGCTGATGGATATGTTGTGGGTTTGATTTAAAGCTATGGGCTCATTGCGCACTCTCGTAGACCACACTTAAGATCTCTGTCAAAATCCTGCAGGAATCTGGCTCCAAAAACAAGTCACAAGACAGACATTGCATGAAGGATAAGTCCTGTGGCTGAGTGTGACTGAGTGTGGCTGGCTAAGTTTGTACGTTGACACGTGTGTGAGTGTCTGAAGAGTACGTGCTGTGTCGGACCTTGTTGTGTCCACGGGGTAAAAATAAAGTTTAAAGCTTAATTAGGGTATGTCACCAGTCCATGGTGACAGGAAAATGACCTGTTAGCAGTAGTAAGGGGCAGCATGGGGTCACAGAAAAATTTTAGAAGCAGTTACATAACAGCTCCATAATGGCAGAAGGGTGGAGAAAACAGTTTTACTCTGCATCTAATTTTGTTTGCCGTGCCTGGGAACACTGCTCCAATAACTTACCACAGAAATAAAATGATATCTTAAGTCTTTTTCCTCACCTGACACAGAGAAAACTCGAAGCACTCACTGATTGCACACTGTGTCTCTGCCAAGAGCAACAGTCCGCCAGATGTGAATCTTTATCTATATCAGGATCAACTTGCCAAATCGAGTGTTTACTCAAATTTTCTGGCATAATTGTTCAAAACTGCCTCATATCACAGTTAAGCTGAGCTAATTCTAGAGTCATATCTTGATTTGGGTCATCACCAAAATGTCTAAGAGCTAACATCAACCCGGTCCTGGCAGATGCTTCTGCTGTACTGGTCCATTGAGTCAGCTAGAGGATGTACTTTCTGCCGCAGCTAAGGAAGTTCAACTTGCCAAAAACTGATGGTGAACTTCTGCACTGCCATCATTGAGTCCATCATCTCCTCTTCCATCACCGTCTGGTACGCTGTTGCCACTGCTAAGGACAGGAGCAGACTGCAGCGTATCATCCACGCAGCAGAGAAGGTGATCGACTGCAATCTGCCATCCCTACAGGACCTGTACACCTCCAGGGCCCTGAGGCGAGCAAGGAAGATAGTGGCCAGTCCCTCTCACCCAGGACACAAACTTTTTGTCACCCTCCCCTCTGGCAGATGGCTGAGGTCCTTCAGGACCGAAACCTCAAGACACAAAAACAACTTCTTTCTGTCTGCAGCTAGACTTATGAATAAGGCCATACACCCCCACTTACGCTGCCTCCCCCCCACTCTCACATAGTACAGAGTGAAAGGTACTGTACATCTGCATGCCTGCACAGCCCCATTCCACTATATTTATTTGACAGTAACATAGTTTTACCCATTTGTCTATTTGACTCCTTTACTTCTTACAGAAGTATTTTTTCCTTTTCTTTTTTGTTGTTTATGCACCAATTACGTCTTATAGAAGTATTTTTATTTCCTTTTCTTTTATTGTTGTCTATGCACCAATGATACCAGATCAAATTTATTCTATGTGATAACTTACTTGGCAATAAATTTGATTCTGATTCTGATTCTACTTTCAGCTCTTGTATGAGGCTGATCCTGCTGCTGGGATGTTGCACATCTCCAGGGACAGGGTTCTGCTAGCTGATCCTCCAGTTAACTATGAACCACCAAATGTTAGTACAATTAGACGAGGAAAGCTTCAAGGATCTGCTCTTTTAGAGTTGAACTCCTCCAAGTGGTGGAGATGGTGTCCTCCTGCCATTGCAATCTTTGATTTGATCTGCAAGACAGGTATATTCCTACGAACTAGAAGAAAGGACTTGTTTTCCCACTTTGGAAAGGAAAGGGTGATCACCTGGATTGCAGTAACTAGAGGGGTATTGCACTGCTCTCTGTGCCATTTCAGGTGCCAGTATTTATTGAACATAAGCATGGATATCACAATAATATTTCCATAAACATGCATGCCAAATGGAAGAATGTAATTTTAAAGGAACAGTTACCCTGGACTTTTGGTCTAACTGGGTTAGTGCCACCCTGCACCCAGGGTGGTATAGTGGGGTGGCAGATGTGACAAGAGCAAATGTTCTCAGACCTAATCTGACATGGTGCCCTCAGCATTTTCATGGCACATTATAGATCAGACAAGTACCTGAGGAGTCAAACTATCTGGGTTTGCAATTGGATCAAGACTTGGATATAGGGTTTTAATGACTTCCTGGACTCTTCGTGGTCTTCCTGGTGAAAGTGTCAAAATCGCTTATCTTGGCAGTGACATTCATGTTTCTGGACTCTCAACCTTTGAGGTCAAGAAATACCTGTGAAGGGTTTACAGAGGTTGCTGGACAGATGATGTTTGGCAAGTCCAATACCTATGTAGGAGAGCAAAGGTCCGAGGCATTAGGGTGCTGGTGCTTCTTATCTTACTGTATGGTTATGAGATTTGGACACTATCGAGTAACCTAAGGCAACCACTGGAAGTCTCTTTGGAGAATCTTTGGATACTGCTGGAATGACTTTTTGTTATGCAAACATTTACTTGAAGAGACTCAGATGAGGGGTGTGGCTTGCCTAGCAAGAGAACATCAGCTAGAACATTTTGGCTGTGTAGCGCACTTCTCTGGGCATGATCCAACACTTCATTGGGGAAGGCGTAAGAAGAGCAAAGAGAAATTTAGAACATTCAGGCCTTGGACCCCTGGGAACCATTTCCTGCCAAACCTGCATGTGTTTTAAATCCACATGGACAGCACACAAACACCCTATATTGGGATCAGACCTGAAACAGACAGTGCTAACCACTGACACTGTTGTGAAAGTGTCGTGACACAGACCCACAACAGGGGGCGTTAATGAACGGACAATGGATAAGCCAAAAGTAACAATTTAATGTTGTGAATCGCACAACGACGTACAGACAATAACAATATGGTGACTGTCAATCATACACCAGGTGACGTGTGGGCAGGCTCGATGATAGAAGACGCCTGGCGAGAGAAGAGCCGGATCCCACACAGCTTCCACCGCCAACGGAGCTGAAGAACACCGGAGCCGCCAAGCCCTGCACCCCAGGTGGCCGCTGTCTTCAGCAGTCAGACCCGGTACTGCTGGCAGAGAACAGAAACAGTCCTGATGAGTGTGAGGTCGCACACTCAGTAATCCCACAGTCTGTACACAATTAGGAGGGAGAACCTCCACCTCCAGCAACAATTTCACCCGTGCAGCTCCTGTTGGTCTCTTTCCTGGATGGAGTGAGAGGCGAAGGACGTCGTCCTCTCACTGTCCGCCAATCCAGCCTCCGACAGAGCCCGCAGGAACACGGCTGCACACAGAACAATGTTTTGGACAACAATAATTACAGCAGAGAAGGTTACCTGAATGGTAGCTGATTTCTCGGCGAGGAGGTGGAGTTGCAGTCCGGCCTTTATGGTGATGGTGATGAGATGAATGAGTGACAGCTGGTGCTGAGGATGAGTGACAGCTGTCACTCCCAGTGGTTCCGGCGCCCTCTCGTGCTTGAAGCCCGCACTCCAAGCAGGGCGCCATCTGGTGGTGGTGGGCCAGCAGTACCTCCTCTTCAGCGGCCCACACAACAGGCACGCTGTGCTATCCTGAGAGAAAAACAATGATGCCGAATTTCAAAAAAGCCAGACCATCATGAAGTCACGACAGCAGCACCACGATGAAGGAGAGAATAGCAGAGGGATCAAAAGAAGCAGAGAAGAGGTTGCAGACACTGACAGAGTGCAGCAGGGATCATCATTCAGCACCTCACGTACACGCCTTCAGGACAAGACACCTGGATCTGAGGTAGTGCTACTGCTGAAAAGCAACAGCTGCCACAAATATAGCATCATAAATATACATACAAGCACAACAAGCTTGCACAAACGCAGTCAAACCAAGCGTGGTAGTGTTTGGAATTAAGCAGCAATTCGTAAAACCCTTTAATGTGCATGCATTATTATATGCTACCCCTTCCCTGTGCATGTGCATGCTTATACTGTCTTGTGTGCACGTACATGCACATACTTTGTCAGCTGCCGTGTCAGACAGACTTTGCCGTTCATGTTTTATCTCCACATGGACGCGTAAGAGGAAGAGTTTTATTAAACCATTACATGATGCGCTTTCTAAACAGATTCCAGGCTCCACACCAGAACCCCCACCACCACCACCACCACAGCACCTCTCCAGTCAGCGCTGACGGTTAACTTCTCTTTCAGAGACAGGATCTCAAGGCTGACTTTTGTCTTAGTCCCTGCAGACCTTCTTATCTTTGCATCTTTGAGGATCTCAAGCTAAAAACAGTAAATAATCACATCCGTCTCACTATCTATCCGTCTGTGTCTTTCACTGCTTACTCGATCACCCACTGCAACAGCTGCCTCTTGTCAGTGCCGCTGTGCAGCAGCTGAGCTGGAGGGGAGGAGTGCGAAAAATGTGTTTAACAGTCTCGATTCGTGGGGGGTGGCTTAACAGAACATCAGGATCCAATTTAGATCAGAGAGAGGCTCACAGGAGTAAAACAGGGCGTTGGCTCACTCCATGGGACAAGATGTGCATGCATGTTCATCTGCGCATACTCGTGTGATACGCTTGTGCATAGTTTCCACTTTATGTTACCTGAAGCGGTTTTGCCAAGCAGCCGCGTGTGTGCTAACAAAGGCTGCGTCTCTTCTCTGTGAAACGTAACAGTGCTGTCCCTTTGCGCCGACAGGTTAAAGATCAGGGTTGAGGCATGCATCTGCCCACATTATTCTCTATATGACACTTGACCTTTAACCTTTCCCTCTCTCCATACCAGCTGCCAGGCTGCTTACTCGGTCCATAACATGAGATGCAAACACTAAACTGTTGGCTGCGGTTGACCTGTACCATTAATCTTGTGTAGTCCGGGTTCCGCAGGAGACCAGTGGAAAACTTGAGCTTGGTGCACACATATGAGTTGTCTCTGAGGTGGTTGTGGAAAGCTGTGGAAGAAGAGGATATAAAAAATTTCTGATAGAAAGTTTTTTAAGATAAACAGAAGATGGAGAAATGACTGAAACCATATAAAGTATTTTCCCACTTGGATATTTACTTCTTGCCAACAATAATAATAGAAACAAAGAGGTCCACAAAATAAAATGGAATAAAGTTGTTGCCGTTGCAATACCTCAGTGCCGAGGAAGATTGTGTCTTGGTCAATTCCCGGTGGGGAATGTGGATGTGGAGATGACTGAACAGGCCCCATCTTGAAGCACACTGTTTCTGACAGGCGCTGCACATCGTTGCTGCGGGAAGCTTCTGCCGGTCAGGATCTTGCTCTCTCTCTCTCCTTCCTCTTTCTTCTCTTCTCCTCTGTATTGTTTGTCTGTATTTTTTTGAAGATCTCCACTCCCATGTGGATCATGACTCACCAGCTGGCTCGACCCCTTGCCTGTTCTTCCCAGGACCTGGTGTCGCCGACCAAACGGTCCCCCTTAAAAATCGGTACCCCCTGATGACGCGGTTCATGGATTAACACAGTTTCTGCTTCAAACTGCACTCCAGTCATCATCTATGTCAGCGACAGATATCTGAAGCTTTTGTACAACAATCATTTCCACATAAATTCAACATTATTTCATCATAAAGGGCAACGGAAGCAATCAGAGTGCCGCGGTTAAACGAACAGCTAGCTGATGCGTTCACTGCGCATCAGACATTTCAAAACGTCACAGAATTTTGCAGAGTTTCTGCTTAAAATGGTCTCGTTTCTGCTTAAAACTGACTTTAGAATGATTTAAGAGGTTTTACCTTTATCATCTGATGGTTAATAATCCCATTAATCCATTTGATTGCTTTGAGTGAAGAGAGTCCGTCTCAGACGTGCTTCTGTGGTCCGAAATGACGCATGCACAGATGAAAAAGGCGGACCGATTTTTAGGGGCGGACCATTTGGTCTGCGACACTGGTTTCATAAAGCAGTCAAATCTTGTTTAGTCAACTAAACTCACTTAGTAGCTATCGTAGCTATAAAAAGGTAGCTATCGTGTACCACCACTTGAAGGAGGAGGAAAGAAGGAGAGATTTGCGACGGGAGCGGGTGTTCCAGGACCAGAATAATCCATTGGAGATGTTTACAGATGCTGAGGTAGGGAGCACGTCTCCTCTGTAGGACAGCCATGTTTGTAGCAGATGGACCAACCCGGAAGTAAACAAATGTGTCACTCTTTGGAGGCATTTCTTGGCAACAGCACTCACGACCTTGAAAATTGTTGACTAACATAAAACAGCTAATCTACAAGTTTAACCGTTGATGTGAAACAGAGATTACACAGATAATGTTGGGCAATTAACCTTAGCCAACAAAGTAAGCTTAGTAGACTAAAAGATTAGTTTGCTTTATGAAACTGGGCCCAGGTCTTCCAGTTGATGGTGCAGCTCGAGGCTGTGCTTCAGGAGGTCCTTGTTGTGGTTCTTCTGCCCTCCTCTAGACTGTTGTTCTTCATTCAGCTGGGAGTAGAAGATCGGCTGTTGGCTGTCATCCATCCTAATGATGTGACCCACCCATCGAAGCTGGTTCTTGATGATGACACACTCTATGCTTTGTAGCTCGGCTTCATCCAGGATGCTGATGTTGGTATGTAGTTGTCCCACTTGATGCAGATGATAGTACTCAGGCAGTGTTGGTGGAATCGCTTGAGGGTCTTTAGGTAGCGGCGGTCCAGGTCTCAAACCGCTCCACAAAATAAAATACAATAAAGTACCAACCACATAAAGAACATTGACAACATAATACATATACATAATACAAATAAAAAAAAATAAGACAATTGTGCAAAAGTTGTAGGCATGCTAAACATTACAAATGATTTATTATTATTATTAAGTGGGCCACCTGAAAATGACATTTGAACTACCCAAACATTGCAACAAAAGTCAAGTGTGAGATTTCTCGTTTTTTTTTTATCATGATTGTTTTATTATAGTTTTTTTCAATTTAATTAAAGAAACTAATTCAGATTAAAACATTTATTAACATTAAACATTAGTATGTTACATCACAAAGATAGCCGATGATAACTCAATAATATTTGCAAAAAGCTGATTATGTTTGACCCTACTTTCTAATAAAGTGCAGGACACCACATAGTTAAATGAAATTATGCAGTGTTAAAGACATATAGTGAATCTGGAAAGTATTCACAGAGCTTCACTTTTTTCACATTTTCTTGTTACAGCCTTATTCCAAAATGGATGAAATTCATTTTTTTCTTCAAAATTCTGCACACAATACCCCATAATGATTATGCAAATTTATTAAAAATGAAAAACTAAAAAAAAAAAAAAATCACATGTACAACCCCAATTCCAATGAAGTTGGGAGGTTGTGTAAAATGTAAATAAAAACAGAATACAATGATTTACAAATCCTCCTCAACCTATATTCAATTGAATATGCCACAAAGACAAGATATTTAATTTTCAAACTGATAAACTTTATTGTTTTGTGCAAATATTTGCTCATTTTGAAATGGATGCCTGCAACATGTTTCAAAAAAAGCTGGGACAGTGGTATGTTTACCTCTGTGTTACATCACCTTTACTTCTAACAACATTCAATAAGCGTTTGGGAGCTGAGGACACTAACTGTTGAAGCTTTGTAGGTGGAATTCTTTCCCATTCTTGCTTGATGTACGACTTCAGTTGTTCAGCAGTCCGGGGTCTCCGTTGTCGTATTTTGCGCTTCATAATGTGCCACACATTTTTTTAATGGGCAACAGGTCTGGACTGCAGGCAGGCCAGTCTAGTATCCGCACTCTTTTGCTACGAAGCCACGCTGTTGTAACATGTGCAGAATGTGGTTTGGCATTGTCTTCCTGAAATAAGCAGGGACGTCCCTGAAAAAGACGTTGCTTGGATGGCAGCATGTGTTGCTCCAAAGCCTGGATGTACCTTTCAGCATTGATGGTGCCATCACAGATGTGTAAGTTGCCCATGATATGGGCACTAACACAACCCCATACCATCACAGATGCTAGCTTTTGAACTTTGCGCCAGTAACAATCTGGATGGTCATTTTCCTCTTTTGTCCAGAGGACACAACGTCCATGATTTCCAAAAACAATTTGAAATGTGGACTCATCAGACCACAGCACACTTTTCCACTTTGCGTCTGTCCATTTAAAATGAGCTCGGGCCCAGAGAAGGCGGCGGCGTTTCTGGATGTTGTTGATGTATGGCTTTCACTTTGCATGGTAGAGTTTTAACTTGCACTTGTACATGTAGCGACGAACTGTGTTAACTGACAGTGGTTTTCTGAAATGTTTCTGAAGCCCACGCAGTAAGATCCTTTACACAATGATGTTGGTTTTTAATGCAGTGCAGCCTGAAGGATTAAAGGTCACGGGCATTCAATGTTGGTTTTCGGCCTTGCTGCTTATATGTAGAAAGTTCTCCAGATTCTCTGAATCTTCTGATTATATTATGAACTGTAGATGATGGAATCCCTAAATTCCTTGCAATTGAATGTTGAGAAACATTTTTTCTTAAACTGTTAGACTATTTTTTCATGCAGTTGTTCACAAATAGGTGATCCCTGCTTGTGAATGGGTGAGCCTTTTGGGGATGCTGCTTTTATACCCAATCATGACACTGACCTGTTTCCAATGAGGCATTCTTTGAGCATTCATCAACTTTCCTAGTCTTTTGTTGCCCCGTCCCAACATTTTTGACATGTGTTGCAGGCATCCATTTCAAAATGAGTAAATATTTCCACAAAACAACAAATATCTTGTCTTTGTGGTGTATTCAATTGAATATAGGTTGAAGAGGATTTGCAAATCATTGTATTCTGTTTTTATTTACATAACGTCCCAACTTCATTGGAATTGGGGTAGTACGTAAGTATTCACAGCCTTTGCCATGAAGCTCAAAATTGAGCTCAGGTGCCTCCTGTTTCCACTTGGACTTAATTGGACATAATTTAGAAAGGCTGTCTACATACAGTATAAGGTCCATCAGTTGACAGTGCATGTCAGAGCACAAATCAAGCATGAAGTCAAAGGAACTGTCTGTAGACCTCCGAGACAGGGTTGTCTGGTGGCACAAATCTGGGAAAGGGTACACAAACATTTCTGCTGCTTTGAAGGTCTCAAAGAGCACAGTGGCCTCCAGCATCCGTCAATGGAAAATGTTCAGATCCACCAGGACACCAGGACTCTTCCTACAGCTGGCTGCCCGTGTAAACTGAGCGATTGGGGGAGAAGGGCCTTAGTCAGGGAGGTGACCAAGAACCCGATGGTCACTCTGTCAAAACTCCAGCATTCCTCTGTGGAGAGAAGAGAACCTTCCAAAAGGACAACCATGTCTGCAGCAATCCACCAATCAGGCCTGTATGGTGGAGTGGACAGACGGAAGCCACTCCTTAATAAACAGCACATGGCAGAAAGATGAATGTAGCGATGTACAGAGAGATCCTGGATGAAAACCTGCTCCAGAGCGCTCTTGAGCTCAGATTGGGGCAACAGTTCATCTTTCAGCAGGACAATGACCCTAAGCACACAACCAACATATCAAAGGAATGGCTTCAGGACAACTCTGTGAATGTCCTTGAGCGGCCCAGCCAGAGCCCAGACCTGAATCTGATTGAACATCTCTGGAGAGATCTGAAAAGGTCTGTGTGCACCTATGCTCCCCATTCAACCTGATGGAGCTTGAGAGGTGCTGCAAAGAGGAATGGGCAAAACTGCCCAAAGACAGGTGCACCAAGCTTGTGGAATCATATTCAAGACGAATTTATGCTGTAATTGCTGCCAAAGGTGCATCAACATTCAACAAAGAATTGAAGAAAGGCTGTGAATACTTAGGTACATGGGCACAATTTGGTGGGGGATGGGGGGAGCATGTCCCCCCCACCTTTTCAACCAGGAGGGACAGAATATGGTATGCTCCCCCCACCTTCTGACATATACGAGATATATACGACATATATCGTATGTGTGTACTTGAAACATACTATGTCAGTCTTATGTGCAAAACCATGTCAGAATAGTATCTTTGTTTCTGCAAGTTTGTATTTTTAGCAGCATTGACTTGTTTACAACACCTGTTTCTTGTTTGTCACATTTGGAATTTTCTGGGACTGCATTTGCCCAGATTTGAAACCAAAAATAGTTGCCTCTAGGGACTAGTGTCTACACATAAGTATCAATGGACCATATGCTAATTTACTAAATTCTGAAAGTTAGAAAAGGAAATCAGAAAATCTGCAATTATTGCTTGATCTCCAAAATCAGTCTGTGCAAGCAAAATTATGTTCAGTATGAGTGTTGTCATTAGTGCCACTTCGAAAATTAAATTCATGATAAGTAATTTATCCTAAACTTATGATCTGTTGTTTTTTCAAACTTATGCAAAAACAAATCTTGAGAAAAAAATACAGTATGCGATAGTTAATAATTATTAAGAGCCTGTTCTTTCATATTTATGAATACATTTTACCACATTTCAGTTGTTTTTTTGTTTTTTTTATGAAACCTCAACCTATCATTCTTTTTGAGTTCTACACATGTGGTGATACCTTATTTACACCAGGATGTTAATAAAATCAATGCTGGCTATTCTCAGAATAAAGTACTTACATCCACAGTTTCAAATTGCATAAGTCAAATGGTGTCCACTTTATGGTCTTCTCAAAACATTAAAATTACTGTTCTGGATGCTCAGAATGCATCTGAGCTTATCTAAAAACCGCTGGCTTCTGGGGGCCTAAAGCGGCCCCCAGACCCCCAGCCTATTGGCTTCAGCCCTGCGGGCCTCGCACTTTGTCCCCCCCAATTTCTAGTTCTAAATTGCGCCCTTGCTTATGTACATGTGGAAAAAAACATGATAAAAACTTTTTTTCATGGTGTCATTATGGGGTTCTGTGTGTAGAATTTTGAGGGATAAAATGTTCTTAACCTTTAACTGACTGAAGGGAAAAAAATTAATTTAGTCCAGTTTGCAATAAGGCTGTAACATAACTTGTGGAAAAAGTGAAGCACTGTGAATGCTTTCCAGATGCACTGTAAAAGATATATATAAAACAAATAACGGAAACAGAATGGGTCAAGGTTAGCCATCCTTGAACTTGTCCAAGGTCAGTGTCCCACAGGAATGGTCTCTGTGTATTTGAAGACTGGCAGTAATAGGACTGGAGTTATGCTGAACACAGACAGATGGACGGATGTATGCAAAGTCTTCAAAATATCTGATGGTCATATTTTGGTCTTGAGTAAAAAGACATATGCAGCCTCATTTTGTTCCGGAGAAGTTCAAATTTCCACAGAAATCCATATATCTGCATTTTGTTGAGAAATGGTTTTGGATTGATTTTCAGGGGTTAACAGCTATAAGCAGCAAAATTTCCTTCACTCTGCCATCACACAAATCAAGATGAGGAAAATAATGTGTTCAGTGTTTTGCTTCACTACAAATGTAGAATACACAAGCAAGATGAGGATGCAAAGAAAAAGAATAAAAAGTTTTTAACCTTTAGCCTTGAACCGACTGAAGTTGTACAATTGATGCAAACTGCATGACATCCAGCACAAAACTGAAGGTGCGTGAATGTCTGTTGGCATTCTTTCAGACACGACACCTCGCCTGCCAAGAGAAGAATAACAACAGGTTGTTTGTCATTTCAGAAACGGTCTGTTGCAGCTGAAACATACCGACAGGCTTGTTGTCCACGACATTCCCGAATACATTATCGTGCATGTGTGGGTGTGCATGGGCATCTATTCTAGCTTTGTAAGGGCTGTTTGTGTATTCTTTCAATTTGTGGACATTTACTAGACATTTAGCGTTGTTGGTTTTAGGGTTTCAATTCAGTGTAGGTTTGATTTTAGATGAGGTGAAGTGGAAGTTTGGTTAGATCACCTATTGTGCATTTTAGACACACTGGCCAATAGAACTGCAGCAGTGTATTGATCCCCGTCATCACACATGGTGCCAAAAAACAGTGCTGATGTGAACATATCTCAGCTGCTTCAATCCAGCATTTAGCCTCCTTACCCTTGTTACTTGTTGAGTTTAGGATTGGTTTTATAATTATTTTAATTAAACAAGAAAAAAATGCTGTCCTTCTGCCCATCCTCCCATCCCTCTGTACGGCAAAACATTCTGCATCCTAAAACTCAAGAATTGTTAAAGTCTCAAAATCAAAATCTTTCTACATTAATACTGGGAGGTCAAAGATCTGCCTGTGAAAAACAAAACATGCAATTCTGACATTTATAAATGCCTTTTTCACTGAATTTTGGAGTTTCAAGTAGGAAATGTACATAAGCACTAAAGTGCTCACAATCAGCCACAAGATGGCGATAAAAGCTGCTCCAATTTACAGCAAAGTCTCGACTGTTTATTCATTTGAGAAGTTAACTTTTGGTCAAAATAATCACCTTACAGTTGTGCCACTTGCCTTTATGGGCAGTTTAGTTATTATTATTATTATTAGAGATTAGATAGAACTTTACCGATCCCTTGGGAAGACTCCCTCGGGGAAATTGAGGTTCCAGCAGCATTGTATACCAGCATACAGGGTAAGAAGCACACAGAGTAATCGAAAAGTGAAAGTAAAAAAGAAACAGTTTTCAAATATAAATATAAATACCAGACATACTAATCATTACTGGTTTACTGGCTACTACTGTTCCTCTCATTCCCCTCCTCTGTCTTCCTGTTACTCCTCCTCCCCCTGAGTGAGGAGTTGTACAGTCTGATGGCCTGAGAGACAAAGGAGTTTTTCAGTCTGTTTGTCCTGCGCTTGGGAAGGAGTAGTAGTATATAGACCATAGTAGTAGTATATAGATGGTGGCACTGTCTAAAGACAGGAGGCAAACCTGGAGATGGCAGAGTTGAAGATGCTGCGGTTTTCCTTCGGCATGATGACAATGGACTGGATTAGAGAAAGGAAGAGAGAGATGAGCTTGAGTTGGTTTGGATTTCTCCAGAAGAGTGATGCGGGATATATGATTCAGATTCAGACAACTTTATTGATCCCAAAAAGGGCAATTACGTTTACACTCCAATTACCTCAGAAAAAAATACAGCAATTAATCCACAATTATTTCTTGTTTACCGTAATAATGGAACACATCAAAATTAAAGACAACACATATACATTTGACATTGTTTATGTGCTCTAAACGTGAAGCAGTCCATCATCTGAATTGAGGCAAAGTGGGTGAAGGCCGCAGCAGGAGGGGTCCACGCCGCCCAGCTTGGGGGTTGAAGGCTGCAGCAGTAAAAACCGCGCTGCTTTCGAGGTGGCAAGGAGGAAGCCAGGGTGGGGGGGAGTGGAGAGACACGGTGGGTGTGTGTGTGTGTGGGGGGGGGGGGTAATAGAGCTGGAGGGAGGGAGACATGCGTCGTGTGCAGATGAGTTAAATTTCTGTAAATATCTGTCCGTGTGTGTGTGTAAAGTCTAACAGTTTCTGTCCATGTGTGTGTAAAGTCTGATGTTGCTAGGCAACAGTAAGCTGGAAGGGGGGTAGAAGATGAGAAAGGGGAACCAAATTCCTTCACCAAAGCCACAGATCCTTCTGGGGGAAGAGCAGGGAATTTGGCCTTCGGGAGCCGATAAGGCTGCCATGTTGATGTTTGGCGGAGAGATACAGAATTCTATTTACTGCACCTCTGACCGTCTAGAGTCCAAATTTATGAAGAATATTCTCTGGTTCTCAGCAGTACATTCCTTTGCAATGCAGCAATTTGCTCCAAGATTGTATCCATTTTGCATTTGAGTCCAAGAGTTCACGCAGTCTGAGATTTCACAGCATTGCCCAACTCATTAATCATGACGGAGTGATGTGGGGACAAAATTCTGGAAGCAGCCGTCTTGCTAATATTCCTGTGGGTCAGGGTAGCGCACAAACCAATCAGCACCAAACCTCCCACTATAAAAGCAAATAGGAATGAATCCTCAACGTCTTCCACAGAGAGTGGAGCCACATGTCACACTCCATTCTCTCAGGCGTCGAGAGCATAGCCCGCTGGGTAGGTTCCATCATGGCATGCAGGGTCCTCCAAACCTGATCTCCTTGTCAAAAAAAAAAAAAAAATGGTGTCAATAGTGTTGAGAGACCAGCTGAACACTTCCATAGTTAGTCCAAATCATAATTTGAAGAATTCACAGTCTTGTTATGTGCCGACGTGGGTTGAGGAGCAGACCTGCGTCTGACTGAACCCAGCGCTAAATAACCAGAAAGCGGTTCCAAAAACAAAACATTTATTTCCCTTTCGGTGCAATAATTGTGTACAACATAATAAATGGCTTGTCTGGCAGAGTGAAGGACGGCACGCTCTCCAGCGCCCAAAGGGATCGAAGCCCGGCGCTTCTGGATTCAAATTCACCGCCAAACACCCCCCAGGTGGACACGACAAACTGACTCTGTGAAGGATAGAAGAGGTGAGGTAAGTCAACAGCTACAACTAATATCCTTCAAAGGCACACGCTATCAGCAACACATTCAGGTCTGACTTTAAGCTTTATGTAAATGAGCAGCTTCTCACAACAGGTGGAGGATCATCAGTCCGCACGCCACGGCCGTGAGAAGCGAGCTGCACAATTCTCATCAATGTTCAAATATACTGCGTAACAAAATACCAAATTACTATTAACACTTATTCAGACAATCAATCACCTCTGATGTGTGCTGACAGCATGTGTCCCTCACCCATCCTCCTTCACAGTTACGATGTGTCAAACCCAGGCTCGGTCCTCAGCGTCTCACAAACAAACGTCACAAGGTCGAGTTCCCGGCAATTCTGCTTGAACCACTCATGGCTTAAATGCAGAACGCCATCTCATTATCTGCTTCAGCTGAAAGTCCTTAAGTCTGCACGTGAGCATCATCCACAGGTGCTGCGAGTCATTAGGCCTGCACGTGGACATCCTCCACAAGTGCAGCCAATAATGTTGATGAGGGTGAAGGATTCTTCTGCCAGCACAGTCTCCACAGACAAAAACCAGTTTGCATACCACCTGGAGAGCAAAGAAAAGAAAACAACACAAAAACATCCAGCCAAACCCCCCAACACACAACAGTACCCCCCCATCAATGGGAAGCCTCCCGGCGACCGAACAGACCAGGCCCGAGAACAGCACCTCCCTCCGGGGTCCATGACAGCAAGCAGACGGCGTAACGCTCCCAAGGTCTACAGCAGACAGCAGGACAGGGCACCGTGGCTGGAAGGCCGGCTGGCATCAACAAAACCCCAAAAAAGTCCCACATACAACCCAACATACAAAAAAAAAAAAAAAACACAAAACCCACCCAAAACCTCCCCAGGGGACCGTCCCATCCAACCCCGGGAAGAAAAGAAAAACTCCCAAATGCAAAAACCCAACACAGCCCCAACAACACAATACAAACACAAATTCACAAAGAAAAATAACAACCAACCCCCCCCCCCCCAAGAACGATATGCAGAGCCCAACCCCCCCCCCCCCCCCAGAAGACCTTTACCGCCAATTCTAGGAGAGACAACCAAAACCGGAATCCCACAGAGGTCCCCAGGTTTACATGGAGGAGCAGCGCCCCCCAGAGGACCGTACCATCAACCCCAGGAGGCCCCCTCCCCACAACCCAGGAACCCCAGACCCAGCCACACTTGGTGAGTCGGCCCCACAATCAATTCCCCCCCCCCCCAAGAGGACCGTCCCATCAACCCTGGAGGTGGAACCTGGAAGGAAGCACAAAAACACACAAATCCAACCACCGGCAGACTTCATTAAAACACCCCGGGGGCAAATAAAACAACTGGAAAACCCTGTTACCTCCCCCAGCACCCCGAAAGACCCCAGATCACTCCCAGAGCCAGTCGTTAGCTCCATTTTGGTGAACGGCACAAAATTACTAAGCCGGGGAAGGAAACAGGAAAAACTAACCCGGTCCCAACCCCGAAGCACAGCGGAAAACCGGAAATACGTCCGGTGCCCATACCCGACCATACCACCAGCCTATCGGGAGGGGCGGAACTACCGAAATGGCGAACGGCAACAGATCGGCCCACCCCTCCGACTGAGGTATGTTCCCGTTGCATCACACCCCGGTAACACCAATGACAAACAGTCAAAGGCCCACCGAGGCTGGAGTGGAACCGGGCCCTAACCAAACCCAAAAAAACACCCCTGACAACCCCCCCCCCCCCCCCCCCCCCAGGTGCAGAGGTCTTCTGAGAAACACTCAGCGTGACCAACCTGCACCACCCCACAACCCACAAGACGAACGGTCTTAGGGCAAGTGAGGTTGGGGTTAGGGAAGCAGGGAAATAAAAAACAACAAAACAAAATGACCCAATCCCAAACAGAAAATACCTAAATTCAAATGATAAAAACCGACGATAGGCTGAGTCCAGCCGAGCTCCGACCCGCCAGTTATTCACTCCACCAGAACCGCCTCTAAACACCCAAACAATTTATAACCCCTCACAAAAAAACAAAAACAGCCCACATAACTAATTATGTTTTTTTTGTGTCCATTATTGTGCCTGTCCCAGAACACCTGGAGATATGTCATCACTGTCTTTCTTGACGCTTATGTGACCGGGGCAATATGGCGGCTTCAGCTCGTCCGAGCTGCATGGGCTCATCCGCAAGAGGAGCCAGAGGTCCCGTCGGAGGAGTCTCAGTGGGGCGAAGAAGAGGCAGCCCAGATCTGTGTCGGGGAAAGCCCCGAGACATAAAGACCCGCTCTGATGTCCGCCCTCTCTCGCATCCACGCTCCTTTATCCGATCATCTAGACGAATAACCAAAGATATTAGCTCATCTAAATCTTTTGGTTCGTCACGGACTGCTAGCTCGTCTTTTAATGAATCGTTCAAACCATCCACAAAGACTCCTCTTAAAGTTGCGGCATTCCAACCGGACTGAGCAGAAAAAATTCGGAAATCCACGGAATAATCCGCCGCACTCCGCCTCCCCTGCCTGAGATTCAGCAACCGTTGGGCAACGGTATTTGTTTTCACCGGATGGTCAAAAACCAATCGGAACTCCCGGGAGAACTCCTTAAAGGATCCTAACAATGGAGAATTATTACTCCACAACGCAGTGACCCAAGCTAAGGCGTCACCTCGGAGCAAATTTGTCACATATGAGACACGGCTACCATCAGAAGAGAAGGAAGCCGGTCGCTGAGCAAAAACCAGAGAACATTGCATCAAAAACAGAGCACAAGCTTCAACGTTTCCCGCATAAGGCTCCGGATGACAAATAATTGGTTCGGAAGCCGAATCTCTGGGTGACGGAGTTATCTGCACCGGTATCGATGGTGCCGCAGCTGGAGCAGCAGGAAGCGGAACGGCTTGCACTGCAAGCTCCGTAACGCGGGCATCTGTTTGTTTAATTTGGTTTGCGAGATGTTGTAATTGCTGCCATATTTTCTCCAAGTGTTCTTGAACTCTTTCGGCAAATGGAACCGCTTCTGCCGCTGGGTCCATTTTAGAATGGCTGGGAACTACTGTTATGTGCCGACGCGGGTTGAGGAGCGGACCTGCGTCTGACTGAACCCAGCGCTAAATAACCAGAAAGCGGTTCCAAAAACAAAACATTTATTTCCCTTTCGGTGCAATAATTGTGTACAACATAATAAATGGCTTGTCTGGCGGAGTGAAGGACGGCGCGCTCTCCAGCGCCCAAAGGGATCGAAGCCCGGCGCTTCTGGACTCAAATTCACCGCCAAACACCCCCCAGGTGGACACGACAAACTGACTCTGTGAAGGATAGAAGAGGTGAGGTAAGTCAACAGCTACAACTAATATCCTTCAAAGGCACACGCTATCAGCAACACATTCAGGTCTGACTTTAAGCTTTATGTAAATGAGCAGCTTCTCACAACAGGTGGAGGATCATCAGTCCGCACGCCACGGCCGTGAGAAGCAAACTGCACAATTCTCATCAATGTTCAAATATACTGCGTAACAAAATACCAAATTACTATTAACACTTATTCAGACAATCAATCACCTCTGATGTGTGCTGACAGCATGTGTCCCTCACCCGTCCTTCTTCACAGGCACGATGTGTCAAAGCCAGGCGCGGTCCTCAGCGTCTCACAAACAAATTGGTGGGTCGGAATTAAAACGGTCAGAATAAGAAAGAATCAAGGGTACAAACCAGTGACAGCTGGTAATATTAATGTTTAAGAGGACGCACCTTCACTTCTTCATGAAAGGGGATTTGCTACACTAATAGCAATTCACTGCATATGTTGTCATATCAACAGTAACTACCCTTTTTATGTTTACACATTCAACTGCAAAACATATTCAGTGTGTTCTTTAAAGTCCATGGCTTCCAACCTTTCTGTGATGTACACTTTTTCTTCAATGTGCTTATTTAAGGTAGAGGCGTATTCAACCTGATATGATTTTCTCTCTGTAGTATGGAGACACTTCAGTCACTTTTTAATCAGTTTGCCCTCGTTACATGTCCTTTTAAATTGTAGAAGTATAAGATGACAGAATTTATACTTATTACGTTATTGCTTACAGAAGCTGGCTGGGATTGACTGAGTCACTCACTTATCAACTCATCTACATTTTTGCTGTACAAGTGTTACGCTGCTTCCAAATAATTATGATCAATTATCATAATGGTGATGATATGATGATGATCTACCTCATATGATCATGACCTTTGCAAATAAATAAATCAATAAAAAAGCTCAAAAGTAATTCTGGGGTTGACTGCTGTCCACATATTGAGTTTAGTGGAAATCAGCCAGAGGACGTGGAAACAGTAGGGGAACAAACAGACAATCAAACAATGCTTAAATTACAGTGTAATGTCAGTCAGGAAAGCAAACATTAAACACCATCAAGCCGTGAAACATGAGAAAGACATTATTTTATGATGTGACCGTTTAGATTACTGGTGGGTGTTCTATCTACCACATCACGTATCTGCAACTGGCAAACACTGTGTTCCGTCCTCATTCTTCCTCCCAAATGAACCATCTATCTGACACAGCCAGAGGTCACAGTGACCTCTCCTCAGCCCATGGTATTCCTAAATCCTGCTCCTGCCTGTAAATCTTGGATTTTAACTCCTTCAGTCCTAATCAAGGGGTAAATCTTTCCTTTGATCATTGATCTTTGATCCTAATTCCTTTGATGCTTTACCTGCCTTTGAGGTTTGAATTTTGATTCCTTAGAGCCTCTAATAATAGTTGATGTCTGTCGGTCTTTGACCCTGTAATCAGGATCAACTGAACCAGAATAAAATGATCCTGGCTTCAGTTCACTCTGTACACCAACAGCTAGGGACAAAAAGGCACTGTTCCTAAAAAATATCCTAAAATATGACCCCTTTAAATCTTAAATGTAGAACTTGAAAGCCCCCAAGTAGTGTAAAGATTAGAGAAGCAAAAGGGCATAGGGTCTATTCCCTGATTAAACAGGGAAGGTCCCTGAGCTCCTGCATAGCAGCACCCTGACATCAGTGTGTGAATGGGTGAATGTGAGGCCTCACTGCAAAGTGCTTTAAGCATCATTATGCATCAGATGGGAAAACGCGACTCAGATGCAGTCCATGCACAACGGTTGAGTCATAAAACTGTTGAATGAGCCCTCTTTCCAGAAAACGGGGGATTGAGGAAGACAGGACAGAACTGCCTGAAATGGAAAACCTGGATGCATTTCGTCATGTTAACTGACCATAAATGTATTTCCAGTCAGCAACACAGACTGCAGGGAGACGCCAGGCCAATACACAACCGGAGGGGAATTTACTGTGCAGTTTTTACACCACACTCCCACAATACCACATATATCACATTAACATTTACAGTTTAAGTATTCTGCTAATGCTTTCAATCACAGTGAGTTTAGGAAGATGATCTGCATCTGCCTCAAAATCTGTCTTTGAAGTATAGTAATGTAGGCTTTCAAGAAGACATCGAAAGCTCTGTAGCTTTTTTTTTTTTAACCAAGAACAGACATTGTCAAATGAAAGAGCATATTAACACTGTGTCTATTTCTGTGTCTATTCCGACCAGGGCTGTTTCAAGGCATTTTGGTGCTCCAACCAAAATGGATTTGGAGGCCCCCCTATGCGTCACCACCCCGCCCTGTCTATCATGCTTCGAGGTGGTGTGGCCCAGAAGGTAGCAGGACACAAAATGCAGACTCACAGGCAGAGGAACTGAGGTAAAAAAGCACTTATATAAAAAACAGGCAAGGATACGGTACACGGTTTGACAGTCAGTGGAGCGGAGGTAACAGATAATCGTGAGGCAGAGGCGTGGTTCAAAAAACAAGCAGGGTTCAGTTTCACGGCGTGGCGGAGATCAGAAAAACAAGCAAGGTCAAAACACGGCAAGGCAAACAAGACTGTGACAAAAGGCGAGTATGCGAAAGGACTTCAACAAACTGCCAGGTGACAGAGAGACAGTGAGGACTTAAATATAGAGAGAGTAATCAGGGCGTGATGTGAAGCAGGTGCGGATGCAGTTCATGAAAAGGGCGTGGCCAAACAAGACAAGAGAGGAATGACAGGTGGGCGTGACAGACAGAAACAACTAAGTTCAAATGACCCACAACCAACAGAGATAAAAATCCCTAACGTGAAGATGAATTGAAAACCAAAGGCCAAGTAAAATGCCAACATAAAAAGAACCAGAAAATAAAAGGCAGAGACTGAAGCAGAACAGGATTCACCATGTGTCAGGAACCGGAACAGGGTGTGGCCTAGACAGAGTGTGACCCCCCACCAAGCACCAAGTGAGACAGGCAAGAGAAATAGGGACAGAGAAGCCCAAGCAGGAAACACCCAGCAAGAGAAGTCACACATACAGCACAAACCAACATCTTCCCCAATCAGACCATAATAACAATGCAGGAACTACACAGAAAAAGAAACAGAACCCCAACCAAGGCATGACCACACAGTGGCTAAAGTATAAAGGGAAATACGACCAATGACTACAGTGAAAGGCAGAATGAAAAAACAACAAGAAAATAAAAAGCAAAGACTAAACTAGAGTGGAACTCACCATGACTAAAGAATAAAAGGTAATGCAATTAAAGGAGACCTGCTTGAAATAAATGTGGTCAGATTTCAGAAAAGAAATAGCTGATATGTATTTATAAGACCCTTGTGAATGCAGTAAAGTAAATCTGTAAGCCCAAATTTGTAATTCAGCAGAGAAATATTTGTTTAAAAATGACAAATTTGCAGCTAACATTTAGCCCTCTGTGAAAACAGTTTGTACATCCGGATCATTTCCATGATGTCGGTGACAAGACGACGTGTTCCCACCTTCAGTCGGATCCCGCATTGAAATTGATTTTATCTCTTAGTAATGTTACTGTTATACACATCCTGGTTTCAGCATCCAAAAGTAAGCTGCAATGAATGTGAGATACAGCTCTGCTTGCTCAGATCCGGGGATCAGATCAGCGGCGGCATCGACAGCGGGCGACATTATTCCCCGAGGCCTCGCTCTCACTGCCCCCGATACGCTTACCGAGTGCATGCGCTTGTTAAATTCCGCCGCGGCACTCACACCCCCGTGTCTGCTGTGCAGCCAGCACCACCTCTCTGTCTACTGAATGGAGGTGCAGCCAACTTGGCACAAGTCCAGAGACTACGCTCGCCGTTTTAATGCAGTGCGCGCAGTGACACCTGTTGCTCGCAAGGTCAGACTTCTTGCTGCAAAATCCGCAGCGCCGCACGTCTCGGTAATCGGAGCCAAGAAGCTCCGTGGCCGCTGAGAGAGGTTTATATATTTTTAATGACTTGAATTCTTTGCGGGTCTCGCCTCCGTAGTCGTAGTAGATTTTCAATGCGACACCACTCAATCAAACGGGCGTATGAAAAAGTCCACAAAAATAATTTTCAAGCACAAATAAAAGAAATGTGTATTCACCAAGCGTACCGCAAGACAATATGAAGTTTTAAAAAGTAGATCCTTACGTATAAGACAAGAAAAAGGTGCAGATGCAAACTGACGTAAATTCACAAATTACACTTGGCGCGCGCAATGCATGCTGGGAGAGGGTCTTGTCCCTGACGTCTCGGCAGCGTCCATGATGAGAGGGACAATTTACGGGGCTAAATGTTAGCTGTAAATTTGTCATTTCAAATGAAGATTTCTCCGTTGAATGACAGATCTGGGCTTGCAGATTTACTTTACTACATTCAGAAGGATCTTATGTGTAAATATAAGTCATTTTTTGGTCCAAAGATCTGACTGCATTTATTTCAATGCAGGTCTACTTTAATGAAAACAAAATGAGAAAACAGACTTCAGGCTAAACAGAAAATAACTAATTAACAAAAAGAAAACAGAGACTAAAGAAACATAACCCGATAATAAAACACAGAAGATATATGATGAACAAAACCACAACAGACAATCAAAGACAGAGGCAGGGCATGGCGACCCAGTGACCCTGAAGGGGCTGAATCCTGACACCGTCTGCCCAAAGCCTAGACGAACCACAGCATAAACACACCATTTAAACTCAATAAAATATTTCTTTGGCAGTGCATTTTAACATTTGCAAAAACCCCACCACCCAACCAGCATATAAAGACAGTGCAAATTGTGTAGTAACAAAATCCAAAATACTTCAAAAAAATGTGCACAGTAACAAAATCAAACATACTTTAAAAATGTTATTAAAATAAGTTATTAACAAAAGTAATATTTAAATGTGAACAGGTATAAGTTGTTAACTTAAGGGGGAGGAAATGTGGTATCGTAGATATTATGTTTGTACGTCTACAAATGAGTCCTTCGGTGTTATGCTCATAAGAGTCCAGCAGAGGGCGATGTGAAACCGTTGAGTTGCCAGGTGTACATTAGTGAGGAAGTTGAGTGTGGTTCAGTAGATTACTTTTTGGGAAAAGATGCAACACCGTTAAAATATAACACAGCCAGGCAGGTAGCTAACATAAACATATTTTGGCCTAATTTATCCAGTGTAAATTATCACTTACCACTGTCCTGTTTTTTTTCTTTTATTCCTCTTCCTTTCTCTTCTTTCTTTTCTGGCTTCCTGACAGATAACTCCATTTCATAATTGCGGACATTTTATGTTTTGCCGGAGTCCCGAGTCCTATCAAAATGAACTAGTACCAGTCGAGATGAGCTCCAGTTTTTTTTCTCACCTCACCTGTTGAGTTACGTGGTTGGCTACTGTGAGAGGGGGCCCCTTTGAGGAGGATTCCGATAACAGTGTCGCTGCACTTTCATGCATTGACTGTCACACAGTTTGTCGTTACATAAAATTCATAAGCAGCCATTGTCTGGGGGCCCCAGGCCAGGTCGGGGCCCCAGGCAATTGATTGGTTTGGTTGCCTTGTTGCAATGGGCCTGATTGCGATAAATGAAAAGGAGAGGCTGCTAACCACGCCTCCTCTCCCATCAGAGACTAATGTCTCTCTTCCACACATCATGGGGGCGTGTCCCACTGAATTAAGCTCTCATCATGGGGTGTGTCGCACAGATTGATGGTGTCTAAAATGCGACGTGCTGTGCCTAATTTTTGTTTATCGGGAGAGTTTCCGCATGCACAGTCATAGAACTGAGGGATTTGTGGGATCTTTAATGTGAAAACATAAAACTACACTGAAAAAAGAGAATGTTTGAACCAACTCAAAAAAGTGTTACAATTTGTAAAAACCTGAATGAATGAAGTTATTTAAACTTAAGTTTGAAAGTTAAATCTCTAACTTACAAACTTAAGTTCAAACAACTTCATTCAGGTTTTTACAAATTGTAACACTTTTTTAAGTTGGTTTAAATACTATTCTCTTTTTTCAGTGTATGAAGTTCAGACAAAATACAATTTTTCATAAACTGGTCCATTAAACCACATTGATTGATTTATTGTTGCATAAACCATCATTTAATTTGTCTATTCCTGCAATATCTACTTTCCTGCTGTTTATCCGTTGATTTTTATTTTAAAATGTGGGAATATGCACTGCATTTAACTTAAAATCACTGTACCCAATCCTCTGCTTTCTCTATACAACACCCTAAAAATGTAGATTCATCCTCAAAGCTTTGGCCACCACTGGGTTGTCAAACTCCACATAGATCTTGTGATAGTTGTGCTGAAAATGTGAATATCAGTAAAGACAAACCATAAACTGCAACATTTCCAACAACTTTGCACGTATTCACTAAAGTGCAGCAATACATTTGTTGTGGCTGGGGTGCCTGGCGTGCCTGGCTGGCTTTTGTTTGTCTTCTGTTTTCTGTCTTCTGTTTTTCCTTCCAGGTGGCATGCGTTCAGGACTGAGTGGCTGTGTGGCTGAGTTATTAGGACCTCACCCTGATCACCTGAGGCTGGTCATGTGCAGCTCGTCAGGACTCACAGCTGTGGTGCATCTTTATGGATTGGGGCATGGTTGCATTTAAGTCTGGAGTACACAGTGTGTATTTGCCAGAGACTCGACCTTGTGACCAGACGGGTGAGATCGACGTTTGGAGAACCATCTCATCATCATGGACGCAGAGACTGTACCAGGTTTGATGCCATGGTCTGTGAAAGAGGAGAGGGGGAGGTCTCACGCTCGTCAGCACACTTCCTGAGGTACTTTAGGTTTTGTGACTAACATGAGTACAGTCAGTAAATGTGGTGTCCCTCACACCTTATTATACTGAGCTGTTATGTTAGTCGTTTAATCAGCTTCCACTGCAGTGGAGAATTGAACTGGGTGTTCCATGCCTGCAGGGTGGGAAGCTGATTGGTGATTAAGCCAGGAAGTGTTTGCTGTTTATGTACACCTTTGAGTGGTCTCTCTGTGTGTGGAGTGGTGGACTCACATGATGGTTTCTTCTTTCACAGACTCGGTTGGTCGCGGCCACCTGGGGGGTGTCGGCGGGGTCCTTGGGTCCGAACTGTTCTGGCTCCGGACCGTTTGTGCTGCTGGGAGCGCACCGTTATTCCACCTCGCCAGACCGCGTACTCATTTGTTATTATTCAGCACTCACTGTTATGTTATTAAATTCTGTTATCCTTTGTACCGTGCTCTGCTTATTTTATACTGGGTCCTGTCAAACGCTGATCGGTTCTCCGCCCGCGTCCAACACATAACAACATTGCATTATGGGTGATCTAAAAAACAAAGAACATACCTTCAGAGAATGCATCGTCTCACGCATAACCATCGACTCTCGCCATCATAGGTTGTCAAATACTGCAACACAGTAGCAGCGACGGAAAAATTTTTTATTGAGTTGAGCGACACAAATCACAAGCGAAAGAAGTGAGTCAAGTTCATAAATACTCATTTATAAACAGACTTGCACATATCATGATCATACAGACAAGACATAGTGGTCACTTCAAGCCATAAATATACAAGATGTGTGTCACAAACACGTTCTTCTCGCTTTTCAGTTCAGTTTATTTTTGGTCTTGCTTACTAGTTCCCATATAGCACTATAGGAAATTAAATGTTTTGAAATTGCTGAGAACATTTTTTCTAATGTAACATGATATAATTTTATGATGTCATCATGACGCCACATATAGATCAACATATGACAGTCTGCTAATTCATATGCAATAGAGATCATCCTTCCAGCACTCTTTCTTTCAACACTATTGTTGAAAACATTTTTTTTAATCATTTACTGTCACATGACATTATTTGGTGACATCATGACACTACATATAGATCAGCAGATGGAATTCTGTTTTCTGATTCATAAGCACTTGGGACCGTCCTTCTAGCTCTCTTTGTTTTGAAGCTAATGTCAGACAATTTAAATTTGTTTTATTATTAGCCGCAACATCAGTTGGTGGCGCCATCACGGCATCACATACTCAAGTAGATGAGCAGAATATATTGCATTTACTGGTTCATATGCACTTGAAATCATTCTTCTAGTACTTTTAGATTTTATGTTATGATTAAAAATGGTATTTTCAGGCTGTTCAATGACCTTGCTTGACCTTGACCTCTGACCTTCATATCAATGACCAAGCAGCTCCTGAGGTATTCTGGGAGCACACACACACACACACACACACACACACACACACACACACACACACACACACACACACACACACACACACACACACACACACACACACACACACACTGACATGTGATTACAGTGATCTCACAAACTCCTTTGGGAGCTCAACCAATAATTTAAAAAGAAGGAACAAGAAATTGTGCTGAGTTTCAATGTGTCACGTTCTTGGTTCATTCTCCATTAATTTTCCATGGGGTCTCAATAACACAAACAACAACCACATACATCCCATTTTCATGTCAAACACACATATTTAATTAATTCACGCATATCCTGGATGGAGGATCATTTGCTCATTCCAGGTAGCTGTTTGGATTTTATTACAAATGTTCAGGATCTGTCAATCAGTGACAACCAAGAGTTGGGTCCATGAATGATCAGTACCATTTCTTCTGGTTAGTGTCATAACTAATCAATTACACCATAGTTAAGGCTGTCGTGGCTCATCAACCGGGGGTCTGACCACCTTACAGTAACTGACATGCTCAGCGGAACTGGTGATTAGTTCCTGGTGTCGTAATCCCCCTGTAGGTTATGGACATCCTGGACATCAATCCTGATTGAGCTGGCTGGAGACAGCCGAGAGGAGCTCCCCTGCACCCGCTGGCTGGATCTCATAACTCAGGATCATAACAGAACATATCACTGAACAAAACTCTATAGTTAGGGCTACACACCATGTGCAAGTGGACTAAGAAGAAGACGAAGAATTCAAGTCGTCAGACTCCTGAGCCAGACTCTGTTGTGTCCTGCAACTGGATATAAACGGAGGACGATGGAATGCTTTGAGGAGTTAATCTGACATAGTCTGGTAGGTTAGCGGGTCTGTTTTGGAAAACCAGCTCTGTGTCAGGATCAGGTTGGCATCAGCTCTGATTTTTGTTTGCATTCTCACACTAAGCCACCAAGGAATGCTGGTTACGAGTTAAACCATGGGAGGGTGGGGGTACGTAATAAACAGCAAAAAGCAATGTATACTCTGCCTGCTGTGGCACAGCTGTGGCGCCTGTTCCTTCATTTATGTGACCTGGATTCCAAACAGTCATGATCATCATGCTCGATTTGGGGGGTAAAAATCAATCACGGTTGGAAAATTTCAGTTTTGCTGTCATAATTATATTAATTCTGAGTGGACATAATGGGCTTCTGCAAACACCCACCCAGCATAAATATCGAATATTCACAATTTTGCTGTGCATTTAAAGCCAAAAGAAAATATTTGCAGTGCCTCCGGAAAGTATTCACGGTGCTTCACTTTTTTCCACATTTTGTTATGTTACAGCCGTATTCCAAAATGGATGGAATTCATTTTTTTCCTTCAAAATTCTACACAAAATACCCCATAATGACAATGTGAAAAAAAACTCTTTTTTTTAGATTTTGCAAAGTTATTATATTAAAAAAAAATAAGAAGAAGAAATTGCATGGACCTAAGTATTCACAGCCTTTGCCATGAAGCTTAAAATTGAACTGCATCCTGTTTCCATTGATCATCCTTGAGATGTTTCTACAGCTTAATTGGAGTCCACCTGAGGTAAATTTAGTTGATTGGACATGATCTGGAAAGACACACACCTGTCTACATATAAGGTCCCACAGCTGACAGTGCACTTTAGAGCACAAACCAAGCATGAAATCAAAGGAAATGTCTGTAGGCCTTGAGACAGGATTGTCTCAAGGCACAAATCTGGGGAAGGGTGCAGAAACATTTCTGCCGCTTTGAAGGTCCCAATGAGCACAGTGGCCTCCATCATCCATAAATGGAAGAACTTCGGATCCACCAAGACTCTTCCTAGAGCTGGCCGCTCATCTAAACTGAGCGATCGGGGGAGAAGGACCTTTTTCAGGGAAGTGACCAAGAACCTGATGGTCACTCTGTCAAAACTCCAGCATTCCTCTGTGGAGAGAAGAGAACCTTCCAAAAGGACAACCATCTCTGCAGCAATCCACCAATCAGGCCTGTATGGTGGAGTGGACAGACGGAAGCCACTCCTTAGTAAACAGCACATGACAGCACACCTGGAGTTTACCAAAAGGCACCTGAATGCCAGGCGTCATGTTTGGAGGAAACCAGGCACCATCCCTACAGTGAAGCATGATGGTGGCAGCATCATGCTGTGGGGATGTTTTTCAGCAGCAGAAACTGGGAGACTAGTCAGGATTGAGGGAAAGATGAATGCAGCAATGTATAGAGACATCCTGGATGAATCCTGCTCCAGAGCGCTCTTGACCTCAGACTGGGGCAACGGTTAATCTTTGAGTAGGACAATGACCCTAAGCACACAGAGAAGATATCAGAAGAGTGGCTTCGGGACAACTCTGTGAATGTCCTTGAGTAGCTCAGCCAGAGCCCAGACCTGAATCTGAATGAACATCTCTGGAGAGATTTGAAAATGGCTGTGCACCGACGCTCCCCATCCAACCTGATGGAGCCCGCCCAAAGATAGATGCGCCAAGCTTGTGACATCATATTGAAGAAGACTTGAGGCTGTAATTGCTGCCAAATGGCATCAACAAAGTATTTCTTTCATGCTGTCTTTGTGGGGTGTCGTGAGTAGAACTTTGAGGGGAAAAAATGAATTTATTCCATTTTGTAATAAGGCTATAACATAACAAAATGTGGAAAAAGTGAAGCGCTGTGAATACTTTCTGGATGCACTGTAGCTTTCAGCTTGAAAAAGATGGCGTGATCAATAACATCTAAATGGTGATGCGTTTGATGTCCTGCCAAGAGCTCACAGCACTAATGTGTAACAGAGTTCAATCTGCTATTGATGTTCACATGTCAATAGTGAGTGAGGAAAAATAGTTTTAACATCTACGCATCTGCTGTTGGTTGACTGAGTTTAGACCAGACATGCCAAACTGGAGGACCGAGGGCTGGATAAGGTCTTTGAGGCAGTGATTCATAGCCATACCAATAATCTTTTCCTGTACACAAAACTATAAGTACGTAGTTACAGAAAGAAGATTGCTGTGTAAGCCATCTGTCAAATCCAAAAGTGTCGCTATTGCCAAACAAAAATGAGGATAGAATCACCAGTCATGGTTCGATTATGAGTCTGTCACTTTGGTGTATTTCCTTTTGTAGATCAAATTTCAGATAGGTGTGTTGTTGTTGGCCAGTCGAGATAGAGTTGATGACAGTGTGATTCATGGATTGGAAAGTTTGAAAAGGAAGAATAAACATAGAAAATGTGATGAGGAGTCAATGCTGTTTCCAGCCCCAGGATTAAAATTTCAACAATCTGTTATAAAATACCCAGATCTATCCAGAAAACACTTTTGTTAAGGTTGATATGGCCTGAAGTATTACCTCCACCAGCTGAGAGAGAAGGGGAAGAGATGATTTGGTCACCCTGTATTTCTCTTTGATGACACTTCATCTGCATTTGTGATTTACAGATTATGATTAATATTTGTAGAGATCCGATCCATGGATTAAGGAAGTGTTGAATACATTTTGGAAGTAGTCTGAATCTGCTTCACATGTTTTTCATAGTATCACTTCAATTTCTTTAACATTGTGAGAGAGGTTCTCCTTATATGTCATTGTTAGTGTTTTCCTTCTATGATATCACAAAGCATTGATGGGGACGCATGTCAGAATTCTGAATGCTGTCAACGGTTTTTGGAGTAATAATTGTTTATTTGTTTTTAATTTTCAAGAGACCTGAGGAGGATGCAACTTGGCCAATGGCCCTCATTGAATTGGAGTATGTGAACAAGAACCCTTGGGTTTTCTTCCCCCAAAGCATGGCTGGCTGACCTGAAGCAACCCCACTATATATATATATATATATATATATATATATATATATATATATATATATATATATATATATATATATATATACACACACATACTGGAAGACATAAGTAGATGAAAAAAAATATATTGTTTTTTCCCCCAAGAGTGTACAACCAACCAGATCATGTTAAAATAGGATTCATGTTGTGTGGGCCGCTGAAGAGGAGGTACTGCTGGCCCACCACCACCAGAGGGCGCCCTGCCTGGAGTGCGGGCTCCAGGTACCAGAGGGCGCTGCCGCCTTACCAGAGCAGTCAGGGTGACAGCTGTCACCCATTACTGGACACAGCTGATTCCACTCAGCACGGAGGTATATCAACAGGACGGCGTCTCCACCTCAGTGCCGAGATATCGCCTTAAGATAGAGGTAACAATTCTCTGCTATATTATATTGCCTTTCTGAACATTGCAGGACAGCTGTCTACTCAACGATAAGTACTCACCTTCCTGCAGTATTGTGACGTGAGGTGGAGACGGCTTCTCCCCTCTCTGTGTTACTGGGTGCAGCCGCATCCACACCTGTTTGTTTGTTCTCTTGCCAGCAGTACCGGATCCGACGAGCGGAGGCAGTGGCCACCTGGGAATTCGGGACTTGGCGGTTCCAGTACTTCCAGGGTTCGGTGGCAGAGGAAATCTGGGTGGTTCCGGTTCGACTTGGACGGACGTCTCCTACCTTCGAGCCTGCCCACACGACACCA